>NW_006442484.1:1475830-1518810 GCF_000325575.1 Pteropus alecto
AGCCCTTTCGATTCACCTGCCTTCTTTTGCATATCTCTTGCATTTGGCTCCTCTTTTCCCATGTTACTGTGACAAAGCCAATGCAGGTCCTTACTAGCTCACATTGGGAATACAAAGAATAATGACTGTTTATTAAGTGTTTACTATTTGCCAGGCACTACGCTGCATGCTTTAGATACATCATCTCACTCTTCACATCAATCTTACGAGCATCTTCTACTATTACCCACTTTTTTTGAATGGGGAAACTGAGGCTAAGATCATTAAGTAACCTACCCAAGATCAGTACAGTCGGGCAAATGGAAGCATCAGGATTTCCACGCAGGTCTGCCGACCCCACAGACTGTGTTTCAACTGTGACATTAGGCTCATTATTATGGTTGCTTCGTCATCTGTCTTATAAATACACAGCTCTTCCTGTGCCTCCTCTAGTCTGCCTTATTCACTGGTACCAGAGTGATCTCCCTGACATAACCGATGGGACTGAATCTTCCCCCACTCAGAATTTCTCACTGACTCTTCATTGTCTGCAGTGTCAAGTCCAGACACCTTCTCTTGGCTTTCAAAGTCCAGCTTCCACCAGGAAGCTGTCTTCTCTCCTTTTTCAGCTGTCTACTGAAATCTGATCTCTCCTCCAGAATCCAATGCACATGTCATCTTCTCCATTTTCTGATCGTACTAACCAAATGGTTGTTCTTTTTGCTTAGACTCTCATTGTGTTTAATTGGGGCTTGTGCTCTGGACTGATTCATAATATGATTATCTGCATATATGTTTTAGTTATATTCTTGAGGTTAGGGATATGTCTATTTACTTTTTTAGCCCTTAAAACATCTGTCAAATGTCTTATGCAAAGAAAGTGTATTAATTAAGGGAACACCGATTGCTGTAACAGATAGACTCCTCAAATCGTAGTGGCTAGACACATGAATGTTTATTTCTCACTCATGTAAAGTTTAATTAATGATGAAGGGGTGAGAGTGGTGCTCTGCTCCACATAGTCATTCAGGGGCCCAAACAGATGGAGACTCCGCCTTCTTCAACATATGGCACCCAATTTTGCTTTGGACATTGACATCCAGACAGCAGATGTATTAATAGAGAAGGAGAGGAGAAAAATTGCATAAGAGCTTTCACAGCCTGAGTTTGGAAGTGACACATTTCATTTACTAGAACTCAGTCTCATGGCCATATAAGCCATAAGGAACACTAAAAAAAAAAAAAAAATAGTCACTATGTGCTAAGAAGGAGAAGAAATGGGTTTGCTGAATAGCTAACCAGTCTATATTTGTGGATGAATAATTAATATGTTGCTATTTATCGGGGAAGTGCGTTGAGTTTAGAATGGTAGTCTCTGAAGCAGGGTACACACACCCCATGAAGTACAAGATGATCTGGGATGAGGAAAGGTCTATTATAACAGCTTTTCTAAAATCTAAAATAATAAGAACTTCAGCGTTGCTGACATTCTGTATATGAAATGACGCTGGTGTCTACATTTGGTCCTTATGTCAGAGTCTCGTGTCTCATCTAAGACACAAGTTATCTCGCGGGAACAATGGACATCCTCAGAATGGAGGGGCTGACAGTGGCCCCTGCATTCATTCATTTGAGTTCAAAGTGACGCAATAAATCGCAGACCATGTGAGCTTAGTTAAATGAATTTATGGTTGCTATTGCCTTGTTTTAACAAAACCAACCCCTGCAAAGTGGATGAGTAGCTTTAAATAAACCTATAGAGAAATGGATGGTTCCATATAAAACTAGTAATAAAAGCAGTGGTGACCCATTAGAAACACGCTCTGGCCAACCCTTGATGCAAGCTTTTCGTTGGCCACATTGAAGCAACACAATGATAATCTAATACATTCTGGCAGCAGGTTGCAAAAAAAAATATTGAAATGACCACAAAAACTGCTTAAAATATGATTTACGTCGTAGACCATTAATAATGAAACTCAAGCTAAATGTGTTTTGTAACTTGGGATATCAGCTAAAGCTGATATGAAGCCAACATTGTTTGCAAAACCTTAAAAAAGCTTATTATCCAGAATATGAAGGTAAATCCCACATCTTTTTTGAATATTTAGAGCTATTCCTTGCTCAACCCAGTGCTTCACAAAAATCACAATACATTTGGTGATAAATATTTGGAAGCCTCCTAAGGGCTTATTTGAGTTTCTTATTTAATTATGTTTCTTAATTAATAATAAACAAGAAAAAGTTCCACAGTGTGGAGGAAACACTTGTTATTCCTGTTGTGGTGACAACAGCCGGGGGAAAAAAAATACATAGAACACAAATTGGTGCCCAAAGTAAAACGCATTCCTTTGTCAGCAAATATTGTTGGAAGATGCCTTGAAAACATCACTGAAGATTTGAAGAAATAAGCACCGGGAGAAATTAGACAGTGTGGGAGGTTTACTATACAGCTGTTTCTAACCTATGGAATTTGCTGATTCTACTCAGTACTGAAATACATCTAGGACTTTCTCTGTGAACTTTTCAAAGAAAGATGGACTGGAAAAGATGTTTTTAATGCTAAATGACTTCTGCAACCGGAACAATGATTTATGAGAAAACGATATGAGTATAACTCTTGATGTGGCAGCCGATTTGACCAAAATATGAAGAGACTCCCCAGGTAACCCCACAGAGGTAGATTCGAAGGCGATTTTCATTGACCACTGCCTTCACAGACCAGCTGCCATTGAGAAGAGGTTGTTGCTGTCACTGGAGGGTTCAAAGTTTTAGAGGGTGACACTGATGAGACTCACTTTCAAAACAAAATATTTTAATAAAACAAACACAAAAAACTTTAAAATATACAAGACTCTTTAGGGTATTCTGTAATGGAAGGGAAGTAATTGTGAACATGTTTTGTATCACATAGAGTTTTTCTGGTTATCTTTTGTAAAGTTCTTAAAAGAATGTCCAGCTTAGAGATGAGGCACCCAGTTGCTTTTACTGGAACACGAGTATTGCAAATTCACAGACCTTTTCTGTGGCATGTGGCTGTCACTGGCTTCTAGAGCTGACAGATATTTTTGAAGTGATAAATAAACATAAACCCTAAAGGCAAAGATAATATTTTAACTTTGAGTACGAAAGTTACTAATTCTCAAGAGTACATCAAGCTATGGAGAAAGCATTTTGAAAACAGATGTTTGGAAATATTCCACTGCTATGTAGTATTGTCGAAAATGATGTGTTACCTATAAAAACTCATATCTGCACATTAAAAAATAATTGGAAGCTTTTTTTTAACCTGTTCAGAAATCTTCCAGAGGAAGTATTTCCGTGCGTTTTTAACCTATTGTTAAAAATATTAAAAAGTCAACATCTTCTAGATTACAAGAAAATTCTATTACATTGGGAAGAAAAGAACTTACTAGTGCAAGTTCAAGGAAAACTTTGTCATGGTTGATATAAAAGATTGAACAAGTCGCATCCTGACCTAGTAAGTACGAACAGACACTCACATCTTCCACTTGGCTCTCTCACATTTGGGCAGTTATTTTTTTAGCCATGACAGCCAGTAAAACCACATCTCTAAAACCAGATTTTTGTTGGTTCACAAAGCATAAAGCTCAGGTTTGCAAAATAATGAAGTATTTTAATCGCCTGTCTCTCATTAAAGATACATTCTTAAGTACCTTTTCATTATCAGTTCATTTTCTGTGGAAGACGAGCGATGATGCTTAATTCAGTTTATAAAACTCTTCAGAGCCTGTGACCACGCATCTTCTCGGCATCACTCACCAGGTGACTGTAAGGTCATGAGCGAAAACGAAGCTTTTGAGCGATTTGAGGAATCTGAATGATAGATGGGCTTCAAACCAGAGTTAAGAAGTTCTCATTTTGAAAAGCCACCCGCGGGCTTACCTGTGCTGAGTTAACAATTGAATAATGCCTGAATTGGTAGATAAGCCGGTTAAGAAGTAATACTAGTAATGTGTCCTTTGCTCGTTCAGCATTTATTGGTTCTCCACCATGTGGCAGACACTCTGTAGGTACAAAGAGACCTGAGACAACGTCCTGCCCCTCAAAGAACTTAGAGCCCAGAATCCACGGATGACCGGACGTGACAGTAGTGACAAAATGCTGACTAAAAATCTTCCCTTCTCTTTTTTTTTTTTTTACTTTCTTCAGTTAAGTTTCTTTTAAAAAATGACTTAACCTCAACTCTCTTCCAAATTTCTACCATCGTGTTCTTGGTTCCTCGGACAGGAACCAGAGATAAGTCTGTCACAGAATCCTGAAACTTTGCCCTAATTAATTAAGATCCTCTAACAGTTCGGTTAATCCCATCTGCTTTCAACATGAATCTTCTTATAATCTTGAGATTTGCATTTCCTGGCTCTTTTTTGTCATTTTCCTCACAGCTTCTTATTAAAATCCCATCTTGAAGCTGTTGACAGCTTCCTCTTATCCTCTGGTAGGAAAATAGAGTGACACATTAAGCTGACATGAAGGGCCATGATAATAAACCCCTGTGATTTATGAGCATTGACTGTGTTCTAGGTAGTGAGCTGAGCCCTTTACGCATGTTATTTGATTTAATCCTCGCTTCAACTTTTGACCCTGACTGGGGGAAATTCAGGCTTCGAGGGTTATTTAACTGGCCCCAAGTTATGCAGCCACAAAGTCATACCCCACATTTGTGCAACTCCAAAGCCCACCATCTGACCACTGTGCTACCCCATCTTTCCTTTTTAACTGTGCACTAATCCTAAAACAACCCCACATATAATACTTAAATTAGTTAAATCACCCCCACCCCCCCGCAAAAAATCCTCAATGTTGAGATGCTCCTAGATTCCTCCATCATCCAACCAATGGGTCATGGTTTTGCAGCTTAAATGTGCAGGAAAATAGGCTTCGGTTTAAAAGCTGCCCTTGTTATTTCTGTTAGACCCCAAGGGGCTGGCTTTCCCTCTCCACCTCTTCTTTTCCAATTCCTTTTATGCCATTTGCTGTGCCGGGCAAGCCAGTCATCGCTGTCTGGCCTCTGCAGCTGCAGCCCTCCTCTCTGCCTGCTTGTTAACCCTGCTGATCCTCAAGACCTAGCTCAAAGTCCCGTCCTCTCTGAGGCTGTCCCTGGGACCAGCCCTCAGCAGAGTGGATTGCCCTCCTCTGTGAACCCACAATTTATTAGAATCACAATTTTACCGTCCATCACACTGCCACATGGGAGACCGAGGCTGTGTCTGTTCAGTGTTTTATCCCAGTGCCTAGTACAGCGACTGGCCCTGAGAGGTGGTTAATTAGTGCCAGTTGAAATGAATGCATGAATGAATGAACGAAAGGAAAGTATGGAACGGGGGTCGAGAAAGGAGGATCTGGGGCATCTGACCACCTCTGTGGCTGGACCGGTTAGATATTCCAGAACTTTGTACAAACACTCAAATACGACTCAGCCAGCCAGTGTGAGCAGTGTGTCTTAGAGCAGGGGAAGAAGGGGAGTGAGCTCTCCCGTAAGTATCCACCAGGGCTGAGACCGACCCTGCCCCCCACAACTTGGCCTAATCCAAGTTCAACCCAAAGCTAGGAATTCCAGAAAACATCCTAGTTACCTCTACATGGCTTAACCCAAAACAACAAGACTGTTGTTTTTGGGGTCTAGGACACTGTGAAAAAATAAAGGGGAAAAGTGAGCCGATTACACATGTAAAAGTAACATTTTTCTGGGGTGTAATGGGGAGCTGGCTAGCTCATAGAACAAAATATCATAGTGTGCAAGACCGAGAGATGGGGGGCATTAGTTTCCAATTGCTGCTAATACAAATGATCTCAAATGGCGTGGCTTAAAACAGCACAGCTGTATTGCCTTCTGGTTCTGGAGACCGGAGGTCCAAAACCAGTTTCACTAGGCTAAAATCAAGGTGTTGGTCAGGCTGCGTCCCTTTTGAAGGCTGCTTCCTTGTCCTTTCTGGCTTCTAGAAACGAGTTCTATCCCTTGGCTCAGGGCCTCTCCCCCCATCTTCGGTGTATCAGGCCTACCCTGCTTCTGTCCTTACCTCTTCTCTCTCTCATTCTGATCCTTCTGCTTCCCTCTCGTGAGGGCCCCTGTGATTATGTCGGGCCCACCTGCATTATCCTGGAGGTTCCCCTGCATCTCAAGGTCCTTACTGTAATCACACCTGCAAAGTCCCTTTCACCATGTAGCTCACATTTTTATAGGTTCCCAGGATTAGAACATGGGCATTTTGGGGAGACCATGATTCTGCCAACCACAGGGATTAAGAAGTAGGTTCAGGAGGAGTCCATGTCCTGGTCCCCAAGGGATTCATTTTTTATTTTTGTAAAGGAAAAAAGAACAGTCAAACTAACAGAAACATACAGCCCTCAATACAAAAGATAACAAATCAATTAAATATTTATTTTGGCTTACTTCTGAACAAAGCAGAGAAAAATTCACTTAACATACAAATAATCAAATTAACTTTGGTTGAATGCACCTCTTCCACCAACTAGCTCTGTGACCTTGGGAGAGTAATTTAATTTCCCTGATCCTAGATTTTTAAAATCACAACAGAAATACCAGTGCTTATTTCCCCAACTGTTAGAAATGAGATATTTTAAACAAAACATACAAAGCATAAAAAATGAACTCTACTTCTTCAACCCGAATATACCTTAATTCCACTAATTAAAAAATATAAAAATGCACATCCAGTTGAGTCAAAAGTCAGACAATGCACACAAAAATGCAAAGGACTTAGCCAACTGCACATCGGGCACAGAATAATTGCAGTCTACTCAGTGAGATTTAATGTACGATAGGAAGATTCTCAAGAACGTTGCCTGAAATTTTAAATACGCGCTTTTTTAAATTAAAAATTTATTTCCAGCAGCATGAGATATAACTGACATATATAAGGTGAACAACGGGTTGATTTGATACACTTACATCTCCAAATGATCACCACCATTGTGTGAACACCTCCACCAGGGCACATAATTGCTATATTTTTTTTTGTGTGGGGAGAACATTTAAGGTCTTCTCTCTTAGCAACTTTCAAGTATACCATACGCTATTATTACTTGTAATTATTATCTGTAACGTACCATGCTGTACGTTAGATCTGCAGAACCTATTTATTTTACAACCGGAAGTTTGTACCCTTGACCAACATCTCATTTCCTCCAACTCCTGGCCCTCGGTCACCATGGTTACCCTCCCTGTTTGTGAGAGTTCCACTCTTTTAGATCCCACATACACTGCATAAGTGATGGCATGCAGCGTTTGTCTTTCTCTGTCTGATTATTTGACCCAGCACGACTTAGGAGTCAACTTGGGGGATCCCCGAGCAGTAGAGAATACGCAGCTGAACTGAAGGGCCCGGGACCGGCAGGCACAGGTTTGGTGGCTGCAGTGTTTTGGAGGATGTCCGGTCACATTGTGGCCCAGGCTCTGAAGCGCTGGTGGAGGAGGGAACTCGCGGACATTTGCATCTGGGCTTGATGGTCACCGAAAAAGCAAGTATATCAAAGGAGAGTTGTCGCCTGGGCGAGGCAGCGAGTTTGCAGCCTGGAGGTCTCCAAAGTGCGGTCTTGGCCAGGAGCTCAAGCCTGGGACACCGGCGAGCACTCCAGTTCTGCTCTGGACCTATAACTTTGCAGATGGTGCCCATTTCCTGTGGCTTGTTACCAAACAGCTCGGTCCCCAGGAAGACGGCCACCTTCAACGGAATGCGTGACACTGTGGATGAGGGTGGCACCGGAGCACCTCGTTCTCCACAGCTGTGGGCAGGTGAGAGCGCGGGCGTGTCTGAGCGGGCTGCAAACATTCCTTCTCCTCGTTCCTGTCATCTCCTGTCACTTTGTGTCTCTCCTTTGGAGAATAGCTTTGTATATAGCGATCAGTCATTGTGAAATAAGTAAAAGGCTTCTTTAAAACTTAGCGTTTTAAAGTAATTTAGTAGAAAAGTAATAAATAAACCCAACGAGAGTGGGGATAAATGTAGAAATGGTCATCTACCTAGTTCCCCTCCCCCATTTCTCTAACCCAGCCTTGACTGTGCCTTAGAATCCCCCAGAAAATGTTGAAAAAATACCGGTGCCAGGGCCCTTCTCCTGACCAAGGAAGTCAGAATCTCTGGGCGTGGGGCCAGGGTACTGTGCTTTTTAAGCATCTCTGAATCATATCGATGTCCAGCCAAGGTGAGAACACTGATCCTTGTCACTTTGTGTTTGAGCCTCCCAGGGAATGAATTTCCAGAACTGAATTCCCAGTCCCCAGTGGCCACATCTCCATGATGTCTATTTTTTGGTCTAACCCACTCCAAGTCTGCACCCGTTTCGTCTCCCTCAGGTCTTCACTGAATGCCTCGAGGATGTACAAGTGCTTGAGAAACAGTCTAAGGGAACTCCAGGTCCATGGCCATGATTGCCTGGACTTCTTTGAGAGAACTAACTCCTGGTAGACATGACAAGGGAAGTACCTCATCTTAGGTCCATGGCTATGATTGCCTGGACTTCTTTGAGCCCCAGAGAGAACTGACTCCTGGTAGACATGACAAGGGAAGTACCTCATCTCCCAGGGACAGGTCACATGGCTGCTGGCCTCCCCTGGCATTAATGATCCTTGAGAACCAGTCCCAGCTTCTGCCTGACCAGGCAGTGTGCGAGGAGGCTCCTTACCCACCTGTAAGCTCCTTCTCTGCACCCTGTTCCCCACACCGGGCATTTCCCAATCCTGCCCCAGGGAGCAGTCACCCTGCATGACCTCTACACCTCCTGCACTTTGCCTTAGATGAAAAGACTCAAGTTCAAATCAGGGTTCTGGACTCAGTTTCCCTGGCCTCCTGGACCTAAGTTTGTCTACTGATATGGAGTCCCCAAGTAGAGACCCACAGCTTCCCCCGATCCCAGAGTCTGCCTATTTTCTGGTCTGGTTTTCTCCAGTCCAAGCCTTGCTCATGACAATTATTTTTCTCAATTGCCTCATGCAAGGTTTCCATGGGGAACCAAATCTGGTCCCCATAAATGTGTGGTGAGCTTTAAATAAATACTCACAGTGGCATTACAATAATGTCCACCAGACATAACTCCAAGGGAATGGGTGGAAACAGGGTAGATGAGAATGTGGTTTTTAGCATTAGTCTTTTAAGTGCATAAGTATCTTGGTGAGTGGTAAAAGAACCCCATCTGTTTATTTTACTTCTCCCTCGACTCAAGTTGAAGACTTTTTGCCTATAAACCATGAAGATGCAAATTATTATGGCCATTTTGTGGGCTTTCCTATTATAAAAACCACTGCTTTCCGTGGTGGCTCCACATTATCCTATTTTGAAATTTTAGGTGACATTTTTGGTGAATTCTCAGCATTCCTTTGTATACAAGTGGAATTTTGTCAAGCGTGGGAGTGTCAAACCTTTCTCTTTTCTCTGAATTTACTATCCTCTGTCAAAGACACTTGTCCAAATATCCCCTTTCACCTAAGAACTTAGAAGATGATAGTGATTTGATATCACCTAGTTCTTAGATTGTGCCCTTACCTGCCAGGAGGGCTCCCCTTGTTCGACACTGTAAATGGGGCAAGCCTTCAGTAGACATCATGCCTAAAAGGTGTGTCCTTTGGCAGAGGTCAATGTCATCAAGGGTGAATAGGGAGGAAGTGTCAGCCTTCCTCTTCTAGCCCCCACATCTGTCAGAACTTTAGCATGAATGCTCTGTCTTCCACGTGCCCCATCCCAAGTACCACACTGCAGAAGACTCTTTGGGCTAAGGTTTCTTAACTCACCGAGTCTCAGTTCCTTCTTCCCTTGTTGATGTAGTTGGGCATTACAAAAGCCCTTCATTATCTTAGAATCGTTTACAACACAATTGTTCGCAAAGTTTGCTTCTCCATCCATTCGAATGGCTTGATATTTGGTTATTTCATTTATTGATGGTTCTTCTTCCAAGAGAGAGATGAGGGGGATGAAAGGAAAGGAAGGTAAGATTTAACTTGGGCTTATCTGGGTGGTTTAAATAAGTCAGCAAAACAGGGTTCTGATTTAGTGCTCCTTGTTCTTATTTAGTCTGCATAATCAGGAACATATACGTGACATGGACAAAGCTTTGGGAGTTTGTGAGATTTTCTCCACGTCTACTTCACCAGTGATAAAACAAGGAATGTAGCAACCTGTAACACAGTGGCTCTCACCTGAATGAAGATTAGACTCACCTGAGGAGCTTTAAAAAAATGCCAATGCCCAGACCCTATTCCAGATCTTTGGGGATTAGGCCAGGCGGTGGTACTTTTCACAAGCTCCCAGGTGATTCTAAAGTACAGCCACAGTCAAAACTTCTAGTCTAGTTAGTCAAGTTAGTCAAGATCAGTCAAGATCAGTAGTTCTCAAACTTTAGCATGCATCAAATCTTTTGGACAACTTGTGGGGCTCAAGAAGTTGCATTTTTTACAAGTTCTCAGGTGGTGCTGGTGTCTTTGGTCCTTGTTTTGGGACTAACTTTGAGAATTATTGGTCAAGAGATCTGAGATAAAATCTTAGCTGTGCTGCGAATTCCCCATAAAAAGTTAGTCAAGATCAGTAGTTCTCAAACTTTAGCATGCATCAAATCTTTTGGACAACTTGTAGGGCTCAAGAAGTTGCATTTTTTACAAGTTCTCAGGTGGTGCTGGTGTCTTTGGTCCTTCTTTTGGGACTAACTTTGAGAATTATTGGTCAAGAGATCTGAGATAAAATCTTAGCTGTGCTGCGAATTCCCCATAAATTTGAATAATTTCTTAATACCTTCTCTTTGTTTTGATGTTCTACAACAGGATAGACAAACTTTTTCAGACAAGGGCCATATAATAAACATTTCTATCTTTGTAGGCCATATGATCTCTGTTGATCACATGATCTACTTAACTCTGGCGTTGTAGCATGAAAGCAGCCATAAACAATGTATAGACAAATGGGGTAGCATGTTCCAATAAACCTTTTTTTAAGGTGGCTGACAGGATTTGGCCCATGGGCCATAATTTGCTAACCTCTATTGCACAGTTTCACTACTAACATATCTAAGTGAGGATTTCTTTTCTCTTATCTGATTTGGTGTTCTTCATGCTTTCTGAATCTGAGGATGGATGTCTTTCATCCATTCTGTAAAATTCACGGTTATTTACCTTTTTAAGTATTGCCTTGTCCACGTTGTTTCTATAATCGATTCAGAAGCTCTGATCTGGTACTATGTTAGATTTTTCTCCCTTTACACTCCATGCCGCTTAACCACTTTCTAGTTTTTACCTGTTTTTCTGTGCTGCATTCACATCTATTTTTCATTTGTAATAGTACTTTTTGGCTCCTTATGAAATCTGCCTGATGTATTTGATAGTCTCTTCTATCTTCATCATATATCCAATCCCCTCATGTATTTAAGTATTTTTTGCATAAACTGATTTCATATTTCGTGTTGATATTTTCAATGTTTGTGATCTTTGAAGGTCTGTGGTTCATGATTTCCATGCTTATAGTTTTCATTCATGTGGTGACTAATTTCTTCACGAGTTTGGTGAATTTTGATGTTGAGGTCTTGTGCCTTAGAACTTTATTTGTGATAATTCTTCGAGGCCTAGGTTCAAACGAGGTCATGCATTTATTTCTGTCAGATGACTGGGAGGACTCCCAACCTGGTATCACTTTAAATTCCTGGCTTTAGAACTACCCAACTAGTATTTGGCTTCCTGTTAGAAATGCTAAAGGGACACTTCTTTCCAGCTCCACCGAGAGCCGCGCTAGAGACAGAAATGTCCCCTCCTGAGCCCCTCTGAGGGCGAGGCTCTTTTTCTCTGGTTCAGTTTTCAGGGTATTGCCCTTTAGTGGTCTTTGCTTTCTGTGAGGGGTCTCCCAATCATCACGTCACCTTGCCTGGGTCTGGTGACTGCACAACCCATTAAAACCTGAGCTAGGCCACTGAGAAATGACCTGTGTCTTCACAGGCAACTGCTGCCTCCAGCACTAACTCCCTTTTCTGGATTTATGCTTTCTCAAGGTTTCTGACCTCCTAGGAATTCCTTGTTCTGATGCCAGTTCAGCTGTGCTTTACAAAACTTATTTTAATTAATGTCATCTCTAGTATTTTAAGTGGTCTGCTTAGGAGTTGTGTCACCATATTGCCAGGGACACCAGTAGATAACCACTTCCTATTTCCACTTCCTCATCTCTAAATGGAGAAGCCAACAAAACCAGGACTGAACGTAGTTCTTTTAAAAAAAATAAGTGGATCAGTGATTTTCATATGGTTCTCAGAATTCTTAGTATTATCCTGTTGTTATATTATTGTGCAATCTGAGGACAGACTAATGAATTATTTCTCATATTAAATCAGGTTGGTAATAGGAAATTATTTCATAGGACCATCTTAAAAAGGGCGCTGTATAGAATTTGTGGACCTGTCATTTAAAGCTTTGAGCTTCCCTGTAGGATTCAGAAGATCCACATCAAGTTACAATTTGTCAGTTCGCTAAAGCACCAACATGAACCAACTATGCCTGGAGGCTTGTAGCAGAAACAAATCGCTTGACTTCGTGACTGGAAAGCATCCTCATCCTTGGGCAGTGTGTTGACTTACACTACAAAGTAAGTCTTTTGAAATTATAAAACAACAACAAATATTTTTGTTGCATGTGTTAAAAAGGAAGTAAAAGTAAAGGCTAGAAGTCTTGTAAAATTCGAAGAGGCAGTTAGATTGTGGTGTGCATAGATGTGCAGGAAACACAACTCCCAATGGAAATGTGATTCGGGAACATGCCAGGAGCCTGAACAAATTTTCCACATTCTTGAGTTGGGGAATTCTGGAAGAATCAAGAGTACCATCTCATGAGGATTTCAAGCGCCTACTGCATATTAATAAATAGCTTTGTGAAAAATAGAGTTAGGCAAAAATGTTAAATTTAAAAAGAGTCTGTACACTTTGGCAGTTTGTTACAAAATGAAACATACCCTTAGCATATGATCCAGCAGTCAAACTCCTCGGTATTTACCCAGAAGAGATGAAAACATATGTCCACGCAAACCCAGCACATGGATGTTTATAGCAGCTTGATTCATAACTGCCAAAACTTGGAAGCAACCAAGATGTCCTTCAGGAGGTTAATGGGTAAATGAACTATGGTATGTCCAAACAATGGAATATTATTTAGAGATAAAGAGAAATGAGCTATCAAGCCATGAAAAGACACAGAGGAAGTTTGAATGCATATTATTAAGTGAAAGAAGTCAATTTGAAAAAGCTACATACTATACAGTTCCAACTCTATGACAAGCTGGAAAAGGAAAAACCATAGGGTCAGGAAAAAGATCAGTGGTTGCCAAGGGTTAACGGGGAGGAGAGATGAAGAGATGAGCGTGGAGGATTTTTAAGGCAGTGAAACTATTCTATATGATACTGCAATGGTGGACACATCATTACACATTTGTCCAAACCCATAGAATGCACAGCACCAAGAGTGAACCCAACTGTGGACCCCGAATGATGATGATGATGTGTCAACGTAGGTTCACTGATTGTAACAAGTATACCACTCCGGTGGGGGATGTTGATAGTGGGGGTGGCTGTGTGTGTGGGGGCAGGCGTATTTGGGAATTCTCTGAACTTTCTGCACAATTTTAATGTGAACCTAAAACTGCTCTAAATAAATAAAAATTATTAGTTGAAACAAGAAGAAAGAGCCTGCAGAATCTAATGAGTTCGTACCTCAGCTGCCTCTTCAGAGTAGCTGTTACCCCATGAGAAAGAAAAAAAAATGCACCTGAAATAACACGCAGGACCTAGGCCGAAGTGCCTGCTCCTCCAAGTGTTTCTGCCTGGTCAGGGAAGTGACCTTGGCCCTGGGAGGGAGGCATGAGCATTGTGTTTCGGGGCTGGGGGAATACAGAATGAATTGCGGACCTTCTTGCACATGCCCTCTGCAGAAAGGTGAGGCGGAGCCAGAAAGCCATTAGGGCCTCTGGTATTTCCAAGTATTGCAGGAGTGGCTTTCTGGGAAGGCTGGAGTGTGGGGCAGAAACCTGCACCTCTGAGAGCATTAAAGTGAGCTGGGGAGTGCAGCTGGAAGAGCCCACCTCTAGCTTCTCTTGATTCTTAGTGAAAAGCAGGACCTACACATAGACACACACTAGCGTACACAGATGTAGACAGATGGAGAGGAACACATTGATGCACACATGCTCAGCAGACACTTGCATACATATGTGTGTGCACATTCAGAGCTCATGTCTGTTATAGATACACACAGACAGATGATCAAGGCAGCTTGCCATTCTGGAATATAAGCGGTAGCCACCGATAAACACACTGTCTCGATAGCCCGAGGAGTTAATTGTTCTAACACATGTTTCCTGGGAATGCAACAGCCTTCCAGAACAATCAGCACTCCCTCCTCCATCACTCAGCAGCATGTGGTGAAGCTCTGTCTGCATCTGAAACTCCTAGGACAGTTTCTGGCAAATGCACACGTGTGTTCTGCTCAGTCTGCCTGCGGGCGGCTTTCCCACCCACGAGTCAGCAATGCCTAAGGCAGGTTGTAATTTAGCGCTGTCAGCGGATGACACTTAGTTCCCTCAAATGACACTGGAGGTCTTGGGGGCAAGAAAGTGCTGCCTGTGGCTGCCTGAGAGGGTCAATGACTGACAGGAGTTGGGGAGGAACCTAATCGTGCTGAGCTGGCCTTGGTGTCCCTCCCGCCCTACAGCTTTGGACCTCTGACTGGGAGCCTGAGTCTCAGGGTTGCATAAGTGGCCTGGAGCAATCAGCGGTAGGATGGCCTTTCCAGTAGTTTGGGACACTTCTGCCTCCAGGCTACTCATGGGAGAGGATCTTCTAAGTAGAAACAGACCCATTTGCACATTGGCAGATGGAATTTGACTGAATGTGGAAAAATGCTCAACAGAGAGCTCAAACCAAACATGAAATTAACCCAAACAACACCTTTTAAGTTTAACAGGGACTTAAAAACTATTTTGAAAAACTTCTGGTACTAACAGACAATTTTTTTAAAATTATTTTAAAAACTGTTGATTTAAAAAGCAGAGAGGCTTTGATACTTTCATTCTTATAAAAATCTCTGCTTTTGAACATAATAGAATTATTGTTCTTTAAACTTATTTTACTGAACTGTTTTGTCACTGCAGTAGACAGAACAGCGGTCACCCAAAGATGTCCTAATCTCTGGGACCTGTGACTATGTCACCTTACAGGGCAAAGAGGACTGTACAGATGTGATTAAGGTAGGATTTTGAGATGAGAACATTACCCTGGATTATCCAGGTGGCCCATTGTAATTACAAGGGTCCTTGTAGGAAGGAAGCAGGAGGGTCAGAGTCTGTTCTGAGCACAGAAGCAAAGATTGGAGGGCTGAGCTTTGCCAGGGGAGGAAGAGGCTGCAAACCAAGGTGGCCTTTAGAAGCTGGGAAAGGCAAGGAAACAAGTTCTCTTCCGTAGCTCCGAGAAGAAGCGTAGCCTAGCCAACACTTCAATTTTAGAATCTCTAACCCCTAGAACTGTAAGATGATAAATTTGTTTTAAGCCACTAAGTTTACGTTAATTTGTTTCAGCAGCAACAAGAAACTAATACAACTCACTGTGACTGGTCAGATCCAGCCTGCTAGCTCGAAAAAGGACTGACTTATTGACAAATAAATTAACTGCTCCCTGTGGACCTCCATACATTTTCCTTGGCTGTCTTCCATTGTTTCAGTGAGCTTAGAGTATGGATTGTTTACATATTTTTCACTACGCTAAGTGAAAAATCCATGTCGAAAGGTTTAAATCTAACTGTATCTAATTATAGGCATCGTCATCCATTTTTGTTGGGGATTATCTCACTGTGTTAGTTTTCCAGGACCGCCAAGACAAAGTACCACAGATGTGGAAGCTTGAACAACAGAGAGTTACTGTTTCTCAGTTCTGGAGGCTGGAAGTCCAAGATCAAGGTGCTGGCTGGGCTAGTTTCTCCTGAGGCCTCTCTCCTTGGCTTGCACGTGGCCACTTTCTTACTGTGTCCTCACCTGGTCTTTTTTCTGTGCACACACACCCCTGGTGTGTCTTTGTGTCTAAATTTCTTCTTTATATAAGGACACCAGCCATATTAAATTAGGGCCCACCCTACGAGTACTGAAAAGATAATTTTAACTTAATTACCTTTCTAAAGGCCCGATCTCCAGTTACATTCTGAGGTACTGGGGGTTAGGGCTTCAACATATAAATTTCAGGGAACACATTTCAGCCCGTAACACCTGTACTAAGTACATGTGAGAGAGGGTCTGTGGTAGCCAACAGACCGAACTGTGCTTACTGCTTAAAAATCATGCTAGAAATCATGCTTGATGACCTCCCGTATAGTTGGATGACATGTCAGAACTATTCTCTATAATTCCATGTTTACACTCAAGTGTACCATAGTATGAATTAATTGGAACTATATGACAGTCATCTTATGGCCCACAAGGAAATGTGTCCCAGAGATCATTAAACTAAGATGAGGACTGGCCAGCTCTGGAGTGGCAGGAACAATCCCAGAAAAAATCTTACGGGGTTAGGGATGAGATGGGAAAGGGCTGTAGAAATGCAATTAGATCCGTACCTCACACCATACATTTTATAAGTACACCAGAGGGATTATAGACCTAAATGTGAATAATATACTTCAAAAACTATTAAAAAATAAAGGAGTAGAAAAAAATATCTAAAATAAATAAACAAATAAAGCCCAAACAATAAAGAAAAAGATATAACTATATATATTCAACTGCCTTAAATTTTAAAATTCTACAGAAACACTTCTTTTACTTCTTGTACAGTAAAAACTTTTTGTACAGTAAAAACTTCTGTTGGTGAAAGATTGCAAAACACTGGGAGACACATGCAATAGACCAGGAATTAGTATGCAAAATACAAAAAGAGAAAAATAAACGTAGAAAAACATGAATGAATCGTCTGAAGAGGAAATGTGAATGGCTAACAAACAAGCAAACAAACAAACCAAAAGATACTCAAGCTCAGGGAAGGCAAATAAAAAGAAGAAGAAAGATCACTTCCCACCCATTGTGTTCGTAAAATTCAGTCTTGGGGCCATCCCGACCTGTTGGCAAGGTCGTAGGGGAAATGGTACTTTCACAAACAAGTCGCTGGACATGTGAACTGGTAAAGGCATCTTAGAGAGAAATTCGGTGGCGTTCATGAAAATGTGCCTACCCTGTGTCCTAGAAATCATGCTAGATGACCTCCCGTATAGTTGGATGAGGGTCCTGTACACAACCGTGTCTGTCACAATGCTATTTGTAATAACAAAAGAAAGGGTCATGACTGCAACATCCTTCCCTATAGAAATAGATAAATAAGATGTGATTTTCTCCTATAATGAAACGCCATATAACACTTAAAAAGTATAAATAAAATTGATATGTATCAGCGATAATAGATCTTAAAAACGTAAGGTAGAATGTAAAAAGCAGATGCAGATTGATAGGATATAGACAGGTAATGTACTCGTATATTTTAAAAACAAACCCATGCTCTGCATGTGTTTTAATCGATGCGATAGGTATCTAGAAAAAAATTTTAAGAAATGGAATGATACATAATCGTTTTCATCCCTAGAGAGATGCGGAGAGGCCTGGGCGAGGGGTTAGCGGTTTAGAGGTCATTCATTAGCTAATCTCTCTCCTTGACTCGCTCCGCCTCTTTTTCTTTCCTTCATGAAATGCTGCGTTAGGGGTGCCTTCTTCCGGCGCCAGCGACTGCCCCCCACTGTCCTGAAGCGAGTGCTTCCACTTTCAGCAGCTCACATGAGAACAACCGTATTCCCATAGACTCCACCTCTCGGTTCCATTTCTTCTTTCTGGACCCACAGAGATTAAATCGAGGGTTCCTTTAGAAGGACTCTCCTTCGACATGCCAAGACGGCTCTCCTCCATTTATAAGCTTCTATATCAAAAAATGGAGATGACTTTTATGCAAATGCAAAAGCACGTGAACATCCCACAGGGATGGCCCCACGGAATATCAAAAGGGATGAGAAATGACTTTTAAAATTCTCTTGGATAATGCAGAAGAAACTAACCACAGAGCGTTAGGCCCATCTCAGGTAGTGAAGTTTTCTCGGGGCCTGGAGGCAGAGGAACTCTCCCTGGGAAGGAGAAGGTACATAATTGATGAACAATCCTTATCAAACTTGAAAAGGCAAAGACACAAAGGGAAACCAGATGCCTGGTTAAGAAATGATACCTCAGCAGACACAAGAGGAAGCTACATTATCTCCTTATTAATGACACTGTATATTTTATAAGGGAGTAGCAATGCCTTGCCAATTTCAATGACAATGTGGGCTAACAAAGGGACCAAACGCTGTTATGGGTAAGTTTATCTGAAAGGTAAAGACCTCTGGTGACTGCATCCTCCACGGACATTGATGTTTATTGGTTGGTTTCTTTTTCACCTGCTTGCAAAGTGACCAATGGACAGGAAAGGCTGCTGGCATTCAGTTGGAGAGGATCGGTGTAGTTGGGGTGACCTGAGATGTCAGGTGTCATGGTGGGTCAGAGGAAAGAGGAAGGGAGCAAACCCAAGCTCAAGTTCCCACTGTGAGCCCTGGAACACAGGTTTGAACTCGACTTCCTGGAACGCAAATGTTTTTCATTGTTTGTTTTCAACTTCGCTGCTCTCAAAAAGACTGCGAAGGCATCAATAACAATACTAAAGATAGTTCATGGCTGGTATCGATTGATCAAAATGGACGAGGATTGCGCTACCTTATGGGTATATCCTGGAGGATACCTGCCCCGCCCATGGCTCTAACCAATCAGGCTCCGGGAAACATTCTGGAAGGTGACTTGACACAACTTGCTCCTTCTGAAAGGTCTTTGGGTGTCCAGAGTTAACAGAGGGGCTGTAATCATCCTTTAATCCTCTCCTTATAGCACCCCATCTTGTGGCCCCATCTTTGGCGAATGTTCTCTTCTTAGACCCCCGTTCCCCATCTCCACCTGTGGCTGTCTTACCTCAAAGCCGTTTCTTACATGGCTTTCCTTTACCCCTCACCAGCTTCCTTACCATCCGCCCCTCGTTTCAGCTGTGCGTCCATTTTCGCATCCCGACATCTCCCCAGTGGGTAAATAAATCTTTGCGTGGTGGTTCCCAGAGAACATCCTCACATTTGGAGGTGTTGACCACCTACAGCAGAAAACAACGATTTCACCACTTTTCCCTCATCGCCCCCCGCCCCGATTGCTGGATGTTTGTTTGTTTTCCACTAGAGTGAATGAAAATCAGTTTTGTTTAGAGGATTTCGCAACACTCCTTGACATTTTTTGGAGATAGGATAGAGAAAGGTGGAAAACTCGATCAAACCCTAAGGGCTAGGCGGCGTCTCTCGAGTTCCTGGGGCCTGTCCGCTTCGCTGTGCAAACGCCCGTCCCGTGGGATAGAGACAGGGGTGCGGCAGGTGGCGTTTTCTGTTTGTTGAACGGCTTGAGAAACCACAGAATTACATTTCTCCGCTCAGGGATGGAAAAAAATTGTAAAGGGAAAATGTACTATCAACTCGCATCGCCTGGGTCCCCGGTAGCCGGAAAAAAAAGACATTCCAGCTGAGTCGCTGATAACGTGCCGTGGATCAGCTCCACGCAAGAGTGAGTGTTTTTCTGGGTTTTCGTGCAGTCTTTGGATTCAGCCATGTACTGGCCTAAATTAGCCCGTGGAGATTGCTTGGCTCCTCAGCTCTGGGGCTGTTCCCCCTTGAACTTGCATCTTTCAAATTAAGGAGAGATGAAGGTGAGCAGGAAGGTTCTGGATTGGAATCACAGTGGATACAACTGTTAGTGTCAGCCCTAGCTGTGACCCCAGCATTTCAGGTACATGAGGACTGGCTGGTTTCTCAAGAAGTTCCACGGTCTGAGGCCCACTTGAGAAGTTTGCTCTCCAAAACCCAAACCTCAGTAATTATAAAAACTTATTGGAAATGTTTTCAGTATTTTCAAGCTGCAGATATGCCCGTATATTTTAAACAACCCCAAAGGGATCGAGAATGGGGAAATGGCAGGGCTGGGGAAGAGGCGGCCTCGTGCCGAAGGCCCAGGTGGGAGTGTGCCAATGTCAAATTATTGGACGAGATTTCTGAGCAAGAATCAAATATTTTTATCCTCCAACATTTGTGGAAATTATTTTAGCAGGGAGCAGTGGTGGCATGAAGACAATAATTTGTTTTCTCAAAGTCCAAATTAAGAAATCGTATTGCTCCATCTATGTGTACTGTCTAATTAAGAACTGAATCTTTTCTTTCTACTATCCTACCCCAAATAGGAGAGCCCAAGAGATGGAGCCCTGTATTTTTCATGGCAGGGGCTTGAATACCCAAAGAATTGCTTAGTAATAGATCAGTGATCTCCAGCCTCAAATGACTTCCACATCTATAAATTGCAAGCCAGAAGGAGGCATTAAGGAGAAGAACAGAAGGGTCTGTTTGGAGAGCACCACAAATAATTAAAAGTTATGGGAACAGAGAAGAAAATAAGACATGTTGATGAGAAACATCAGGGCGAATTGGCACCGATTGTGCTGTATAATAGAAAATTTGTTTCAAATTTTCTTCCAACAGATGCATAGCATGGTGAGTGAGGAATTAAATTTTATTCCAGGTTCAAATTTAAGTTTGGAAATGAAATTCGGGAAGGTATGCCTCATTTCACAGAAACTAAGCAACTCTCTGAATACGCTTACATAAGGCATCCGAGAGAGCTGATTTAATTATCTAGTATCTGTAGGCTCAGAAAAATGGTTCTCTTGGTTTTCGGTTTTAGTGTACGTTCGGTCTTTTTGGTTCACTGGCTGATGCATTCTAATATTCTTCTCTGTGAATCTTCGCGTGTTCTGTTACACTCTGGTTCTAACTGCTCAGCTCTTGAAAAAAAACAGGAGTTTCAACAAAGCCCTTGCTTGTTCTACAGCTACAGAATATTAAAGCACACATTCTGCTCAGCTGAGTTGCAACTGTTAATTTTCCTTCGGGTCCTTAATAATTGGAATAAACACAGTGGTGACATGAAGGTTTTATTTCTCCTTTTAAATGAAGAATCCGTTAGCATCATCAATTCTGTACCATTTTCTTAAACGTGGTTTGGCTGCTTCGGAGCTAACGTTTTTCTCAGAAGTACAGGCCCGACAAGGTGCACTGTCAGTCAGTGAGCTGAGGGGCACAGGAGCAGTGTTGGGCTGTGGCCGAACTGACGGACGGGCAAGGCTCTGAGAGAGAGAGTCAATCAGAGCAGTTTCCCCAGGCCTCCCATGAGGGACCCGGGTCCCAGAGCATCTATCCCCACCCTCGGCTCCACTGGCCACCCGTACCTCACACCGTTGGCCTTCCTCTGCCCGAAAGTTCAACCCAGGATCATGTTAATGTGTCCCGGTGTCCCTGCTCCAAGCCTCAGAGGGCCTGCTCATGGATGCCTGCTTGCAAGGTCAGGTTCAGAAATCACTGAAGGGCTGCAGATCAACTCCAGAGAGTGCCTGACCCACTGCCCACGGGGGTTACTCCTGCCCTGGGCCTCCCCTGGGCCCTCAGTGCCCTCACGACCTCCCATCTCATTCTCAGGACCTACCTGGGCCCCATGCGAAGACGGGGCAACCCCCTGGAAGCTAAGCACCACGAAGGATGGCGGTTGGGTGTGCCGATGGCCCCCGTCCTGGAGGAGAGCCCGAACGATGCCTGGCTCGTCATCTGTGCTCAGCAAAGTTTCGTTTCGCATTGGACGAACCCTCTTGCGCTCTGTTTTCCTCCTCCCTTCCCTACCATCGGGAAAGAAAGGATGTCCCCTCTCCTAGCCATGGGCGACCTCTGCCAGCCTTGGCATTCTCTCTCTAAAACCTTGGTTTCCTTCCCAAAACCATCAACCTCTTCCTCTTGCCCTCAGCATTGGCCTTCTCTAAATGACATGCTAGTTCTCACCTTCTCCCCGCCTATGCCATACCAAAGTTTGAACACTTGTTTTTCATCAGGGTACATAAAAGTGTTAGCAGTTAAGGAAGGGACGGATGCTCTCATAAAAGGATAAGGGGAAACTTTTTGGAAGAAATGACATTGGACAATGGCTTCGAAGTGTTCTTAAAATGTTTGGAATTAGTTGCCAACATTAAAAAAAGAATTTTTTCTGGATTTCAGAAAAAATCAAGATTTTCGCAGGCTACGTATGAAAAATGAGAAGATCTGATGTATCCGCATCTCAACAGGTATCTGCTATTCCTTTTAAGACGGCTTTACACCGAAGACAGATGCGACACATGTCACATCCTGCATACGCTTCCGTACCATGGCCTTGCCGCTCTGCCGTCAAGAGACGGGTTCTAAATACTCTCCCTTTGAATCAAGCGGCTTTTGTATTTGTTCGTAAGCAATAAAAAGGAGTGGAAGAGATATTGCACGACTTCCAGAGCGGGGAAAGGCAGGGCCGCAGGGTGTCCACTAGTTCTCTCGGAATGCTCATTTTCTGGACACTTCTCTCAGGTACTTTCTCTTGGATCCCAACTGCCACGCTGTGAGGAAGCCTAAGCTGCACAGAGAAGCCACGTGTAGGTGCTCTGGTCGCCAGTTCCAGCTAAGCCCAGGCCCCGAGTTAACCCAGTCCGGCTGTGAGAATACCTCACAGTGATTCCAGCCAAGCTCAGGACATCACGGATCAGAGACAGACCACCATCTCTGTGCCCTGTCCTAATTTTTGACCCACAGAATCCACAGGATAATGAAATCGTTGTTGTAGATCACTGAGTTTTGAGGTAGATAGGTAGATAACTGGAACATTATGTCCTTACATACTCACCAGCAGAATAGTTACTCATTATTTGTAATTAATTGGATCGTAGAGGGTAGAAGCCACTAAAAAGGTTCACGTATTTTATTTCTCCTTCTTCTAAAACATCTTTTCTAGAAGAATATCCTGGGATGCAAAAAGCTGATGATCGACTACAGAAGGGAACTATTTCCATGGCTGGCATGCAGAAGTAAGGCTTTTAAATTTTCTTTACAAAGATACTACCGGCTACGTAATCCTTATGGACAGACACACACTCTGGTCCCTGTTTGTACAGCTGGAAGTTTGTATTTATGCAGAACATGGTTGTGGGCTGTTCACATCACCCATGGAGGGAAGAAGACAATGAGCCCGTACTGAACTCTTTTACTCCATCCTTCCATCAAATGCAACTCTCTCAGCTACTCTCACCTTCCCTCACAAAAACATCCCAACCATCTGAACAAATTCCACCTAAATTTTTCCAGCATCCACTAACACCATACTCCAGAACATTCAGAGCCAGTCAGTGACGAAAGACCCTTTGTTGATGAAGTATTTACTGACATATTTCTGAGAGATTAATTAACATTGGAATATGAAGAGGGGTCGGGTGCAAAATACCCTCTATCGAAATATATTTGAAAACATGATTACAAACATTGTGCACATGCATTGCAGAAAACCCAGAGAAGCACAAAGAATAAAATCGAAATGATCTCTAACCTCGACACCTGGAGATAGCATTGTAAATATTTAGGCCACATCCTTTTACTTTATTTTTTATTCATATAAATGGAACAGATAATTTTCTAAAGGTCAGATCTTATTGTAATCTCTCATTCTGCATTGTCGTATTGTCCACATTTTCCACATTGCTAAATTATCATCTGTAGTTGTTTTACACATAATATTCTGTTGTATAGACGTATCACGATGTATGTAATCATCTCCTATTGTTTGATATTTAGCTTGTTTCCAATTTTCTCCTATTATCCATAAACAGCAATGAGTATCCACCCTTGTCTACATATCTTTTCCCTTGCCCATGGTTATTTCCCAGATAAATGCTTAGATATGCGTTTACCGAGTTAAAGGTACTATGTTTTCAAGGTTATGGATACTTACTGTCAAATTATCTTCCGGAAGCACATTCTCGCCTATAGTGGATATGAATGTTCATTTCACCAACCCACACCAACTGCAAAACATTTTCTATGGTTTGATAAATCAACAGTTGTGGTTCTTTGAATCCAACGATAATATGCCACTGGAGAACCACAAGAACAGAAGAAATCTCAGAATGCAGAATGGCTCCTTAACGGAGGAGCAAAGTGAGACCCAGAGAAGTGAGCGATTTGCCCAAAGTTATGGAGATAATCAGTGAGTGTCTCACTGACACTGGGCTTGAGTGTAGGCACGGGTGTGCAACACAGTGACCAATACTGGTTGCAGCGTTGGATCAGCGGGTTAACGATGATCCCAGGCTCACCTGACCTCCCCTCGCTCCTTTCGTTTGAGAGCATTGTATGAGGCAGCTGCCCTTACTATTCTTGATGGCCCACAACAGCTAGAAATTCTCTAGGGCCACTTCTACTTCCCGTTTGCTTTTCAATATGTATTCTGGTCAAACTTGTTGACAATGAGCCTAATTTCGGGCTCAAAGAAGGGCTAAATTGTCTGTGAGCCAGAGCAACAGTCTTCCTGAAGGAGAGTGTGTGTCTCCTCAAGTTCACGCTGCGTGACACGCTGCAGACAGAGGCAGCTAGGGGAGGCGAGAGAGAAGCACTGCGGGTGTGGCCTCTGTCCCTTGAAAGCCCACTGCCTCATTTCTCCTGGCACACTCGTGGGAGTCAGCCCCGGCTCTTCAGGCCTTGGTGCTTCACGCCACCGCCCACGATCTGTGGCTCTGTTTCCTCCCCTGATTTCTGGGACACCCGTCTTTTCCTCTCTTGGTTTTTGTCTTACCTTCTTGTGTCTATTTCAGTGTCTCTGCTTTTCCTTTGAGCCTTGAATATGCGGCACCAGTTTCAGATCACGAACTCAGAAATGTTCGTTATTTTTAATTTTTAAAAGCACCAATTTTACATTCCGTTTCGAGCTCTCACTTGGCGAGCTGCTGGGAACTGAGACGTTAGTGGATGCGGGTTCATCGGCGGCCCTTCCCCACTGCCTTGCTCTTCCCTGCCCCTGGATCCTTGCTCCTTCTGGGGCCATGGAGCTGGCCTCTGGTCACCACTCATCATTTTCCGTGCACACTGGTTCACCTAGAGGCTTCTGTCATCCCTGTCAGATCCCTGTCCGCAGCAATGTGTGTCACCACAGTGTCCTCCTGGGTCCCTCTGAGCGCCTGTCACAGACGGCTCTCTCTGTTACTTCTGAGCTACTCGGAGGCACGTGAGAAACATCCAGCCACTCTCGAAACTAATGTGAGTGAAGGGAAACCGTGACATATTACTAGACCATCCGCCTGGTGACATGTCACCCAGCTTCTCATCTTCAGTACTCATGCCTGGCGTGGAGACACCCTCTAGGCTCATCCCTTTCAGGAATCCTCATGAGAAGTAATTTTTCCTAAAAAAAGAGCGGCGCCTCGCTCCTGATTCCCCGCGCCCCTTCCCGTTTCTACTCCACACCCCACCCCCATCACCTAGCTTCATTACGCCCATCCCCCGCCGCCAAGCTCGGCTGGGTCAGACAAAAAATTCTAACTCCGGAATACCCCAGTTTATAGAATATGAGAAGCAGCTGGTGAATAGAAAAGGAATGTCTGGCACTGAACACACCTTAGGTAAATCGCACTATTATTGAGCCTCCGGGGGATTGATTCTCAGCTCTCGACACTGAAATTCTTTCTGAGATTGCCCTCATCCAGCCCCGGTCTGAAACCCCTCTGTGCGTTCTGCTCTCAGCAGACCCCTGGGTGCCTCGTGCGTAACGTAGGCAAACAGAAATTAATTTCTCCCTCTCTCGTTATGTTGTTCACCCCGACAGAATAAGAATACGTCCCCCACCCCCATCCCCTTGACCCTAAGGCCTACTCTGCCGCCCCGTCTCCTCTTGCATGGAACTTTCTCTATGACTGGCTTTCTTCTCAAGTGTTAAGCACTTATTGTCACTAATGCGCATCTCACTGAGGACGAGCTGTGGGATATTGACTAGATCATGACCTTCTAAGGGGTGGAGACTCTGCCCCTTTCACTGCTGTATCCCCAGGACCTAGCACCCTGCTGGGCACATAGTAGGAACCCATCAGATATTTCCCTAACAGATGGATTCTGTTTACAAGGCTTGAGCCGTCTCAGGAGAAGAGGGTGTGCCCCACACCTGAAAATGCCTTGGCTCTGAATAGGTCTTCGTGCATGATGGTGACGGTGAAGAGGGACAAAGGTACAGTGACCATCCTAGCATTGAGAAAGTGTTGATAACTTTCTCAATTGGCAACCCCATTACCAAAATACCCCTGATGAAGGAGGCCATATCAAGGGCCTCTATATTAACACCTTCCTTGACAAAAACTTTGATCACATTTATTGGGGTATCTGTAGTGTAACAGATTCATTCTACACATGTCTCAGATCACCAACCAAATAATGAGCATGGATTGGATACCTAAGATGTGTCTCATGTTGCCTTGGAGAAAGGGAGGATGGAAAAGAAATGAAGCTTATTTCCGGCGAGGTGCTTGTCTCTCTAAGAGTTGACAGTCTAATTGGGGAGCCAAGGCATACATACCCCGAATAATGAGAGGGCAAGAACCAGGTTATGCAGTAGAGACCCCAAAAGAGGGTCTAGCAGCTAAATAATTAGGAGATGAGAGAACCCCAGAGGAGTCAATGAAAGGCTCACAGACGTGAGGGAGCTTGGGGTGACCCCTACGTTACTGGGTCCACATTACGAGAAAGCCCTTGCGAATGTCCAAGGGCTCCGAGCCTTAAGAGCAGCACTCAGTACCAGGTGTGCTTAGTCTAATGCACACTTTATCCATCTCATAAGCCTATCAAATATCGTTCTTCTTCAAACACCACTTACCGATGACATGAAACTTCGGAATTTACAAATTAAAAAATTCTCCAATAGTTAAACGTTGATTTCGAACTTCTTTAATCAAATTTTCCTAATCATTCAATTAAAATCGCAAGTCTACTATATTGGATTCTTCTATGTGCTTCAAAATTTTGGATATTATCACATTGACAATGAAACTTTGTTACTATTACACTTAAAATAATGGCCAAATTATTGGTATCATGGATCTAAATGTTTTCTTTATTATCTTCTCACTTATTTTTACTTTTATCCTTCCTGAGATTATAATGACTATACAAGGTAGTAATTTCTATGCCTTCGTAGGGTTATGATAATTTCTCAGACCCAAAATGAAAGTGTCACCTCAGCCTAGTCAAGGAAGCAGATTCTAGGTTCTACAGCAGTTGACTCTTTTTGGGATGTAGGGTGTGGTTACAACATCCAGGGAAATTCAATTGTGAACCTGAGTTCTTTTTATAATTAAATTTTGATTGCTACGGTTTCAGAATATCTTCTCTTCACCCCGGGACGTCCACTCTTCACCTCCTCCCACACTGCTCTCTGCCCTGGGGCCCTGATCAGTATGGGTTCATGGGTGAGATCCCGCGGGCTCTGCCTTCTGGTTGGGTTCAGCTAGCGGGGCACCCAACCTGAGATCAGAGGCAGGCAGTAGGGTGGCACCATGGTCTGATTCTCCTGGACCAGTCCTGTCGAGTGGTCTTGGCCGGCTGTGTCCCTCACAGCTCCCCTCAAGATGGCCTGCTCTGTATGACCCTCATGTTCCATATTCTGGGGAGCTGTCCTTCCCTGGTGCGGTCAGGTCGATGGAAGGGCTGTGACAGTGCCAACCTTACTGGCCCTGGATTCCTGCACTGTCCCCGGGGCTCCGCTCAGCTGCCCACACCTTTGTAATTATTCTCTGCTTGAATGAGCCCATTTTTCACGCCACCTGTTTCCTGTTGGGGTCCTGACTGTGGCTTTGGTAGAGAGTGAGATGCGTCTGGATTCCCGAGGGGGTTATCTCTGCCTGGAGAGCCAAAAGCGGGGACAGGGAGGCTGTATCAGAGAAAATGTGCTGACTGATTCAAGACAGTGTCCAGTTTGGGCAACACAGCCTGGATGGTTGACCTCATGAACCAGCCTATGGTGGACAGCTGCAGCAGTGAGGGCCAGGGGATCGAGGACAAGCTTTGTCCAGGGACCCAGATCATCCTCAAGGAGGGAATTACACCTTCCAGGATTATCGTGGACAATTAGTAATAAAAATATTCATTGAACCCACTGCCAAAGAAAGTCCTTAAACACCAGGCTGCTGCTGTAGCTGATGCTCGGTAGAACCTAGTTCTTACGAAGTTGGCATCGTTAGCATCATTGCCCGACTTCCGATGTGCTCCCTTAGGTGAGCTGGCGATCTGCAAGGTCGCATCTGCATAGGCAAACTGGAGAACCAAGGCAATTGTGCAGATACTTCAAGCAAGAGCCTGGCTGAGCTTAAGTTCTGTAATCACCTGCAGAGCCTGGTTTTTCGGAGTGTCTCCAATGGCACATTTTCACAAAAACAATTCTGTTTTCTGGACGAGTGCCTCACTCTTTTGGCCGTGTGACTTTAGCCCCAGTGGAAAAGTGATATTTATCATGCTCTGGTTCTGGAGTCTGTGGAATCAATAAACAAGACATTGCAGTTGGGACTGGTAACAGCTCCAGCTGTGCACGGCCAATAAATGAATGAATGAATGAATGAATGAATGAATGAATGAATAAAAGGTGTTTGTGTGTGGTGGGGGGGGGCAGAGTGTTCATGCTCCCTCTGCACAGCTCTCCTGTCACCTGCTCCCCTCCCCGTGGCCAGAATTCATGCAAGGCCTAGCAAGCCAGCCTGGGCTGGGCCTGGCCTCTCCCTCGTGGCTTTTCTGGGGTGATCGTCACCACTGCAGAGGTAACCTTTTTGAGTTCATTTAAGCAGCACAGGAACCTTCCTTGCACACATCTGCTTAATGAAGACCTCGAGCCGATGATGAGGAGAGGTGATTAGCCACTTTGTGCCAGCCTGCTTGGTGGCTATTACTTGGGCCATTAGCATGGTCAAGACACATAGGCCTTGGAGACTATGATTTGAAAGGTGCAAGGAGAGATCCTTGGCCTTCCAGGTTGCCTGGAATTCTACTGTTAGAGATGTATTTCTTTAGCTCGTCCAATGTTTCCCACCTCTAAGAGCCTCGTATTGAAATATTACCTCTAAGAGAAGGGATATTTGCTTAGGACCACGTGAGTGCAAATAATGAGGTCACGTCCTCATCACACCTCCGTGAGAAGGAGGTGCTGGAAGCATCCCCATTTTACAGATGTGGCGTTCGAGGCACAGAGAGGTTCAGGCACAGCGAATCAGCGCAGGAGCCAGGCTCAACCCTGGGCAGTCCACTTGGGAGCTTGTGGCATAACTCGTCCTCTCTTTTGCCTCTTGGGGACAAAGTCCAGGCCCCTTCCAGTGGTGACAACGCAGGAGAAGTGGGTGTAGCATAGCTGGCTTGGGACAGGGGAGAAATGAGGATGGCGCACAAGCCAGGAGGGAGATGGAGAGGCCAGGGGCCTTGGGCACAAATGTCAAGGTCCTCTCCGGACTGCTCAAGGAGACCCTGGACAAATCCAGTTTATCCTCTCTGCACCTCAGATTCCTCGCCGTGAAGTGGGAATGAGGACGGCACCAGTACCTGTCTCCTCGGGGTGTCGTGAGGACAGCGTAACTGACTGACAGCGGGGCCCGCAGTAAGTATTCGGTGGTGCTCGGCGGTGCCGTGGGGAGGGCAGAGATGGCTGCCGGAGTCTGACGCATGTGGAAAGGTACTGGGGGGAGGGGGTTGTTGCTTAGACTGGGAGAAGGGTGGGGGATACTTCCCCGAGGAGATGGGAGAAGGGCGGGGTGGACTGGCACATTTGGGGCGGGGTGACATGGGGTGGCAGAAGTCATTGGTCGTAGACGGGAAAGGAGGTGACACCTTCAAGCAAGCAGGCGGCTGACCCCCTCCAGGGCCATCTGAAGTGACTGGAAGTTCGCTGTGTGTGGTTGTCATTTTTGCACAAGAAAGAGCGTCTCAGCCAGGCCTGGCCACTCGTCCTCCTGCTCGTGTTATCGAGCTGCTTCTGCTTCCGTCCCAGAGAGGAAGTTTCCCCAGGGGCTCAGTCCTCAGCCCTGGAAATGGGAGTTTTGTCTGGTTGGTGGCGGAATGGCAGTCAGACTGCAGACATGCGCGGTGAGCACGTCGCTGTGGGATACGGTGGGTGAGAACTTGGTGATGGAGATTCTTGGTGTGAAGAAAATGTGATACACACACACACACAATGGGATGTTATTCGGCCATGGGCTGGGGGGAACTGGGGAGACATTGTTTAACCGGCCATGAGAAAGAAGGACATCCTGCCGTTTGTGACGACATGGATGGACCTCGAGAGTATTATGCTAAATGAAATAAGTCAGACCTAAAAATACAAATACCATTCGGTCTCACTTATAGGTAGAATCTAGAAAAGCCAAACTCATAAAAACAGAGGGGGAATGGTGGTTACCAGGGGCTAGGGCTGGGGGCAACTGGGGAGACACTGTTTAAGGGTACAGATGTACCACTAGTAGATAAATCAGTCGTGGAGCCCTGATGCGCAGTGGAGAGATTTAGACAACAGTACTGCATCATAAAGTTCAAAGTTGCTAAGAGACTACATCTTAATTGTTCTCACACACAAAAAAGATAATTATATGACATGATTGAGGTGATAGCTACACTACATGGTAACCGTTTTACATTATAAAAACGTATTAAATAGACATGTCGTAAACCTTAAACTTACACAATGTTATCTGTCAATTATATCTCAATAAAAACTAAATTTTTTAAAAAAGAAATTGTTAGCTGGGGAAGGGCGGGGGGCGTCAAGGGGAAGATGAATTTGTAATGTCATAAGGGGGCCTCTGTGGGGGAAGAAAGAGGCCTAGAAAGGTGACGGAGGCTGCTCCTTTAAAGGGAGGATGTCAGGCACTGCACTGGAGTTCAGGCAGACAGCTGGCCCCGGGGACAGTGGGGGACACTTTTTTCCTGAGGCCGGTGGGAAGAAAAGATGTCAGACATGAGCACAGCTATCAGGGGTGGCTGCTGACGGCCGGTGTGAACGAAGACAACTCACTTTCCATGCCCGCATGAAGTTGTCAGCCAGGAATGAGAGAATATATTAAACGTCGAAAAACAGCAATTAAACCTAAGCCCGTATGTTTATGTCTGACGTTGCAGTTTACCGAGTATTTGTTGTACCTTATCTCATTTAAATAGAGAGGAAAAATAGCTTCTGTGGGGAGCCAACGTTGCAGGGCCCGAGTGTTTACAGAAAGGTCTGTCTGAAAGGAGATGCCCAGGCGGAGAATCTGTGGCCACCAGACACCGAGGCCCTTTCATTCAGAGATGTTAGTAGAGAAACGGTATGTAGCCGGGCTCCAGGCCAAGGTTGGCTGGGACAGCCCTGAGCGAGGCCGATTTATCGGATCAGAGGTTTAAGTTCAGATGTGGTCAAAGTCCAGTATTTTCAAGGACAAGCAAACTAAACGTGGCCCAATGGCCAGGGCCGTTGGGGTAGGATGTAACCCACCATTACGTGTGGTCACCGTGTCCCCAGAAACCCTACCGCATAAAGGAAGGCTCAGTGTGTGAGCCTCACTTATGTAGCATGGCACGTGGTACACGTATGAGAGAAGACAGAATCAGCAACACTTCAGGGAAAATTCTTTCTTTAGGGAAAAAATATCAGGGCAAATCATGCCTGACCAATTTATTAGATTCCGACATGATGGTGAGTAGCCTTGTGGATGTAATTTATATAGACTTTCAACAGAGCTTTGTCTTGTCAGTGGCCACTAGGAAATACTACCTTTCTGGGAAATCGGTGGGGATGTAAAGTCATGAAGAGAGAATTTAATTGATTTAGGGACGACAAACACGGTGAGCATGCCCCCTGGAGTTGTGTAACACAGATGGCCCAGAGAGGGCTGCTAAAAAGAGTTAGTCCCTTGTTGCTACGTCATCAAATCAATAGAGAGAGGCTCAAGGAAGATGCTGGGCGAAGATCCACAGGCGACATACACACACTGACTGGTGTCTAATGGCTCACAGCAACTTCGACATTGACGGCCACTTAGCGAGTGCCCGCGCTGCTCACACCCTGCTCCAGGTGCCTGGCCACCGGCAACCTTGGCCCTTTCAAGATTCCTGATTTACACAGGAGGAAGGAAGCTCGGAGGGCGCTCCAGGGCCTCTGTTCTCTGCACTGGGTATTAAATTGCTAGGGTTCCATGCAAAACACCACAGACTGAGGGAGCTGAAGCATCAGAAATTTACTTCCTCGCAGTTCTGGAGGCCGGAAGTCCAAGATCAAGGTGCCGGCAGGTGTGTTCTTTTCTAGGGTCCCCGCCTTGGCTGGTCGATGGCCACCTCCCTGCTGCGTCCCCATGTGGTCTGCGCTCTGTGCTCTTCACCCCTGGTGAGTCTCTGTGTGTCCAAATTTCCTTCTTCTTATAAGGACACTGGTTGGATAGGATTGGGGCCCACCCTACCGGCCTCGTGTTAACTTACTCAGCTTTTTAAAGGCTCTGTCTCCAAATACGGTCACATTTTGAGGCGCTAGAGGTTAGGGCTTCGACATACAAATTTGGTGGTGGTGGGGACACAGTCCGGCCCAAAGCTGACAGCAAATGGGATGAGCTAAGTGGAAAATGAGATGAGCAGTTAGACCCTGTCCTGGAAGCAGGAAAGGTGTATTTTCCCTGGAGGGTGGGGGTCGGGTGAGGGGGACTTCCACAGTAAGCTCCGGGAAGAGAGAGAGGAGCGCTCTTTCCTACGCCCCTCCCTTTCATTCTCAAGTGAAATCTTGGGTCTTTCCTACAGGTCGAAAGTGCCCATTGGCTATATTCACATCCTTTACCCTGGGGTCTAAAAATACAGAGATAATGACAGCTCCCCGCCCCCCACCCACCACCCCGACCCCCGGGGCCAGAGCAAGGCCCAGGAAAGCTCCAAACACATCATTCCACAGCACATAGTTGAGGTGGGGCGTGTGGCATGGGCTGAGGTTACTCGAATTCTTCTGGAGGCTGACATCTATGCAACCAGAGGCCCAAAAAGCCTCTCTCTGAATTCGCTTTGTAGCAAAGTAAACAATTCCTAGCAAGTAAACAAGGTATCCATTGTGCCCATGGCCTGTAGGCTGAGCTTCAAAGAGGCCTTTTGTTCTGAGGGATATTTTTAAAGTCTTCATTAACTATAAACAGTTAAGTTAAAAACTCCTTCCCAAACACCCAAATACCTCTCTAAAAAAAAAAAAAAAAAAACCCACAAAATTTATGAATAACAAGGAATGTTCATTTGTGGCCCTGGCTCGTCGTCCGGTCCAGTTGGTGGAGTTTATGGAACATTTTTGGGTGTCCAGTCCTGTGTGAGGTTTGGATGTCCAGACGGAGGTGAGCTTCTTGCTGTGAGGGGCAGAGGGGTGACGATGATGAACACCACGATGAAAACAGAATTGTCTGCGGGGCTGTAGAACTCTCCCAGGCATGCGATACTGCTTGGGGAGGCTTCGAAGAAGGCAGGGCCACAGCCTTGCACGGATCCGGGGGGCACCCTTCACCCTGGCAAAGCTGGGCCGTTAGTCTACAGTGCAGTGTGGACGGTACGCCTGCAGGGGAGTGAAAGCCAGGCATGCTCTGTCGCCGCTCCCACCCCCCAGGGACACGGGAGAAGCCCCAGCATATCTTATCAAACCAGCGACATGACCTCCCCCAAAAGCTCCAATGGGTACCATGAAAACGACAGCTTGTGCCTTCTCCCCGGGGCCCCGGCAGACCCCATGGTCGACCTTTCTGGAGGCTGCGGCAGGCTGCTCGGTCAAGGTGGTGTGACATTGCTGGGGATGGGAGAAGCAGACGCTAGATGGGATTGCCACATCTCCATAAACATAGCCGATTACTTCTCTGGGGCTTAGGAGACGCTTCCGCTGCCCAGCTGCCCGTGGGCTGGTCAAGATGAAAGGAACAGAAGTCATACCCCTCCTTACACAGAAGGGGAAGCTGAGGTCAGGAGAAGGAGGCCAGGGCCCCAGACCCTACAAGAAGGGACAGGCAGAGCTGGGCGAGTGGCCCTCCTCCCTCCTCCAAAGCGCTGTTGGAGGTGTCATGGTGACTCTTGCTTCCTGCTGCTCTGGGCCAAGTTCTCATTTTCTACAGTGAGAATTTTAACTCTGAAAGCACGTACTCCAATTATAGTGTAAACACATTAATACTGGACCTGGGATCACTGCAAGAATTGTATCGGATCCTTTCCTAGGGGCAGATTTTGGCAGGGAGGAAGGGAAGACCCTGAGCTGTTCTCGGTGGCGGGGAGAGAGAGAGGGCCTGGGGACCAGCAGAAGATGGGCAGGAAGCAGCAGGAGGCCGGAGAGGAGCCCGAAACAAGTTTGCACACGTCACAGTATGGCCTCCATCTGGCCTGGCTTGGATGGTCCGAATGACTCTGATATTATCCAGAAAGCTCAGGATGCTGACCAAAGACTTCTCCAGATGCTCAGAAGTTGTACTTCCAAGCGTAATTCTTGGCTCTCCGAGAACCACAAGTAATTGATGACACCCCCTGCCTTTTGCACATCTTATTCTTTCCAGCTCCTGGACCGATAGATTTCCTTGTCTGTAGATTCATTCATTCCAGGCTTTGTCATAATCCCAGATTTGACAAGCGCCAATGCAGTGTGGTCGCATTCATCCGCGGTCACCTGGCCCTCGTTAGGGCCTGGTTTGGCAGGGAGCGAGATTCGCGGCTCCCCGCACGTATGCTTGAGAGCTCTCGGCAGCCTTTCGTTGTTTGCGTGAAGGCCTCGGAGGACTCTTCCCAGCTCGGCCTCAACGTTTCCCACATGACCGATGCCACGCAAAGCTCCGAGGTCCCAACAGGCAAATTTCATGACCGGCTTTGTTTCTCGTTGGTTCAGGTGAAATAATAAGGCTTGTTTGTTTGTTTGTTTGTTTTCTGCCAGGAATATCAGTGTGTGTTTGGGACGTTGGCATTTTTTTTTTACAAGGAGGCGGGGAAGCTGATTGGTAAGTCCCTGGGTGCCTGGGTGCCTGGAACCAGCAGTCAGAAAGGGTGCTTCAGGATTTCTCATTCCGAGTGACACAGGGACGGTGTGCCATAGGGTGGGGTGGGCCAACAGAAGGAGTCTTCCTGGGGGCTCCGCAATGGCCTCAAGCTACCAGCCAGGCTGGCAGGAAGCCCTGCTTGGTGACACCACGTGGGGCCTGGGCTTGGGGTGGGGTGGGGGGTGCTCTGGGATTCATCTCGCATTTCTGCAGCTGTGAGAATGGCTTGGCCTCTGCCAAAGCCTCTTGTCCCATTTTTCTCTTGCTTCATTGGGACATTTCCGGAACCAAATATATTTAACTAGTCCTCAGCCTCGGGAGGTAATTGAATATCCAAATGCTGGTTCTTCCGTCGACTGATGACCAGGACCAGCTGAAACACCCAGTTTTGTAAAACGCTATGCTCCGGCCATTTCTCTCATTATCTCTCCCCTTTGTAATGTCTTCTTACTGAGATGTTTGAGGCCATGTGGATTCTGATAATTTTCACGATGAATTCCACTTTTTATTCATCAGCATCATTAGGTTACAATGGCTTTCTCTTAGGGTATTTTGTTCTACTGTACTTTGACGTGGATGCTAAAGTCTGCATCTCACTGAAGATGGCTGCTGTCATTGTTATTTTGAAATGGACACATTGCTGAGCTCCTGGATCTGAGCCTGAAGATAAACATGGGTACCCAGGGGCCTTGAAATCCACACCCGCAGCCTGCGGAGCCTCGCGGGCCCGGCAGAACAGTGCCAGAGTAAACAGAGAGCTGGCACTTCCTCCCTGGGCCAGTGCTTTGGGGGTTTTGTCCACCAGGCAGGAGTGCAAATCCTTGATACTCTCCACGGAAAGCCTGTTTCTTTATGTCCTTTGGCTTGGACCTCGGCTGTTGTTGGCAGCATGGCGTCGAGCTACCCTGGGGTGCCGTGACATTTCTTCATCTGGGCCTCGAGAGTCTTGTTCCGACTCAGCTGCATACTTCAGGGAGCAGGAAGGAAGGGTGACCCATGCTCTTGTTTCTCGGCCTCTGGAGTTGAGAAGAAGTGTCCCGGTTAGGAAGAGTCCCAAGTCCCAGGCCTTGGCCAGTTTTTGACCAGACCGGTGGAGGGGGAATCGGAGAGGCAGGCTTTGGAATAGCAAGGAGAGGAGGGGTGATGACATGAAAAGCAGACAGTGTGTGTCTGTGACTCTGTGCTAACGGGTATGTGTGTCACTCAGAGTCACTGAGCATCTGAGAAATTGTACCTTTTCCCCCAGCTGGGTGCCCCAGACATGCAAACACGTTAGCTCTGCAGTCACACGTGGTGATTGGAAACCCAGCTCTTCCAACATGGCGATGTTCTAGCCTCACTGAGTATGGCATGCAGACCTCCTGCACTGTCCCCTGGCAGATCCTGGCACTGCAGGTCAGCCTTCTGGCCGGTGGCCCTCCACGATGCTTCCTGCAGAGGCCACCTCTTCACTCTTCCCTGCTCCTGCTGGCTTTCCTGAGGGCTTTCCACATCCTCATCTCTCTCTCCTTGCCGGAAAGACATCAGAGAGGGAGAGGGGAACCATCTTATTCAGGGAGTTTCCTCTTTTAATTCTTTCTCTTGTCCCACCCAGGTGACACTGCTTCAGGGTGGCCTGCCTTTGGGGATTGTTTTCCACTGTCTTTGGAAAGCAAGCCCAAGAGGTGAGTCAACGTGCGAATGTAGAACGCACTCCTGAAATCAAGGGGAACCCCACACACGTTGTGACTGAGATGATACGGGGGACATATGTGAAGGGTGGGTGCAAGGGGAGAGAAAGGAGCTGGGATGGATGCGGGGGAGCCAAGTCACCATCTTGTGTCTTCGAAGAACCTCAGCTGGGTCACAGGAAATGCCATCTTGGGGTTGTTATGGAAACCACAGGGCTATCATGTCAAGCCATCTTTCTTTGAGGGGGGCCCAAGGCAGGCTGATGGCATGTGCATGATCTTTTATGATATTATCACTTCTCCAAGAATCAGCAAAGAAACTTGACCCAAAGAAGCAAATTCACTTCACTCCCAACTTTCGCTCCTTGAGTGTAGGAACCATGCCTATTCACCTTTGCATTTCAATGTCAAGTACAGTTCCAGGCCCAAAGTAAAGGCATGAGAAGTGGTTGCTGGTCTGAAGGAGCTCAGGCTTGCCAGGGCCCAGGTGGGAGAGGCAGAGCCCAAAACTAGGACAATCAGGCGTTGGGTCCAGGTCCATACATGTCTTTAGATGCTGGGCTAAGAGGGTCCACAGACAATAGGAGTCATTAGATGGTATTAAAATGTTTTTCTTCGTCAACTTTAAAATAATAAGAACTCATTTTTACTGATGAAACAATGCAACGGTGTAGTAAGGAAGAGTGGTATCTCCCTTTATACCTCTTCTTTCTTTCTCATCTTGGTAAGCAATTTCCTTTTTCCTTAGAATTCCAAGATTTTATCAAGTTGTATCTAGGTACGTGTCTTTAAAAAATAATTTTGTCTAGGATTTGGGACTTTCAATCTCCAGTCTTAAATCTTGTGTCAGGCCACAGAAATTTTCTTCTGTTCTTTGTTTAAATATTACTTCTCCATCATCTGTTCTCTGTCTCTGTCTCTGTCTCTGTCTCTCTGTCTGTCTCTGTCTCTGTCTCTCTGTCTCTCTGTCTCTGTCTCTCTCTCTCTCTCTCTCTCTCTCTCTCATCTCTCTTTATCTATTTCCTCTTCTGGAACTTCTGTTATTTGAATGTCACATCTCCCGTCTTGTTCTCTAAGTCTTTCACTGTTCCCTCCCGTTTTCCATTTGTTTGTATTTTCATATTAGGAGCTGTTTCACTTGATCTAGACTTCTAAATCACTGCTCAGCAATGATCACCCTATTTTCAGTTTATTTCCCACATTTTTAAAATGAAAAATAGTTTCCTTTTAGTTTCAGGAAGTCCTTTTCTCAGACTCCACTTATGTTCTCTTGAGCATGCTCAAGTTCTCGTTCGTTCAAGCATTTTTCATCAGTCCTGCTCCAACGGGAGCCTCTCGGGTTAGAGGCTTGGTCTTTCCCTCCTCCTCACAGAGACCCTTAAATGCTCCTGATTTTGTGGTCTATTGGCAGGCATATCAGGAGAGGAACATTTATCAAGCAAGGGCAAAAACCAGCAGGCAACAGAAGGTTCAGCATTTTCTGCTCGTCGAAGCCAGCAATAAACCAACTGGTCAACCGCTTCTTTGTAGATCTGAGCAGGGCACCCTCTCTTTGAGCTTTTGGGATCAAGGTCTATATCTTAAAGAAGATGGAGGGATGAGAATTATGAGCACAGGTGAGAGAATTAATTTCAAAGAGGAGGGAAATATACCTACTTCTGACCCACAAGACTGGTAGGGAGGAGATATAAATATAGACCCTATACATTTGTCAGTTTGCGAGCAGTAAGTTAGAGGAGTTTGTGTCAATGATAAAGATGGGCTTGGGGTGGCCATTTGGATGTCTCCTCTAATTCAAAAAGAAATAGAATAGCCGCTGAGCTGTTGCCTTCAACCTCCCAAGGCTTTCGATCTCATGGTCAACTTCAGCAATTAACAGTTAAGCATCTCCTCGTTGTCTAGCACTGCGTCAGGTGCTGTGAGGAGCAAACGAGACTCAGAAGGCAGAGTTCCCGTGCTAGATGCTTCCCCTCTCCTTCAAGGACCAGTTTGGTCGCCACCTCCTCTGAGCCACGAGGATGCTGTTGCTCCCCCTGTTCCTTCTTCGGGTCTCTGGAAAGACGCTGTAGCTGCCCCGTGGTCACCTCATCCATGCAAACATTGTGGTGCAGGGTGGTTTGGCAGGAAAGGCCCATGGCTTTAGCTTTCCAGAGCTGTCCTTGGTTTACCTGTGGTGCAAGTGAGACTCAAGAGAAACCAAAGTCTCTCTGGGGTGGGGAGAGATCTCTGTGAGGAAGGCCCAGGGAAAGTCACAGCCAGGCCTCACAGGGGAGGCTGAGTCACCAGGGGTCACCACCATTGGCCTCTGACAGAACCAGGAGGAGAAGACTGACCACATGTTCACAGCCTTTGACCACCGTTTCCGGCCTGGTGAGGCTCAACCAGCAGACAAGGGACATGGCTGAGGAGTCCAGAGGAGGCAGAAGTCACTACACCAAGGATGCTGAGATGTGTCCTCCACCTCGAGGTTCCAAAACCACCACCATCCCGTACTCTTAGAGGCCATGACCACCTTGGGGCCAGGAAAGAGAAAGCTCAGAGACTATGAATTTTGGTTTGGTTTGGTTTGTTTCCTAGAAAGACAGCATAATTGGGAGGGCTGTTTCAAATTTTAGGATCTAAGTTATAAAGCGGAGCAGATTAAGAAATAATATTTTTTTCCTACTAATCAGCCATGAAGACCTAGAAGAAAGACAAATAAGTTTTAGATAAAATGAAGAAACTAGTTTTGTTCCCTGCACATCCAGTTTATACATGGAGTTTGAAAACACACACACACACACACACACACACACACACACACACACACACACACACACTTTCACGTCTTTTCCTGACCTCATTGGTTAGAAAATGACCTAAAATTCATAGGCGAAACCACAAAAAGACAAACAATCCAATTTAAAAAATGACTAAAGGACTTGAATAGACATTTATTTCTCCAAGAAGATATACGAATGGCCCAACGAGCACATGAACATATGCACAATGTCATTCGTCATCAGGGAAGTGCAAATCAAAACTACGAGACACCCCTTCAAACCCACTAGGATGGCAGGAGTAAGAGAAAGGAGTGGGGGGAACAGGAAGCACTGGTGAGAACGTGGAAAAATTAGGGCCTCCATACATCGGGGATGTAAAACGGGGGTGTCGACGTGGAAAACACGTCGCTGATTTCTCAGTAAGTTAAGCATAGAATTACCATATGACCCAACAATTTCACCCCTAGGTATATACCTTCCCCCACCCCCAAAACTGAAAACGAGTGTTCAGACGAAAACATGTTCACCAATGTTCACAGCGCCTATTTCGCAAAAGCCAAAAATTCGAAAGAACCGAAATGTCCATCGACAGATGAACAGATCAACAAAACGTGTTCTGTTCACACAAGGGAATATTATTCGGCCGTACAAAGCATTGGAGTACTGATATAGATTACAATGCGGACAGCCCTTGAAAACATCATGCTAAGTGAGAGAAACCAGGCTCGAAGGGCCATAGATTGTATGAATCTATTGTTTTGAAATATCCACAATGGGCAAATCCATAGACACAGAAAGCAGACTGGAGGCTGCCAAGGGCCGGTGGGGAGGGAAGACTAAGGATACAGAGTCTCCAAATGCGGTGGCGAACGGTTCTGGGACTAGCTCATGGTGATGGCTATGCATTGTGAAGATACTTAATGCCACTGAATCGTACACTCCAAAAGAATAAATTCTACATTGTGCGTATTTTATCACAAGTTTTAGAAATCTGTAGGAGAGGTGTCACAGCTGAAATAGCTACCCCATATTAATAATAGCCTGCCTCCATGGGGTGCTTACTGCGTGCTAGCCATTTTGTGTAGACTGTCCCATTTGGTCCTCACAGCAATCCGAGGAGGTGGCGTCATTATTCCCATTTTGCTGGCGAGAAAGCAGACTTAGAGAGCTAAAGTGACAGCCCAAATCCCAGGGAGTGTGACTCAGGGACCCAAACAAAGAGGTGAGAGGGAGTGAGGGGCTGCCAAGGTCTCCTTGCTTCTTAGAGCAGTAGATAAGAGCTCAGGATGCAGCACCCAACTCGTGATGGCAGAGGAAGCTGCTTCCTGGTGTCACTGTTGGGCTGAGCGGTGGGAGGCGCTATTATGTTTGCTTCCGGCTTGGTCTCTAATGTATGGGAAAACAGAGATGGGAAAGGGAACCTAGTAAGAGAATCCACCCCAAAGCCCATTGGAAGAAGCCCAAGGTCACAAGGACAAGCATCTATGAAGGAATAGTTGGCGTTACTCAGAGCATGCACAAAAAGCCTTCTCCTCCACGGAGAATGTGGGCCTGACCCCAAAAGAAGCCTCTTCTCCAATGTTTCCCAGCCCTGGAGGCTGGATCCTCCTGCGCTGGCACTATTCATTCGTTTCCTACGAAAAAGGGCCCGAGCAGGCCTGCCGAGAGAGAGGATGGAGACTGTGACGGGGGATCCGCTGTGGGGGATGGGACAGCTGTCTCGCAGAAAAGACCTCACGATGGCAGCCAGCTCTGTCCCCGCTAAAGCAGACTGGTGGCAAAAACTCCAGTTGAAGGACAAGCTTCAAGTGCCGGTGCGATGAGCAGAAAGGACGTGCCCTTGGCATTGGCGTGCCAGCCATGGGCCACCGTGCCTGGGTCTCCATTGAAACCCCGTTCAGTGCTCCCGTCCCGGGTGTCATCGTCAGAGCCTGCTCTTTGCAGAGCAGTGGAAGGGATTCTCTGTTTGGCGGGAATTGGTATCCAAGCCACAGTCCCGTCGTAGGACATCGCTTGACTCCTATCTTTGCAGACACTTTCTGATGAGATTGTAACTCTGACCCCTTCTGAGTTACTAAAACAGAAATGGCAAGTACTTTCCAGCTCTCGTGCCAACTCTGGTCAATCCATCATGTCTTCCTGGGAAGACAGCGTTGAGAAGGGTTCTGCGTGCATGTCTCAGGCTCAGTGGATAAGATAAGCACGGTCAATTCGTGATGCCTGCAATGGGCAAATAACAGAAGCACAGCCATGGAGTCAGCGGATTCTCGTATTGTCAGGCAGCAGATGCTGTTAGATGGTGGCTGAGCTGTGAGTTGAGAATATTCCATTCTCACAGGTGTTCATGTGAAGGAGGACAGGGCACTCACGCCCTGGAAAATCCCTAGAGGTGATGATCACTCCCTTCCATCACAGAAGGAAAAAAAAACAACAACCCACAATCCCATTTCTTCTCCATTATCTGGTGCTCCTGGGAAAGGCAGCGGTCAAGGGCAGTTTCCTCCCCTCTCACAAGGAGCAAACCGATTGTTGGCCGGAGGGGGCCTCCTCCTCCAAGGCTGTTCTGGAGCCCGGGGCAGCTGCAGCCACACCGTTTGTTTCTCGTCATGGAAAGCTGAAGCTTCTCGGAGCCCAAGCTAAATACTGGCTGTGGCAAAACATCCAATTTTTTCTTTCATGAGCCCCTGGTGAATTCAAGCCAGCGGCCCACCTGCCAATTATTACAGTTAATTCTGTGCAGGCTCGACTCAGGAACGGAGACAGAGAGTTCTGTCTGCTGCTGGGGGCACACGGGGCGGGCGAGCGGGGCTGTGGCCGTGAGGCTGTGAATGCCCCCTGTGTGTGCCCGAGCTGGTCCTGGCAGCCACGGCGCCCTCCCTTGCACCGTGAGTCTGGCATCCAAATGTGACTTCAGCGGGGCCTCCCGCTCCTTGTGTCTGCATCTGAGATCAGAGAGGCTGACGGTCGAGAAGTTTCCTTCTTCCTGCTACCTCCACAGCCAGCCGTGTCCCCCTTAAGAACTCAGTGAAGAACCCCTGTGTTGGTTTTTCCCAGAGAAAAAGAGAAAAACGGCATTCAGCTTGTAACTGTGGGTTTTTTCTGTTGCCTTTTCTCCTACTGATTCAGGCAGAGAACAGTCACCCTTTGTTCCCTAGAAGCATCTTCTGCAGTGGCCACCGTCGGTTCCAGCGTGGTCCTGCCTCCAGGTGACCTTGAGTCTGGTCGCTCCAGGTTCTCGCTCCTCAGTTCCTCCAGGCCTCCCTCCGTCGATTAGTTAGTTCATCCATGCATTAGTTCATTCGTTGCAGCTGGGCTAGGCATGGGCTGGGCATCGGGAAGACAGTGGAGAGGGAGATGGGTTTGCCTGCCCTCCAAAAGAGAGTAGACATTGAGCGAGTCATTCCATGATAATCAGGCCCCCTCGTGGTGAGTGGTAGCAGCGGGTGTCCAGCCACAGCCAGACACCGGCCGTAAAACCCAGCTCTGAGCCTCAACCGGGACGTGCGTGCACCGTAGCGGCCCCCAGCAAATGGTGCCCACGTGTAGCAAGGAGACTAAATCGGGACTGGGGGAGGTGCTCTCGAGG
>NW_006442484.1:1519251-1521089 GCF_000325575.1 Pteropus alecto
GCACTGCCTCTTAGATGAAAAACTCTATCCTCTGTGACTGACAGAAACAAAGGAGGCCGGGTTGTGACTCCTGTGGCTCTCCCGTGCACCTGAGACGTGCCTACCCTGTGATGTTTCTGGACCAGAAAACTAGTCTAAAACTTCATACCTGCCCAAGGTCCCAGGGCATCCTGTGCCCTGGCAACTCTCTGGCCTCAGCTGCAGCAAATGTCTCCCCATGGTGGTCCAACTGCCAGTAGCCACCTTAATCACACGGTATAAACGTCTATTTTAGTTACATAAATAGAATTGTCTACATTTGGATTCCGGGGCTGGCTGCAAGATTTTGTAAACAGCGTGGTGTATGCGTTTCACAAAAAGTTGCCAGGACGTGCTCCATTCCCACTGCCCGCTGTCCAGTTTTCCCTTTTATAGAGAGTCTGGCCGGGAAGGAGAGACAGAGCTTATTTGGGAATAGAAGACAATCTCTCAGGCAAATTCCTCTCCCTCATTCCTGCAACCACTACCACTACTTCTGAAATGTTGAGGTCTGGTGCAAAATTAAGACTGCTCCTGAGTTATGAGTCTCCCCTAAATGCTAGCTTCTCATAAATAGAAACCTCGTGAAACACAAATTTGGGGAGATCTCCTTCCCAGAAGGGTAACAGGGAATTTTGAAATTTGAGGCAGGTTCAGAGCCAAGGTCCCATGTGACATCATGACCTCCCCTTTGCTACTCCCTCCTAAGAGCTGCTTTTCTTTTTTCTTTATTTATTATTATTATTATTTTTTTAGCTTCAAGCAGGGGCTTCTATGGTTCTAGACTAAAGACATACTTGGAATCACAGAGCAGTGGTAGATTCGAGGGGGAGAGGGGTATCCATTCTTTTCTTTCATTTAAGAATCATTCATGAAGCATCTATTTGAATTGGATGCTGCGTTTGGCACTGTGGGCCTTGGGAGATGTTAATAGAAGCTGTCAGCGTCAAAAACTGCAGTGAAAGGTACAAACATTAAGAGTCACTTAGGTGGATTTGGGATGGCAGAGGGCACCGAGTTCACTTAATATATGCTTGCTTAATGAATGAATAAATAATAGGTCTGTGGTTGAGAATGAAGCCTGCTACAGTGGTTGAAGTTGAATATTAGTCTTAACTTTATTGCGAATTCACTTTTACTCAACTTAACGCTGAAACGTCACAAACTGTCCCGCTTTGCCTGAGACTAAGGGGGGCTCTGAGCAAGCAGGATGGGAAAAATATTCCTAGGAAAAGTAGCACAAGTTGGTTGCCCTACTTGGAGCGTCAAAGAAAAGAACTTCAAAAGAGCTAGGAAGAATAAAAGTTTTTATACAGGAAATATCGGAATTAGGAAAATGAGAAGTCATTGGAACATGAAGCATATGTGAAATGGTTGTCTTTCTCCTTTTATGTTTTATATGGGAGAACAAAGAAGCAGAAAATAGTTTATCCTCAGAGAAGGAAATAGGGAAATTAGGTTATGAGGCATTGGGCATTAATGAGCAAAACAAGAGAACTTCAGCTCTTAGACTATCCTCAGACAAACTCAATAGGAGACAAAGCTACGGATATGTTTTAACTTCATTTCCACAGAGGACTGCAAAGGAATTCATGGTTTTTCATCCCTCAAAATGCTGGAAGGGTCTGGAAGTTATCAGTGTTTCAGGAGCATCTACACATGGAAAAGTCAAAGTTAGAATGAGCAGCAACATAAAACAATGGAGGTTCAGCGGAAAGGTTCTATGTTCTACCTAGATGCTATATTTCTCTACTTTTTACTAAATATCACCCTTTTAGAAAAATGTGCAGATGTTAATATTTAGTGATTTGACTTTTAAG
>NW_006442484.1:1521181-1527813 GCF_000325575.1 Pteropus alecto
ATGCTGTACTTGAGTTGGAAGCGTGCACCATGGTGTGAGATTCAGCCCCCGGCTTCTGTGAAAGGTCTAGCTGGTCCACGGTTTGAAAAAGCTCAGCTTTGGCGCCACCTGGTGCCAGCTACCCAAGTGTCAGGTATAAAACCCTTGAAGAGAAGGACACAGTGCCCGTGGTAAGCTCAGAAAATGACAGGAAAGTCCACTTTAGTCACCAAAACCAAGATTTTATGCATTTTGTACCGTGATCAATTGTGCAAAAGAATAACCTAGATCCGGTTCTTCTATTCTAAATCTTTTGAGTCTCAGATCATGACTTTTTGTAGTCGTGGTTTCTCGTCTGTCAGTTGGGGCTCACTGTGCCAGCCTTGCAGGTTGGCGTAAATACGAGAATCGTGGTACATAAAGTGCCTCACACGTTGCCTGGCACACAGTAGGTGCTCAATAAATGAGTGGCTGAGCTAGTAGCAATGGCTGTTGGCATTATTGACAGGCAGGGGGCAGGGTGAACCTGGGAAAACCGGCAGTCGGCTGTAACTTCAGACTGTACTTGAACTTTGGTGCTGTTAGTAAGTTCCTGAGAGAAGACATTGCAGTGGTGCATTATGAGCCACGGGAGACTCCCACAGTGCAACTGGAGCCTGATTTCTTCAATGGCACTGAAGCTCAAGGTCAAATTTCCCAGGCAAGGTTTTCCCCCGGGGCTTGAACCAGGCTCTCAGGTTCTGCCCAACCTTTGAAAAGTTTCCAGAAATGTCACAGGGAAGAGACAGCTCTGACTGAGAACGGGCAGGCAGGAAAGGTAGTAATAATAATAGTTGGGGAATTGGATGAAGGGAGAAAAGACAGTCAGGTCCCCTCTCGGCATCTTGGTGCCTCCTGTGTAGAATCCATGGGCTGGACTAGGTCATCTGTAAGGCCCCACATAGTTCTATTGTTCTAGGGTCCTAGGGGTTCATAACCGTGACACAGAGCTCTGCTGGGGACGATACAAGGCAACCAGAATTTTCACTCATTGTTAGTTGGAATATAAACTGGTACAGCAACTCTGGAAACTAATTTGACAGTTTCTTATCAAACCAAACGTCCATCTGCACAGGACTCACCAATTGCAGTCTTGAGCGTTTATCCCAGGAATAAATGAAAACATATGTTCACACCAAAACCTGTATACAAATGGTCACAGCCGCTCTATTCCCAACAGCAAAAAATTAAGAACAACCCAAATGTCCTTCGGCAGGTAAAAGGTCAAACATCATAGAGCGAAGTGGCGCTTGGCCATAAAAAGAAACTAGCTGTTGACTCAAAAACCTGGACGGATCTCACTGGCACTGTACCGAGCGGAAAAGAGCCACTCTCACATGATTATATACTGTAGAGTCCCATCTATAGAACATTCTCAAAATGACAGGGACCCTTCTGTACCTTGAGTGCAGTGGTGGTTCCTCAAATCTACATATGAGATAAAATTGCATTGAACCACACACACACACACACACACACACACACACACACACACACACACACACACGCGCAGGACAAAACGCTGAAATCTGAATAAGATCTCTGGTCTCGTTACTAGCACAGTGTGGAAGTCAGTTTCCCAGTTTCGATATGATTCTGTGGTGCCCTAAGATGTCAGGGCTTTGAGGGGAGCTGGGGGAAGGGTACAGGGGAGTCAACATTTTTGTAGCTCCCTGAATCTAAAATGATTTCAAAATAAAAATAATAATAGTAAAAAGAAATGCATAGAACAGTTGTATCCATTGCACTGTGAAATAAAAATGAAAAAAAGAAATCAGCCCGAATCCTCGCTCTGGGCTGCCGGCAGTTAGAGCCGGCAGTGGGGAAGGGGGCTCACCCCGCAGCCCTGGAGCCCCCCTCCCCGACCTCTCGGACCCCGGACCGCGGACGCAGAGCTGAGCACCTGGCGCTTCCCGGCTTTGTGAGCCGAGAGTGCTTGGCAGCGCTGTGGGGACACCGCGTGGCCGTTGTGAACACCGCAGCCTCTGGGTTAGATTCCCACCCCGCCTCTCGGCCCCGTGGCCCCAGCCGATGGGGAGCTGACTATCAACACCCTGCCAGGTCAGGATGGGAAACCACAGATACAAAAGAGGTGGCCAGGGCTGCTCCAGGAGTGGAGGGCAGGTCCCCCCGGACATTTAGGAAAGCTGTGCGCCCCACTTGAGGACGCTCATCTGAACCAAACTTCTTTGCTTTTAATTTTACTTCATGTGGTAAGAGCACCCAGCAGGAGACCTGCCCTTCTAACAAAATGGGACGCGTCTGGCGCGGTGTCGTGGCCCACGGCTGTAGCGCTGTAGGACAGATCCCTCCAGCGTTTTCATCTTGCCGGACTGGAAGTTTATGCATGTTGATCCGAAAAGCCCATGTCCACCTCCCCCAGCTCCCAGCAACCACCATTCCATGCTCCGAGTCTCTGCATTTGACGGTTTTAGATCTCCTATCAGTGGAATCCTGAAATCTTTGTCTTTCTGTGACTGGCTTATTTCAATTAGCATAAGGTCCTCCAGGTTCATCCGTGTTGTCACATATCACCGAATTTCCTTCTTTTTTAAAGGCTGAATAATATTCCACTGGATGTTTATACCCTGTTTTCTTTATCCGCTCGCTCATCCGCTGATGGACACTTAGGTCCTTTCTAGTCTTGGAGTTTGTGAATAGTGCTGTAATGAACATGGGAGTGCAGAGATCTCTTCGCGCTCCGGATTTCAATTCTTTGGCCTAACTACGGAGGACTGGGATTGTTGGATCCTGTGGTAGTTCTAGTTTTAATTTTTTGAGAAACCTCTATACTTTTTTGCGTAGTGACTCATCATTTTGCATTTCTATCAACACAACAGTGAGCAAGGGTTCCAATTTCTCCATATCTTTATCGCCAGTGTGTGTCTTTTCTTTTCCTTTCTTTTCTTTCTTCTCCCCCTTCCCATTCCTTCCCTCCTCCCTCCCTCCTTCCCCCCTCCCTCCCTCCTCACTAGTCAATTGTCCATGTCCATGAGCCTCTGTTTGTTTCACCTGTTCGTTTGTTGCTTTTAGGTTTATATCCCACATATAAGTGATATCATGTAATATTCGACATTTTCTGTCTGGCTTCTTTCCCTTCCGTCCGTCCGTCCGTCCTTCCTTCCTTCCTTCCTTCCTTCCTTCCTTCCTTTCCTCCCCTCCCCTCCCCCCTCTCCCCTTCCCTTCCCTTCCCGCTGTTTTGACGCTCCTCGTCTTGCAGGAGGAGAATGCACCATGTGACGTTCAGCAGCTCAGGGCAGCTGAAGTGAGAGACTGGCCTCCGTTCCCTGTTTCTACCAGCAGGTGGCACAGTCGCCCCAGTGGAGTTTCCCAGGGAGCCAATTGAATGACTTGCTTCAGTTTCTTTGGAGGCACTTTCCGCCCAGCTGGACCATCAAACCGTTCCTTTCTGGCGGGTTTGCCTGATCTTGTCCAGTGACGGCCATCTACCAGGACACACCGTGCCGTGAGAAGCTGGTGTGGAAGTTCTAGAGACTCTTGTATTTCTTTAGATCACACCTAATGCATTAACTACTACACTTTGTAGACCGTTTTAAATCCTAGCCATGTTCCTCTTGCCGCCCAGTGTACTTAAAAGCACATTGCTCAGAGCACCATTTCAAGAGGAAATCCACTTGTAAAACAAGGTCTACTTTACACAGTGACACTCCGGGTCGGCGGCCAACCCTGTGACCGTCAAGTGGTATCGGTGGAGGTAACTTCGGCAGCCGCCATCCAGATTCGAACCCTGGCTCTGCCTCCGTGTCATCCTCTTGAACTCTCTTCGCCTGGATTTCTCGGCTGTAAGGGCCACAGTACCTTCTACATTGGGTCGTGGCCATGATTACATGACGCCGATCAAAGCATTTGAGAAGAAGCTGGCACGTAGTGAGCAGTCAATAAGTGTTAGCTCTTATTCAGCTCCACTGTGCCCAATCGCAAGGCCCCCACTATGATAGAAAAGGACCTTTCGGTAGAGTTTATTGATCTCTTTTGAGATCTTCGCATACGTTGCTGGATTTTCTTCCATCTCTTCCATACAGCACTTTTCTTGTGGCTAGATTCTATTTTACAAGACGACGATGTTGTTATAAAGTCTTTTGGAAATTGTCGCAGAGAGGGGTAGTTCAACCAAATTCGGCTCATGAGGAGGTGGTCAGAATAGAGTTGCCTGCCTTGAATCACGCCGGCCTTCTCCTCAACCCATACCAACCCCCCAGGGATGGCCATGTTCACCGCAGCTCTCTGCGACACTTTCCCTCCACACGGGTTCTCCAGGGGATGGTGCTGTCCACGAGACTCTTCCTGGAGAGGGTGGCTCGCTGTGCCCAGGCAGTGTCCTGGCTGGAGCTGGCATCATGGGGCCTGAAGTGAGAACCTGTACCACTTCTGCCCAATGCCAGACTCCAAACAGGCACACCCCGTCAGGCACCAAGGTTAGTTCCCAACTGCCGGTCAGTATTTAACTTTCCACATAAGATTAGATTAAACATTAGGGTTCATAAAAGCCTAGGATTGCAGATTGCGGTTAGCAAGGGCTTAGTTGGCTGCCAGCTGAAAGTACCCTGGGGGGCTGAGGTCCAAAGCCTGGCTTTATAGCAGGGAACTTCACACGGCTCACACTTCGCATCGGTAAGTTTCCGTTGCAAATTCTTAATTTTTTGAGGAATTAAGTAACGAAGCTATCTAGTTCCTTTTCCAGATAATTCTGAAAGGAATGATTTTCCTGGTATAAGACCTGGCCTTCCCTCCTTTCCTCCCTCCCCGCTTCCCTCCTCCCTCTCTCTCCCTTCCTCCCTCCCTCCTTCATCCTCTTCCTCTCTCTTTTTTTTGGGTAGCATTTTCCTTACTTGTTTCTTTAGCAATTGACTTTGGATGAAGATTTTGAAAGTTTCGTATGGGAGTTTCATAGTAAATGTAGATAATCATTTTTCTCTCCCCTTTATGTATGAATGAAAGATTCTGTTGCCTTTTGTAAGACAGGGTGATGCTAGTGATTCACCATCTTTCAAACAAAGAGAACTTTGGATTTGGGGATCAAGTGGGTGCTGTTCTCATAATGTCAGATTGTGACTGTCACAGCTAAAACTAGGGGGTCATTATGTGTCCTGTAGATGGGGAACAACTCATTGATGCATGTGAGCTCAGACATGGTCTTGGTCTCATTTCTTTTGCCCAGTAGAGCCAACCAGCCACCGGTGACAGACAGAGAGTTATAGGAATGTGTGACCTCTGCTAGCACAGAGTAGATTATGGGCGCTAGGCTGGTGGCTTGGGTTTCTTGGTCCAGCACTGTGACGGGCATGTAAGCCCTGTGGCCTTGGACAGGTGATTTAAGCCCTGTGAGCTATAGTTATTTCACTGCCATGTGAGCAGGCCGACTTCATGTTTTTTTGAGCAAGGACAAATTATTGAAAATGCCTGAAATATTTAGAGCCCCATGTATTACACCGAGCCATATGAAATTGTCAACATTTGAGCATCTTTAAGCAATACAAATGGCAATTTTCAAATGGTTCAACAGAACATAAATGATGGTTGCTTTCACGTCGCTAAAGTAAACACCTATTCTACTTAGAAGAGGGATAAGTGTGTATTCCGAATATGGTCAGTGTCCCTCAATTGAATAGTTATTCTGGGTATCAGAGATGTAAACCTATCTGAGTGTGTTTTAGCATCCCCATCAATGAGATTGCTTTCATGCACCGTGATTTGGTTATGGCCTGTGGTTTTGGAACAGGTCACAGACTGCTCAGCTATGGCTCAGGTGACAGGGTTCAGAAAGGGGATTCACCCTGGACTGGACGTTTGCAGCCTGGCTGGGGGCAGCACTCAGGCACTTAATCCCTATAGGTCGTGGTCACTCCACGGTTAAGTCTTATCAAAAAAGCGTCTCCTGATCTGCTTGGCAGCTGGCCTTTGTCCGCGTTAGAAGAGCTGAACGAACAAGCAGTGGTATTAGCTCTCACAGTCCGTGAACGCTGCCATGGCCACACCTTTAAGCAAACCCAGCGACTCCTGTGGAATTCGTCGCCAAGGTCCTTCAGCTCTCGGATACTCTGTTGCAGAGATTTTTGGGTGGGCAGAGGTCCGAGGAGTTCCCTAAAGTGAACGAGAGCTTTGTATGTGCCTAGGTACACTTCTCTGGGGAGAAATCAAAATCGTTTTATTTTATCTTTCAAGGGATCTGTGAGCCCTTCCCTTCCCCACCCTGCCCCTGCGAATAAGTTAAGAATCACTGTTCTAGTAGTTTCCAGTTGAATTCCACAGTTCACAGGAGAGGAACATTTCTTCACTCACCGCTTAAAAGGTCTGCTAAGATCAAAGATGAATAGAGCAAGCCCTGCCCTCCCGCAGCTCAAGCTCACCTGTGACTGTGATTCCGACGACTTCCGCTCCGGCATCGGCATGGGCATCGGGTTCCTGACTGTGCAGCAGAACTAGCGATCCCGGCGTCAGAGCGGTTTCCCACACCGCGTGAATGAGCACGCGGGAAATGGGGAATTGATAACGAGCGAGCAAACTGACAAGGCTGTTTGCAGAAGAAGTGCAGGAGAGGGATCTCCCAGCGGGACGGGGAGGTGGAGGAAAAACTGGTGGAGGAGGGGTCCCCC
>NW_006442484.1:1529131-1531582 GCF_000325575.1 Pteropus alecto
TGTTACATTGCTTAGAAAATGTGCTTGGCATGTACTTTGGGACAATCTTATCTATTTTTTAAGTTTCTTTTCAACCCACTAGGCTTTGTGTGGAGGGGAGAGGGAGAGGAAGATCTCTGAATAATAGAACTTAAAACATCCGATGGAGAAACGTGTATTATCCTGGTGATGGTAATTCTCAATGAGGGAGATGCAGGGAAGGCGTGTTCTGTGGGAGGAAGACCTGGAAGTTGATTCGTGCCTTTTTCCCAGGTGGGAAGATCTGAAACATCTCTTTCCAGAGGAGGGAAGGAAAGACGCACGCTGAAGAGAGGGACGCTGCTTTCGGAAGGGTACTAAGCAAACCCACTCTGCTTGCTTGGGCTTTTAGTGACTGGGTGGACCTGCAGGTTGCTGCTAACTAAGCACAGACTTGCTTCCTGCCTATATTCCTCCCAGTTCTGTTTACGCCTGCCTGCCATCGATGAACCACGTTCGCCTCTATTCACTAAGCTCCCTTAACACTCTGTTCACACCTGTAACAACTCCTTGCACCTCGCACCTGTTTGCATCTCTGCCACTACACTGAGCTTCCACACGCAGAATGCTCGTGTTCGTCATCTCTGCATTTCCAATGCCTAGCCCGTGCCCGGCACATGAATTTATTCAGTAAACTCCCATTGCATGCCGACTGTGTCTCAGGCTCGGTGCCAGACATTCACTATATCAAGGTAGACCAAGGTGATGTGAACTTTGCTCATGTGGACATGACAGTTGTGGAAAAGATGAGACCATATACCAATAATCACACACACACATACACACACACACATCCAGTGATGTAGACGCATAATTATTATGTATTGTAAAGAATGCAGTGAAGAAAAATAAGATGCTATTGGAGGACAGTGTTGGTGGTGTTGGGGAGACGCATAATTATTACATATTGTAAAGAGTGCAGTGAAGAAAAATAAGAAGATGCTATTGGAGGACAGTGTTGGTGGTGTTGGGAGCTGATTGAGAGCAGGGCCAGGGAAGTTTTCTCAGAAGTGACAGTTGAGCTGGGACTAAAAGCGTGAGGAGGTGGCAGGAGGAAGCGCGGGGCAAGTCTTCCAGGTTGAGGGAGCAGAGTGTGCAAATGAGTACAAGTGTGCAAATGTCTTACAGCCGGAGAACATGACCGACCTGGAGGAAGGACAGTGTGACCACTGGGTCCTGAGCGGGGAGAGATGGGGGACGTGGTCAGAGGCCAGGCTGGGTAAACCTGCTAAGGAATTAAAATTTTATTAGAACAACGGGAATGTATTACCTCATTTAAAAAAAGCGGGGGCGGGGGGGGATGATATGATCCCAGTTCCCTCTTAAAAAGAGCACAATGACTGCTTTGCAGGGCAGAGAGGGACAGATGTGCCCCCAAGGAGATGGTTTTGGGGAGAGCTGTATCGCATTGCATGGTGTCATCCGGGTGAGAGATGCTGGCGGGCCGTGATAGCGAGCATGGAGAGGAGAGCTGGATTTGAGAAATGTGAATCATCTCTCTGGGTGTTTCTTGGTATCCCTCGCCTAAAACATTTCTTTCACATGTGGGTGTACGTACTCATCTCTTTGAGATACTTGGGAAAAGCACCGCCTAGGCATGGGAGATGACCCAAGCTGCAAAGGCTGTCAATACCCTCACGCAATCTTCCACCCCCGAATTCTCTAAAAACATGGAACATGCACTAGTCATCGCTCCATTCAACTGATGTTTGTTGAATGCCCGTTATAGATAAGACATTTTACTAGCTATTGTGAGGTTACTGTTCTATCTAAAAACAAAGTAATGCAAGATTAGTGATGAAACTTTAGAACATGAGAAAAGTATAAAAAAGAAAAAATTCTTCATTAAGTTACCACCCACTATTAACGTTTTGAACTATTTATTTCATTCTATTTCCAGGCTTTTTTTTCCATTTTCATATGCATGTATACATTTATACATTTATATATATATAAACTGGGATCATACCATAGTTTTACATCCTCCATTAAACTTTATTGTCAGATATCACGCATATAAAAATGCACGTGAGAAATTCAAAGGATAAGGAAATGTGCACTCAATCAATCACTAGCCAGGTTAAGAAGAAATGATACTATTTTCCCCCTCACATGCTCCTCCCTCTATCCCTTAAAGATCCCTTTTAAAAGAAATTCTTGTTCATCTATTTTACTATTCCATTTGCAGCAGGAGAGAAATATGCTTGCTCTATCCAATCTGACACAGACACTGGAAGATGTCTTCAAAAGGATTTTTATTACTTACATGGACAATTGGCGCAGGAACACGACAGCTGAGCAAGAGGCCCTGCAGGCCAAAGTCGACGCCGAGAACTTCTACTACGTCATCTTGTACCTTATGGTGATGATCGGAATGTTCTCGTTCATCATCGTCGCCATCCTGGTGAGCACGGTGAAGTCCAAGAGTCAAGA
>NW_006442484.1:1533574-1557105 GCF_000325575.1 Pteropus alecto
ATGTATAATTAGTACATATTGTAAAGAGTGCAGTGAAGAAAAATAAGAAGATGCTATTGGAGGACAGTGTTGGTGGTGTTGGGAGCTGATTGAGAGCAGGGCCAGGGAAGTTTTCTCAGAAGTGACAGTTGAGCTGGGACTAAAAGCGTGAGGAGGTGGCAGGAGGAAGCGCGGGGCAAGTCTTCCAGGTTGAGGGAGCAGAGTGTGCAAATGAGTACAAGTGTGCAAATGTCTTACAGCCGGAGAACATGACCGACCTGGAGGAAGGACAGTGTGACCACTGGGTCCTGAGCGGGGAGAGATGGGGGACGTGGTCAGAGGCCAGGCTGGGTAAACCTGCTAAGGAATTAAAATTTTATTAGAACAACGGGAATGTATTACCTCATTTAAAAAAAGCGGGGGCGGGGGGGGATGATATGATCCCAGTTCCCTCTTAAAAAGAGCACAATGACTGCTTTGCAGGGCAGAGAGGGACAGATGTGCCCCCAAGGAGATGGTTTTGGGGAGAGCTGTATCGCATTGCATGGTGTCATCCGGGTGAGAGATGCTGGCGGGCCGTGATAGCGAGCATGGAGAGGAGAGCTGGATTTGAGAAATGTGAATCATCTCTCCAGGTGTTTCTTGGTATCCCTCGCCTAAAACATTTCTTTCACATGTGGGTGTACGTACTCATCTCTTTGAGATACTTGGGAAAAGCACCGCCTAGGCATGGGAGATGACCCAAGCTGCAAAGGCTGTCAATACCCTCACGCAATCTTCCACCCCCGAATTCTCTAAAAACATGGAACATGCACTAGTCATCGCTCCATTCAACTGATGTTTGTTGAATGCCCGTTATAGATAAGACATTTTACTAGCTATTGTGAGGTTACTGTTCTATCTAAAAACAAAGTAATGCAAGATTAGTGATGAAACTTTAGAACATGAGAAAAGTATAAAAAAGAAAAAATTCTTCATTAAGTTACCACCCACTATTAACGTTTTGAACTATTTATTTCATTCTATTTCCAGGCTTTTTTTTCCATTTTCATATGCATGTATACATTTATACATTTATATATATATAAACTGGGATCATACCATAGTTTTACATCCTCCATTAAACTTTATTGTCAGATATCACGCATATAAAAATGCACGTGAGAAATTCAAAGGATAAGGAAATGTGCACTCAATCAATCACTAGCCAGGTTAAGAAGAAATGATACTATTTTCCCCCTCACATGCTCCTCCCTCTATCCCTTAAAGATCCCTTTTAAAAGAAATTCTTGTTCATCTATTTTACTATTCCATTTGCAGCAGGAGAGAAATATGCTTGCTCTATCCAATCTGACACAGACACTGGAAGATGTCTTCAAAAGGATTTTTATTACTTACATGGACAATTGGCGCAGGAACACGACAGCTGAGCAAGAGGCCCTGCAGGCCAAAGTCGACGCCGAGAACTTCTACTACGTCATCTTGTACCTTATGGTGATGATCGGAATGTTCTCGTTCATCATCGTCGCCATCCTGGTGAGCACGGTGAAGTCCAAGAGACAAGAACACTCCAATGACCCCTACCACGAGTACATTGTGGACGACTGGCGGGAGAAGTACAAGAGTCAAATTCTGAATCTAGAAGAATCCAAGGCCACCATCCACGAGAACATTGGCGCGGCAGGGTTATCTCCTTGATAAGCGAGAAAGACATAAAGCCAACCTCTGACATCCCAGTATGAAGAGATGCCAGTGCCGTGAGCAAATCCATATTGTCACTGCTTAAGAGACAGTAAGTTCCTCGCTCTCTGCTGAGAATTTTCATGGAGATCATGTGGTTGGTCAACTAAAACAAGTGACACTTCAATCTGAGTGATTTATGCTTGCTCATCGGAGCAATATTTTATGCTGAAGGCTTCTTTTATTTTCTGTGCAATGTAGATGTCATTTTATTCAATATCAATAGTGAAAATATAGCCAAATTTGAAGTGACGGTGGCAGTCAGGGTAGAGAGGGATTTAAAAAGCACTAAATCTTCTTTCTTATGAAACATTATTTTGTATGTGACTAAATTTATAAATCACCCAGATGCATAACTCAGAAGCTGAGGTTCAAAATCTATCCTTTGCTCACTAGACTGACAGGTGCTTTTATTGATTGATTCGTGAATATAGAGTCTAAAGTGACAATGAACAGAACAGCAGGATTACCTTATGTATATTGTTTTCCTGGCATTTAACTTATTTGGAAGTCTGAAGACAGAACAAACATTTCACAGGGGCAACGGGTCTACACCAGAGAAGTAGAATCTACCCAGTGCAAACATTTTTAGATGAGATTGGGCACGTTCAGGGCGGTATGGCTGTAGAGAGTGCAAACATTTTTAAATGAGCATTTAAAGTTTTATAGAAAACTAACTTTTAAAAGTTCTTGTTGCTACAGAAAAAAATAATAAAAAGTTATAACATTGCTTTATAAACGACTTACTCTTTTCAATTTTATTTTCTCTTTACAATTACTTAAGTTTGAAGAGACTAAAGGTACAGAAAGTGTCTGAATTGCTGATGTCTGTTGAAAATCTAGACAGTAATTGCTTAATAATTTGCACCACGGAGTTCACAATATCACAGAATGTCAGGTCTGGAAGGCACCTTGGAGATCATGACCATTTATGACCTTGTCAGACCATTTCATTTATAGATAACGAATCTGCAGTCCACAGATTAGGTGACTTCATTGATTAGTTTAATAAGCAACATTTAACATCTATGCTTTGGGTGACTGGCCTAGACCTGAGTTGTACAGGGTTTTCCTGAGCCGGAGAAACCCACTCAGCAGAGAGGAAGTCGGATATGTAAACATCAAGATGCTGTACTGTGACAAGGTTAGAACAGAGATCAACACAAAATGGGCAGAGCCCGAGCAGGGACAGGAGGGCAGGCCTAACTCAGGTCACAGTCTCCTCTCTCAGAGGAGCTGAGAGTAAGAAGTCGGCGGCAAGAAAGATGTACGAGGATGTGGCTTCATGCCTCCTAGTTTATCCTTTTCTCCTCCCCCATCTCCCCATCTATTCAGCCCAAGCCCAGCAATTGTGAGCAGGGCCTCAAGTCTCAGGGCGCTAAGACAAAATTGAAAAAAGGAGCCCTTCTTCACCGCATGCTTGTAGGATGTCTTACATCTACTACAAGGTTTACCTCTTTAGCGTGAGATATATACAAGGTGTCTATTTCCTAATAACAAGCATGAACTTATGCTAAGAGAGGCATTGAATACAATGTTAGGGAAAGCCATTCATATTCTAAGAGCAGATGTAGCAAGAGGGGCTTCTTTCCTCAGATCAAACACTCGGAAATGCTGCTGCACGCATAATATTCATCCCAATGTGCCCAGAGCAGCGATCCAGGCTACAAAATCTGTGCCTCGTGTCTGCATCCAGACAGGGAGCCAAGGTTTCTACCAGGTGACAAAGACTATCTCCTTGACCAATGGCTGGTCAGGCTCCTCGGAGACCTCAAGAAGCCTTCTTCTCAACTAGGACTCATTCTTGGCCTTATAAACACTGCAGGCTCTTGGCACAAAGTATTTCATCCTCCTCCCCACGCTAAGAGACTTAAATAAATACTAGCATCGTTTCTCACAACTCAAAGCTGCATCCCTAAGATGACTCCTCCAGACCCCTTTAAAGTGTTTGCTCAGCTTGCCAGGGGAATTTACGATTTGTTCCAGCCAAAACCTGGTGACAGGCAACTCAGCTCCCTGAATCCCCTCTCAGAGCAGTTACTTTAGAAAGCTTACGATTATACATCCTTTCTCTCTCCACTTTTGAGATGTAAATCTCTTACTACCTATAAATGTCTTCTCTTTGAAACACCAACATTCAAGGAAGTAAACTCACCCTAGCCTGTGGGTGCCTTGGGGCAAGCCCTGAGTGTTCTCAAACCCTGCACGCGTGTGCTAAGCGTTTGCTAAATGAAGGCATCTGGGAGCCCCGCACCTGGGCACCCTGCCGCCATCTCAAAGGAAACGGCGTGCATTTTGTCTGAGATGGGTGCTAAATTTGGAAACTTCTTCTGGGGACCCACGGATCCTCAGTGGCAGACAGCACGAGGAGCACCCGGGGAAGGCGGGATAGCGGAGGGGAAGGGGTAAGGACCCCGCGACACCTCGCCCAGATCAGACATATTCTGCATGAGACCATGCCCTGAGCCTGTACCACGGAAGACCGGCGGCTCACTCCGGCTCCGCCAATCACTACCCGGGACCTGCGCCATCACCCCACTAAGGCGGCCCGGGCCCGCTGCGCGGGCGCGCGGAGCGGTGCATTTCGGGACATGTAGTTCCCCCGCTGCATTGTGGGAGTCGTGGTTTGCGTTCCCGCCGGCGCCGGAGCTTCCGCGGCTTGGAGTTGTACGTGGGTGACGTCTGGGTCAGGGGGGATCCTCGGACTCGAATCTTGACGGTTTAGGGGGAGCTGGGGTGTCGGGCGGCCGGGCCTGTGTTCGCGCTTTCTGTCCAGGATGCCATGGCCACCGCGGCCTCCAGCTGCGGAGTGTGCCCCGCCTGGCCAGCTCGTTCAGGCACCGCGAAATCCGCGGACCCAACGCCGGGGGGCAGTGTGTTTAGGCTGGACGCAGTCGTGGCGGGGCCCAGAGTTGGTTCCGGCCAGAGGGTGGTGGTCTCTGAAGGGTTTGGGGGGACGAACGAATGTTCTGGACGCCTCGTTCTATATTAGGGTGGGGGAAGCAGTGGCCGCCGATGGCCCTCATCCTCGGGTCTGAGCGTGACAGGTGGTGCTCCTCAAGTGTCCGGGCCAGAGAGGACGTGGCCTGGCCCTCCGCTTTACCGAGGAATCGAGGCCTAGCCCCTCTGCCCCAGGGACTTTGTCCAGGAAACTCTGGCTGACCGGGACTAGGGTTCAGAGGTTGACCAAGTGATGCTCAAGGTTCACGTGGAATCCCCCTCCCCGCACCTACCCCTGCTTCAGAGGATTGAGTGAAGGCTTTAGGTGGAAGGGGTAGAGACAGGGAATGAGAACAGCTTCGCAAAGCCCGTACTAAGAACACAGCCTGATGAGTGGCTGGAATAAGCTTGGACACCAAGAGGGAGAGACCACCCTTGAGTTTGCTAGGTGTGCCAAGAAGAAAAAGTAGATTGTGGACAATACATTGTCCGTTTTGCTTTAACTGGCCTGCCCCAAATGAGCTAATAGCGTTTCTGTTTTCGAGGAGAAATCTGGCAGAGGAAGAATCAAGATATTTTTGCAGTAAAGGAAATAGAAGTATTTCTATCTAAGCCATCGTTATTTTTGAGTTCTAAGCTAAGATTGTGGATAGTTCCAGAAGTTTAAAATTTTCTGCACTTCATAGATTTTATGCTTCTCAAAATTATCCTCATCTTGTAGGCTTTTGCTTCAGCCCTCAGATACCCATTGCCTCCTGTTTCAAATATTGCATGGGGTGTACGTATGGCAGCAGAGCAGACAGCCTGCTGATAGCCTTAGCTTTCACAGTTGTACTCATTTGCTGAAGCCCTTCAGGGTGCTATAAAAAAATGTCAGAGTTGGAGCATGTAATTAAGGGAGATGGGGAAAAATTATAATTTGGAGGCAGTGGTTGGGAATGAGCTAGATCGATACGCTCTCTCATCTCCCACCCTCACTGTACCCTTCCCGCTACTTTGCAGGTTGTCTCGAAATGTTTCTTTTCTAAAGAGCTTGAATTTTATCACTCTAGGTATGACGTTGACATAGCTGCCAGTATATTTTTACAGCCAGGTTCTGTGACATCAGAGAGAACGGTGACTAGCAAATTCCAGGGTTGCAGTTCTTGGATTCTGATTTTTGAAATGAGAACACATTGGTTCGAAGAGGTTAATGACTTGCACCAGGTCACATAGCCTGCCACAGGTGCCACCAAGAATAGAGTCCAGATCTCTAGCCGTCCTGGTCCTCTGGTTGTTGCTCTTCATACCATGAGCTGTTGTCCTGCAGTGACTGCATTTTGCCCTGGATGCCACTTGTTTATGTTCTTTACCTTGGCATGTCAATTGAGGGAAGGAGAGGTATTTATCATAACAGTAATGGATACCATTTATTTAGTGCTTTCCATGTGCTGAGCATCATGCTTTACCTTCCAGTCTCTGAAGGAGACTTTACAGATGAAGCTGAGGTTTAGAGTGCCCGAGTGACTTGTCCAAGGTCATACCACTAGTAAACTTCGTACAACGGGTCCTCCAATAACAGGGTTTCATTCAAAGTCTTTTCATTATAATGTTGAGATGTCATAGGAACTTAACCCCTGTTTATATCAATTAGCCTGTGATAAATTGATTTTATTATAAGTTGCAGAACCTATTGACCACGTTAAGTGGAGCCTTAATGTACGTGTTTGCCAGAGGGCCAGGCCGTTGCATGTTCTTTTTAATTTCTTTACTCCTGTAAGCTTTTTGGACCTATTTGTTGTCCTTGACTTGGGAATCAATATCTTATATCAGTTTATTAGGTATGTAATGTGGCTTCAGAAAATTAGTGGGAAACAGCCAAACTGACCGACTATATTTGTACACAACAAATAAAGGAGTTGTAAAAATTAAACTTAACCTTAAAAATTTTGTTTTAAAACATGGCTAATTCCTGAGATTATTGGAGATTACTCAAAGTGAAAATTCTAGCAACAGGTTAAAACATGTTAGGAATATATTTCTTCAGTGCCAGTCAGAATCTGCTCTTAAAGACAAACAGGCCATTTACAGGCGGGTAATGAGCACCTTCAACCACTGTCATCACGTTTAAACAGATTTATGGTGTAAATTCCTATCTTTACCTTATCTGACTTTGAAAAAGTCCTGGAAAAAAATTTGGCTATCTTGAGCCAACTGCCAGCTTGTTTTCAAGATACCGTGACCTTGAGTAGATGAGGTATGAACTTTTTATATTTAGATACTATTATAAATGAAAAGTGTTTATAAAACATTTTCCCCAAAGTTCATTTTATTATCCTCATTCAAATAGCCTGTGAAATTTTCTGCTGCTTTTCTTAATTCTAATTTTAAGTACATTTAAAGAAAAACATCCCCATGATTTTTAAGTGTGAAGCTCTCTGCCTGCGTCAGGATAAGATTCTAGAGCCAGATCGGAGGGGTCGAATCCCATTTCCCCGCTGTGTGCCCCCAGTCCCCTCATGTAAACTATTTTCTTGTCTTCGAAGTGGAGACAATGAACTATACCCCGCAGAGCTGGTGTGAAGACTAAATGAGTTAGCCCATCAAATGCACTTCAGCCTAGCTGGGTACAATTAAGTGAAGTTATGACTAGTATGCTGTAGGTCTCCAAATTTCAGAAAAACTAGGGGTCCTGAGCCCATCTAGCTGACACCCCCTTTCTTCATTTACAGAGGGGACCCAGGTCCCAAGAAGGAAGTCACTAGAGAGTGTAGGTTCTTCATCCAGAGCTCAAGTCTTCTGTTTCTTGGGGTATGTGTGTCATAGTCTCAAAACAGTGACATAGGACGCCTCAGAGCAAACCCTGTGCTCCGGCTGTGGCCCTGCCTTATCACTTCCTGCCTCACCTTCCCCTGAGTCTCCCTCGCATTTTAGAGGGAATTCTAGATGTGAATTGCTTTCTTAGGACAAATTTTTCCCTATCATGTACTCCCTTCCCTCCAGATATTTTTTAAAAACCAAGGTTTGCTTCACACTCAGAGGACCTGAGAAACAGTCAGTCACCCACAGACCAGTTCCTGTCCAGGGCAGGAGACGGTAGAGGAACCGATTTTGGAACCAGGCTCTTACATCCCCAGATGAGCGGAGTGGAGCACGTATCCTTAGCAGCGGCACTGCCACCTCTAGGGCTGTGCTCCCGCCTCGGGCAAAGATCAGTCGAGGGGATCATTTTGCTCAACGAGAGCCACGCCTGTCTCGACCCTCTCTCAGGCCATCAGCTTCCCACCAGGCTCTGGGTCACCTTGCGGCAAACACTTAACCCTCCACTCTGCAAAGCTTGCTCTCTGATCACGTGCCCTCTCTCTTCATCAAAGAGAAGTCTTCCTAAGGTAGTCTGCTCTGGAAACCCAAGCTGACCCGTTTCTTCTCTTCCCCACCAGACCCATGAGACCTGACTTGCCAGCTTCTTCCCTCGTGTGTTTGTCTGATTGGGCCTGCGTCGACCGGGAGTGAATTCACAGTTGATCCAGCATGAACTGGAAGGTAAGAATAATTTTAACTATTTATAACTTGGGTTTTTCTTTCTCCTGATTGTAAAACTTCAGAAATAAGTAGATTAAACCAGGAATCATCATCATATTAATATTTTATTTTAAGTTAAAACATATAAGTGCACATTTATTCACCAGACTTCTGGAGGAAGGCTAGGCCTTTGGGTGGGCATCAGCTGACCTCAGGTCTGCCTCACTTTTCTGGCCAAAACCATTCCTTTTAAAGTTTTACCTACAGTTTCACATTTTCGTATCTTTAAAGTGGATTAAGATCTTATGAAGCAATCTACATGTGAAATCTTTCTAAATTTTCATGGTCGTCTTCCCTAATCTTTGACGTTTGTGTTGCCAACAAGCATTTTTTTTTTTTCCAACTCAAATTAGAAAATGCATTGAAAGCATTCAACTTAGTTTTCAGGGAAAAATCTTCTTTACGTAGCCATATCTCCTGAGTGTTGTGTTTAAATAAATTATCTACCATAACATCAAGTACAGCTCAGCTCGGCTGGGGAATAAACACGACTGACCCTGATAAAACATTAGCTCCAGCTGGTGGGAGCAGACGTTCAAGGGCAGCTGAAGAGTAGCTCGCTAGCTGCAGGCCTTCCGTGGGCTGTCGGCATCCGCCAGCTGGCCTCACGGAGCGAAAGAGCGACCTCGGCAAGTCCCTGAAGGAGGTGGGGTGAGGTGGAGGTGACTGAGAGAGCAGTGACGAACATCTGTTTTATTGTCAATACTTTGAAAAGTATGAAACCAAATAAAAATTATGCATCATCGTACCATCCAGAGAGAGCAACTATGAACAATTTTTTTTTTTTACACGTATATAAGTATAGTGTGATTATTTTCAGATTTAGGATCACGTGTGTAGTTTTTCAATGGTACGCATTTCCTTGTTCAGAACATCCCCTGGGTTTCTGTTGCAAGGAGAACTGGACGGGTCTGGAAGCACGATCAGGGAACTAGGAGAACATAGACTCCCTCCTTCCCTAGCTCCCCGGGCCACAGGGCTTGGGGGGCCCTGCAGGCGGGCCGTGGGGACCGTTCTCCAGGAAGAGGCTGGTTGCAGTTAAGGAGGCAGAGTGAGGATTCTGTGAAGAGGCCGAACGTGTAGGAGTGTTTATTAGCCTGCCTTCGGGTTCCAGGCTCACGGTGGAAAGGCTGGGGAGGAAGGACAAGGCATTGACGGAGTGTGCGGGGCAGGAGCAGAAAGCGGTGTTGGGGGAGGGTTAGGGAGGGACTTTTACCCTCTGCAGTGCTAAGGTCGGCAGGAGTGACAGAGTGACAGGAACTGGTACTGCTGGCCCTGGCAGCAGGGGTCCGAGCCCACACCTGGCGCCCTGCAGCCCTGGTTCCCACACTTAAGAGTGTAAAGCCATCGTGAGAACTGGTTAAGGCCTGGATGCGGCCCCACCCCAGAGTCTGATCGGCCAGGTCTGGGGTTCACGAGCGCCCAGGCAGTGCACGGAGGGCGTTTCCTCTTTCGTTGCGGAGGACCCACTTGACCACGCAGGCAAGTCCTGCTTATGACAGAAGGAGTCCTTCCTGGGTCAGGAACAAAATCTGCGCAGACCTCCCAGCTTTGAGCAGACACACACACCCACCCCACCGCCCCACCCCGGCTTCCAGCCCGCAACCTCACGTTTGAAAAGGGAACCCTTCCCTGTCGTGTCAGAAAGGAATGGCCTCTCCTTAACATCCCGACCGCGTGGAGCCCCGGGAGGCTGAAGGCTCATGCGGCCCGTGCGCCCTGTGGCCCTTCCTCTCTGGCTCGTTGGGCCTGGGGTCCTTGGTCAGCAGCAGTCGAGAACACCTGTGCATCAGCAACAGCGTGTGCCTCGTTAGTGAAGGCAGCCATTCTCAAGACACAGGAGTTGGGTTGTGTTTAAAACACTCGGTGTAGATCTCATCCACCCCAACAGTATCATTTTCGTTTACCTCTTTGAAGGTTGAGAGTTAACATGAGGGATTTGTTAGAGATCAAAGGAACAGAGGTAACACGACCGGAGCTTAGCACCTGAGAGGGGCCCCTCGCTTTAGCCCTTGTGGCGTCCTTGATCCTGGTTGCCACCGCTCTGGCCCTACTCAGTCCCGAAACTTCTGCCTCTTGCCGCCTCCTCCCCAGTACCTTTAAAAAGAAAGTAAATACAGAAACCACATACCTGAGTCTGTTTGTTGACATGTTTCCATTTCAGTGGGTTTCTGAATCTGGTTGCCATCTACATGCCTGTGACTGCTAATGCGAAGCTTTGTGTTTGGCTCGTGGGGAACCACGAACCGTGACGTGCGCTGGATCATAGTAGGGCCACCGAGGCTCATCTGCAGAGAGTGGGGGCCCTGGAGGAGAGTGGCTTTTCCCAGTGTGAGTCAGTGCTCAGTCAGCCTAGAAAATCCTAGGAAACGTTAAAAGAGGTTTATATCAACATACTGGTGATTTTTGCCTCCAAGGAGGTAAAATAAGATAACGTTTAATATTTTTTATAGCTGGTTTTTATAAACGTGGAGTCAGGCTTCATCTCTCTAAAATGAGAACCTTCGAGAAAGTAGATGAATCAGAGGATTATTTGGGGTAGATGAGAGAGATTTACAGAAGGTCTGAGGGAGGAAGGACCTGGAAACCAAATCAAAATTCTAAGCTGCTTATATTTGTCAAGATAAAAAGTTTCAATTTTGTAGCTTTTAGCCTTTTATACTATTGCCAGATGATCTTTCTGACGTGGATTTGTTGTATTTATTCTTCACTGTTAAAATGATTTTGTGGTTGAAAGCTATTGTCTAGTTAGTGTTCTCGCATTTTTACTGTTTCAGTTAAATTAAAACTATTTATTTGTTTGTTTGTTCGTTTGTCTATTTATTTATTTATTTGGCGAGGCAACCCTTGGTTAACCTCACAGATTGCAAGGATCTTGTCAGCTTACAATCCCTTATTTTTTACTTTTTACACCTACAGCACCTGGTCTTCCTAGGCGGTCTCCCATCCAAGTACTATCCAGGCCCGACCCTGCTTAGCTTCCGAGATCAGACGGGATCGGACTTGTTCAGGGTGGCGTGGCCGTAGACTAAATTAAAACAATTGAAATATTTGGATTCCTCCTTTCGATAGCTGTTGTATGCCTGTTGCTTCACATTACAGCTTTCCTCAGATGTCCTTAAGCAATCGATTAAACAACTTCGGAGGCAGCGAGCGATGCCAGTTGTCTCTGGTAGACTCAGCGACCACGCATTTATTTATTTGCATAATTTGATTGTAAATGGCTGAGGGCCAGGGAGAGCGGCATGTATGTTATGGTATCATGTAATGTTGACAAGTTCAGGCTTCGTAGCAGTCGGAACTCGGTCAGACACGCCTTTCCAGACTTGACGTTTTCTCAGTCATAAAATTAGGGTAGTGTGCCTGCTTCGTGGGGATAGTAAGAGGATTAAGGGGGGACATCTATGTGCGAGCGCACAGTAAGCCCTCAGTGAAGGTAACTGATGCTACCGTCCTGTAAACGTGAAATATACATCTCGGTCTGAGTCAAAAAAGTTTGAAGAAAATCATAGGAACATACACGTATATAATTTGTGATTTTATTCCATTTCATTGAAAATGAACCAGTAGGAAGGAGACTGGCATAGGGGTTAGACTACTCCATTCCGGCTCCAGCCTCATCAGGAATTGGCTTCGTGACATAGATGGGCCACAAGCTTTACTCTCCTTGTTTGTAAAAGAAGATGGTGGACTAAGTCATCTTTAAAACCCTTTCTGCCCTTCAGGTCTGTGAGATGCCGTTCTCGGCTACAGTTTGTACTGACCAGTTTCAGATCTACGTTAGTTAAACTCTTCGAGGGACAAATGTACTCCCTGTGGTAGAATTATATTGGAATTACATATGATAAATGATGTTTGGAGATTTAATCTAATGATTTCATTGGAATAAGTGCTGTCTAGTCCTTTAGAGTAATGATTACTCAATAAAGGCTATCATTTCACTTTATTTGGGGATTAATTTTTAATCACACAGAAAACTCATAATTATTCAGATCATACTTATATTTCTGAAACTAGTATAGTGTATGTATGCCTTGAGATACTGTTGTTCTATATAGATTTTCATAATAAAACCTACTGATTCAAAGAGTCATTCAAATATATAATTATTCCCCAGACTTCATTTTAGCCAGTGTATTAGAACAACTCTGACAGGAAATTATAGGAACAGTGAATGAGTAGCTAATAAATTTTGAGTCGTATTGTGTTTTATTTTTGTATGTATTTTACCTTCAAGTGCCAATGCTAATGAGTAGTGGGAACCGAAAGGAAATCGGCATAGTACAGCGGAAGATCTAGAAGGGAGGTCTGGTCCAGCCTCTCTTTGGAGATGAAAAGACAGAAGCTCAGAAAAGTCAAGTGACTGGCCCAGGTCGCGCAGTCAGTCAGTGGCAGAGCGGACCTATCACCCAAGCCCCAGGCTCTGGCTCCTCTTACTGGTCCTCGCCGCTGCCTCAAGCAGAGGGCCTGGGCATTCGGTGACGTGCACAGCCAGGCAGTGAGAGACCAGGCTTAGTACGTCTGCAGTCCACTGTGAAGCCAGCAGCAAGGACGATGGGAAGGACAGAGCTGAAATAGACTGCCATCGATATGGGGACAGGGACCTTGTTGTTCTAGCCTAGTGCCTTTTACATAATAGTAGCATAGTAAATGTTGAAGGAAGAAACAAACATTTTCTATCAATTTGAGAACATGCAGAATCATTTCTTCTTCCAGGTTCTTGAACACGTGCCTCTGCTGCTGTATGTATTGGCAGCGAAAACGTTAATTCTCTGTCTGGCATTCGCCGGAGTCAAAATATATCAAAGGAAAAGACTGGAAGCAAAACAGCAAAAACTGGAGGTAGAAAAGAAGAAGCAATCAGAGAAGAAAAATAACTAAACAGAAGTCAAAGGTACTGGGACTTCGCAAGTGTGAAGTTACACGTGGGTTAGGATGGGCCGTCAAAGGACGTGACGGTTCAGAGTTCCACACCCCTGAGGCCTGAAGGCTGTGTGAGGGCACATGGCCCCGTCTGTCAGCGAACAGGTCTGGGCAGATTCTGTCCCCTGAACCTTGTCTGCTGGCGAGTCGGGGAACACATGCGTTAGTCCACCCCTCTGCCCAAAGCCTGCGTGGTCCTTATCGGGAGAAGTGGTGCTTCATAGGTATGAGGTCACAGGACTCTTGAGAACTTAATAAAAGCTGCAAGCCTTCTCCTTGGAGAAACACACATACTAGAAACACCTACAGTCATGTGTAAATCTGAGATGGGGCCAGGAAGGAGGTGGGGTCACACGTCGTTTGAAACCCTCACCTGTACCCAAGACTCAGAAATCCTACGGTCTACCTTCAGGATAAAGTCCGACTCCTTGGCACAGCGTAAATCCCTTCCCAGGATGTCCTTACCCCGGTCACATTTGCCCCCTCTGCTGCCACTGCCCCCACTCCTACAGGCCATTTCTTGACCACGATAGACTTTCATGTTTCTTGGCCTTTGCTTGTCAGTCCCCTGGCTCAGGGGGCCATTCCCAGGGACTTCCTACCAGGCCAGAAGTCTTATTTCTCTCGAAGCCCAGTGCCTGTGGCAGTGCACATGAGAGGTCTCCAGAAGTGTGTGTTGGGTTGAGGCCCCAGAAAGTTGTTATTCATCTCCCAACACAGATTGAACGCAGTGAGCAGTTTCCTTAACGATGGTGTGCTGCTCCAACTTCTTCATTTATCAAGGTGAGTTCTGTGCTCGTCCGGAAATCAGAGCATCCCTCTGTGGCAGCAGGGGGTTCTGGATCGGTGGTTCCCAGACCTGGCTGATGATGATAACTGCCTGATCAGGGTGCTTGTTAAAATGCAGATGCCCAGGCTCCGGCCTCTGAGAGGTTCCATTATGTCTGTGAGTGTGTCTGGGCATCAGTTCTTTGAAAACCCATTCTCTGAGCAGCAGGTGGCCGAACGAACCACTGGGCCGGTACCCTCCAAATCCCCGTCCATCCTGAGGGGTGCGAATCCCTGTCATAGTACCTTCAGACTCACTGAGGTTAAAGGCGTCCTTGTTAGTGACATAGCAACACTTCCTGAGTGACTGTCACATTATAGGCATTTCGTATGCTGCAGTGTTAGTCCCCCTGACGGCTCTGTGAGGTCCATTCAGGTGGGGAAAATGGCCCCCACCGTGCGTGGTGCAGAGCCAACTGACGCCCATCAAAACGTGCAGCCCACGGGCCCCGCTGCATCACCGCCTGAGTGCAGGAGGGTGCGCCAGGGTGCTCACTGTCAGGCAGCTGAGGCGTTTGTCAGGCAAGAGAAGTTACTGTCGTGGACCTTGCCTTTAAAAAAACAAAAAGATGTTTTATCGACCGAAACTCAGGAGTAGGCATTTGGGTCAGGGAAGGGGGCACGTCGACATTTAAAAGGGTGAGGGAAGACAGTTTTCACTGAGATGCTGATTTCCTTTCCATTCCAGGCATCATCTCGTGTGGCATCGTTTCGTGTGTGAAGCCGTGGCGAGGAGGAAAAGATGAGCTGTGAGATCATAAACACTCCTTCTCCCCACGGACGTCAAGGGGCCGGTCCGTGAAGTGGGGTGCGTGGCTTAGCGCTGAGCTCAGAACTGGCCAGGGGTTCGTTCCCCTCCTAGGCCGGCAGCTCATCAAAGCCTGCAGCCTTGTTTGGAACCAAAGGGATTTTCGATGGAAGGGAAATTGTGATGCTAAAAATACATTGATGGATAGATACGCTTTGATGGTTTGTTTGTTGAGTGAGTGTCTGAACGCACGTGTCTATGCTGCGCATGTCGACTGCCGTTAGTTTAGCAGACGTTTCCTGCTCGTCCCTGAGGTTCTTCTTTTCTGGATTTTGTACTTTAAATGTCAGCTTGAGAGGACTCCAGCCGAGAGGAAGGAAAGACTTAATCACTGATGTGTCAGAGGATAAATTCCCAACCTATAGCTTTAACTTAAAATGATGTGAATTTTAATATGCTTTCAAAAGAATAGTATTTTCTTTAGTAAAACAAAATACCTGTGAAAAAGAGTGTCTCTGGTCTTTGGAATAGGCCACGTGGAGTGAGTGCGTGTGTGTGTGTGCGTGTGTGCATGCACACACGTGCACGCACATGCGTGTGTATGAGACACACACACCGCCGTGAGAGGAGGGAGTTCCGCAGACCCCCGCCCCTTCCAGCTCTTCCAGGCGACAGGCCCCACATTGTAGCTGCAGCCCACAGAGGACAGGGCCGTGGAAGTGGCATCTGCTGGGGGAGGAAGCCTCGGCCGGCCGCCCTCACGCACCGCGTCCCTCGCTTCTGCTGCCGTCCCGAACACGCCTTTCCTCCTCGTCCCTCCTGCAGGCACCGCCGCCTCGTCACGTGTGTTCACTGAGGCGCAGGGGGCTGCGCACTCATCCGGGGCAGCGTGCGGCGGCTCATTCAGCAGCCGGTTGACACCGTGAAGTGACGGAGGGTGGAACCAATAAAGACAGAAGAGTAAAAAGAGAGGTCCCGGGTTTTTGATGACCATGGATCCATCGTCTCAGCCCTGAACTGCCGCCTCGGTCCTTCTTGTTTTTGGTGGTTGGGTTGGGTACTGTCTGTCGTGTAACTCGGTGGTCAGGCCTCCGCTGCTCATAGCCTGATGTCTTACATCAGCCTTGTCCTCGTTCGTAAAACAAGCTTGGCAATCACTGCCCCACCTCAGACAGGTGCTTGTCTGAACTGAATGAGGGCAAGTATGTGAAAATGGTTCGTATATGGAGAATATTGGGAAATGGAGTGTGTGCCGCCTGGGGGGCAGCGGAGCCCCCTGGTTGTTCGGGCCCACGTGGCTCCATGAACCCAGCTGGGCCTGGACTTTCCTCGGGTGGGCAAGGCCAGGGCCAGCAGGCCTCGGCTCCTTTTGTCCGTTTTCCTCTGTGCCCATTCCAGGGCAGTGCCATTGCAGCGCGTCACCTCGAGAGTCCCCCTGGCCCATGGGAGCGGAGTGGGGATGTGGCGGTCGGTGGGGGCAGGGCCAAAGATGGGGTCTTCCGTCAGCCAGCCTCTTAGAACAGAGCCACCGTATCGTGAGGTCCATTCCAGAGGACCTGCCCACGCGTGCAGGGTGGCTGTCACCCACCTGCATCGTCACCCACCTGCATCGTCACCTGCCATTTCATGCGGTGCACGACACATGGCTGCTCCCCAAGTGATGCCGGGCTGGGCTCACCGTCTTCCTTGTCCACCCACCAGAGCAAGCCTCTTACCGTTAATTCCCTAACCTATCGCAGAGCAAAGTTTCTTTCGATCAAAGTTTCTTAAGATGTGTCTCCTCTTAACTATGCCCGGTGGCAAATAGCAAGAATTTCCCTCAAGGAGCGAAAAGGAGACGAGGTCCGTGACACTATGTCAGACGCGGACACTGCTGGACCCCGGGCCTGGACGGCGATGGCAGGAGCCCCCGCTGGGGGAGGCGCCAGCCACGGTGGAGTGTGGAGCGCTTTGGAGCCCTCGACCCCACTTTACTAGTACTGAATCGAGCCCCAGGGAGGTAAAGTAATTTGTCCAATGTCTCACAGTTAATAAGCTGGAAACGAGATCCCAGCTAGGTCTTCCAATTCCCAAAGCCCAGAGTGTACGTTCCGGTACTTTCCCCAAGTCTCCGCGCTTAGGATAAAGCAGCATCCCTTAATTATGAACGCAGCATCGTGTAACTGCATTAAGCAGTGAAACTGGTCCTTTCCATCTTTCTTTCCTGGCGTCGTCTTTCCCCTGCTTGATTTTCTGATGGTTAAACAAGGCCGCAAAGGAGTAGAGTCCTAAACTTGTATTAGATTGTTTTGGCTTTTAAACAAAAACAGCTCTTGTTGGTTTTATCTTGTTCATCTGATCACCTAAAAACGCTTTTTTTCCCCCCTCACTGCAAAGTAATGTGTCTCTATTCTGCCTCTTGCTCAGTTTTGTGTTGAAATACATTCTTGTGGAGTCCAGTCGGAGGTGGCTGTTACGCCAGCCGGTGTCTGGTTTGATGTCAGAGGTGAGCTGAACGCCCCGCGAATTATGAGGGCGAAAGAGGAAAAGGCTGGGCTTTGGTAGCTAAGCCGAGCATGGCGGGTAAGCACGTGACTGGCCCGAGTGACTCAACACCTGTTTCCTCCTCTGTAAAATGGGCAAATGACAGACCCCACCCAATGGGGCGGTCATGAGGATTAAACGAGCTACTTGTTGGTAGAGCGGCAGCGTGAATAATGGCTCTAAGTGTGAATCTGGATCTGAACAACTCCTTCACACGAGCAAGTTGCACAATCTTTCCGTGCCTCGGTTTACCCCATCTGGAAAGCGGAGGTAAGAGTAGTTCCTACAGCACAGGCTGTGAGGATCGAATGAGTTAAGCACACATAGCTGTTAGTGCTTTTTACTACAGAACTCTGGGTAGGTATCGGAGCAAAACCCTCATGCCCCAAACCCAGGCCACTCCCCCTCGGGCCTGCATAGTGCCAGCACGTCGCAGCCACCAAGGAGGCTGGAGTTTTACTGCTCGCTTTCAAGGTACTTGAATTCTAAAACATACGCGAAACAGGCAGTGAGAAGTCCACACGCACGTCCACACAGAGGGAGTTGTCTCACCGGCTCACTGCCGATGAGGAATGCACTATTCCCCAAGATGACGTTTGTTAGCACCTGTGGCCGGCTGAACCGTGGTCCCCCAGGGCAGCCAGGTCCTCATCCCTGGATCCTATGAGTGTGACCTTATACGGAAACGAATCTTTGCTGATATGATTAAGATGAGAGGATTCTAATTCATTTGGGTGGGACTTAAATGCAATCACAGGCGTCCTCATGAGAGGGGGAAGTAATGTGGCCAGGGAAGCAGAGTTTGGAGGGATGCGGCCACGAGTCAAGGAATTTCAGCCACCCAGTCAGTGCTGCTCTGTTACAGCCGACACAGGAAGCTAGCAGCAGGGGCTGAACCCGCCTGGTTCCCTGGTTCCGAGGGGTTGGCGGTTGGAGGTCCAGTTGATCCCCAGATAAAATGCATAATAACAAAGTGCTGCAGGAGTCCTCTGCTTGGTTGTGAACAGCACCAAATGTCTTTTATCTGACACTATTTCTAAATAATCCTGGGAGATTCAGGAGGGAAGCAGGGCAGGAAGACAGCCAAGAATCCGACGCTTTCTGTGTATGGCCATCAGGAACCTGGCCTCACAATCTTATATATAAGTCTGTTAGGAGTTGGGCAGAAATCTTCATAAGTTATGTTTAATACGCCCCGGTATAATTACCTGTATTGTACAATTACTGCCTGCACATGTATAAATAACAATGAACTTTATGGTATATCTAATAGCAGGCAGGCTTTTTTTCTATGAAAGTGAAAATTACCAACTCATATTCTTACAACCCTTCATGAGCAGTAGCCCCAAACTCAATTAGGGTGCCGTTATGCCAACCACAGGTGGCTCAGCTAGCAAGACCCAGGATGCAACCCCATGGAAGAATCTAATGACTTCCTGTTGGGATTCTTGGAGTTGGGATGAGATGGGGAAGCGGGTTCCATAGACCCCTGTTCATGCCTCCTGTTCACCCACCAAGTCCCTCTTGAACCGGCCACTGTCATTGCCTTCCAGGTTCCTTACTGGGACCGCCAGCTTGCCAGGGAGCGTCTGGATGGGCTCCTACCTCCTCGGACGCTTCTCTCTCACCCTCCGCCACCTTGCTTTCGAGCAATGGGAGAGAGCCCGTTGGGCCACTGTCTGGACCACGTCTCCAGCTGATGGCAAGCTGGCTCCTGTGGATTATTTTGGTGGGCACACTACTTAATTTCAACTTTTCGTTTGATGACCGCACACTTGATTCTCTCTTCCTCAGACCTGAACTTTGACCCCACAACCCTTAGCTTTGCTCACCCCTGCTCACCACCAAGCTCCTTGGAGCTGGACTAGCCCCCGATCCACCGACGTGGCCCTCCAGTCACCTTAACAGGATGGAGTCAGGATCCCGAATTTACCAAGAAGTTTTAATGAAACCTGTAGTAAACCCGAAGTACTTTACCTACGCCCTTAGGAGCGTACGTCCTCACAGCAGCCCCGTGAGGCCGCTGCTGGGGCAGCTTTGGCTGCCGTGGTCCAGAGTCAAGCCTAGGGCAGGTGGTAAAGACCAGGCTGGTCGCGCAGTCTTCCTGCTTGCTGGACGGATCACCCTTAAGAAAATTTTCCAAGATAGTAGTTCTCCCATCTTCGCACTTTGTTAGTTGCTAGTCTCCATTTGCTTGGGTTGATCCTTTCAATCCCTTTGCTCACTAAACCGCTGAGAAGTATATACTGGTAAGAATGGAGAGTGTCCATGGACTGCAGACAAAACTCCTTTCTGTTATTGATGATAAACCACTTCAGGGAAGACCAGGCTGAGTCTAAAGGGCTCAGGTAACTGTAAGGGGCAGGCAGAGAGAGTAGCTCGTGGCCATAGGACTTGGCCACCTCAGGGCAACACACGATGCTCGTTAAGTTCACGGCCGACGGGACGTGGGCCCAGGCCTCAGATCCTCTGTCCTCCTTTGGCTGCATCTCATCCTTCCGCTTTCTGTCTTTCACCACGATGGCGCACTTCCCGTAGGCCTTCTTCGCCACGTGGCAGAACTCGAAGAAGAGGCCGTCTTCTCGTTTGACGCTTAGCTCATCTCTTAGGAACATCCGGTATTTCCAGGGCACCCACCCTTGACTACCACCGGCATGCACAATATACCACGTTGGAGTTTGCATGAAATACCCATCGCTAAAATCGTCCCCAATGACAAGACTTTCGGGGATATCGGTCTCCCCCAAGTACACGGTGTTAAATCCATCATATTGCAGTGTCCTCAGGGTTCTCAAATACTGGAGGCATTGCTTCCTCTTGATGCTATCAAACGTACATTTGATAATGACGTTTCTTAAGAGAGGGTTTGCAAAGTGAGGCATGGTGGTTCCTCACGGGTTTTAAGAGCTGGCACGTCTCCATCTGTGGGACGATGATGTCATAAAGGGCTTTCTTACAGCTGGGCCAGTCCCATAGATGCACTGGGGACACATGTGCAATTCCCTCCTGGCTTATGTGACAGGAGAATAAGGAATGCTATCCAAATACAATACTTCTTGGATGTCACTTCTTCTGCCTGGGACAGTGATGGGCAGTTGTGTTAGTTTGCTAAGGCTGGTTGACTTAAACAACAGAAATTAATTTTTCCACAGTCCTGGAGGCTGGAAGCTCAAGCTCACGTTGTTGGCGGGTCTGGTGTCTCCTGGGGCCTGTCTCCTTGGCTCGCAGATGGCCGCCTTCACCATGTCCTCGCTCGGTCTTTCCTCGGTGTGAGCACACGTTTCTGTTCTAATGGCCTCACCTTGTCAGGATACCTGCCAGGCCTTGGAGGTGACTGAGGGTAGGGACCCAGAAGGTAAGAGGGACAGACAGAGAAGACTCAGTGCCGAGCCAGCAGCCACCCCTGAGGAGACCCCTTCCGTACTGCAGGGAGAGGCCTGGCATCTGGGCGGGACCAGGAAGAGCCTGCCCTGGCCGCGCAGAGGGCTGGTCTCAAGCAAACCATCGCACCATGACCGCCAGAGGACCTCAGAGTGCCTCGCCCCTTCCCGCCTCCCCCGATGCTCTGCCTTGTCGGCTCCCCCTCCTCGGCTGTGGGTTCTGTTGGGGGCTAATGAGGGCCTGGGAGTGAGAACAGGCTTCCTCTCCCTCTGGAGATTTTAGAGAGTGGAGTGATGGAGGAACCCAGCGGCAGTATGGATGTCTCCATGGTGACTGGAGGGCCACTCTTACCTCCCAGGACAGCAGACAAGACCTTGCCAGCCCCGGAAGCAGCCCCGGCCCACACCCCTTCTCAGTGACAGCCTTCCCTCAGCCCTCGGAGTCACCGCTCTCTGCTTTTCTAGAAAACATTTCCGTACTCCTTTCTTCTCCACTGCCCTGGTAACTGATATTCTGAGGTGGAGCACTAACATGTTCAATGCATTTAAATTAATTTTGCATACTCGGGAGATCAGGTTGGTTCCATTCAAGGACAGAAAGCGACAGAGATCTTTTAGCTCGGTGTGTGGGCGTGGCCGCTGTCTTCCACCTGCACCAGTCATGCCCGTCAGGAAAGGGCAGGGACATGTGGAGACTAGTTGCATCCACACCGATCCCACCGAAATGAATAAATAAATAAAACCCCCAAACTGCAACAGTTGTGACACGTGTGAAAAGATGTGTGGGTGCACATGTGCTGGTTTGGGTCTTATTCCACGGGGAACGTCACAGTCCTTTAATCGCTCACAGTGGCCTTGGGCACTGTCGGGCTCCTTACCCGACTCCCCAGGCCGCCCTGGGCATTGGCCGGGCTCTGAGGCCATCCTTCCCGGCCGCTCACTGCGGGCGCCCGTACAGGTCCTATCGCCGACTCTGGAGCCTCCCTGGCGCTGAGCACCTTGAGGCCAAGGTGCAGCCAACCTAGGTGTGCCCCAAAGCCACTGCCTCAGGGGGCCCCGTCACCTTAGTGGGGACCTAGAGTGAGTGAACCGAGGACTCCCCAGGTCTCCAACCCGAGAGCCTCTGTGCGGCCCTCGACTCGGGGACAGCTCTGCCCCATCGCTCTTCTCGGTGGCCTTGTCCTCACCCTCCCTCTGCAGGAGGAATAGCACAGTCTCACCACACACGGGGAGACGGTCTGCCCTCAGGCTTCCTGCCTGGTGTCTCGAATCTCCTCCAAGTCAAGGTCGCGGAGCCTGGCACCCACCTACAGAAGGCACGACAGGAGAGCAAAAGGGCCTTGAACCAGCCCAGACTCACGGCTCAGCCCGCGACGCTGCCGCTGGGCGTGTGCGAGCACGTGCATGCCGGACGTTTGCCGCTCCCCAGCCTCGCTGGTGGGATGACACTCCCGGTGAAACGTGTCTGTCACGTGAGGTCACAGAGCCCCTGCTCTGTCGGCGTTTGGGGGTGATGCTCACGTTTCTGAGCACTTCCTGTGGAACGGCCCTAGACCCTCTCCACAAAGCCTCTTCGTTAATCCTCACTGCGATGCACAGAGCTGGAATGATCGTCGCCCTGTCCAGGAAACAGGAAGAGAGGACAGAGGTGCTCCTTCTCCTCTCCTTGCCAGTCATGAGAAGAATCTCATCACCTCTTTTTTCTACAAAAGAGATTCTTGTTAGAAAATTCTTCTCGTGCTTTCTGGAGCTCAGGAGAGCGGACTGGGATCAAGGGGGCTTCTTCACATTCCCTGCCGCCTCCCCAGAGATGCTTTCCGCAGATGCAAAATGAGAGCGCTGGACCAGGGAAGGGCGAGGTTCATTCACCTAAAATTTGATCTTGTTCTTGTCAAACAAGAAATACATGTGCGAATGGATATAAGAGTGGGAGAGAGTGTGTGTGTGTGTGTGGGAGTGTGTATACGTGCGAGTGTATTAAGGGGTGTATTTACACGTGTGCAGATTCATGAGTGTGTGTGTACATGAGGGATATGAGTGTAAGGGTATGCAAAGGTGTGTGTGCATGTGTGCCTGAGTGTGCATGTGTGCATGCATGTGTGAGTGTGCATGTGTGATTGTGTCTGAGTGTGCATGTTTATGTGTGTCTGAATGTGTGTGCATGTGGGAGCTTGTGAGTGCATGTGTGTGTGAGTGCATGTCGGTGTGTGCATGGGTGTCTGAGTGTGCATGTGTGAGTGTGTGTGCATGTGTGTCTGCACATGCATGTGTGTGTGCATGTGTGTGTGCACATGCATGTGTCAGTGTGTGAGTGCATGTCTGTGTGTTTGTGTCTGTGAGTGTGTGCGTGTGTGTCTGAGTGTGCATGTGTGTCTGAGTGTGTGTGCGTGCATGTGTCTGTGAGTGTGAGTGCATGTCTGTGAGTGTGTTTGTGTCTGTGAGTGTGTGTGCATGTGTGTCTGAGTGTGAGTGTGAGTGTGTGTCTGTGAGTGTTTGTGTCTGTGAGTGTGAGTGCGTGTCTGAGTGTGTTTGTGTCTGTGAGTGTGTGTGCGTGTGTGTCTGAGTGTGCATGCATGTATCTGAGTGTGCATGTGTCTGTGAGTGTGTGTTTGTGTCTGTGAGTGTATGAGTGCGTGTCTGAGTGTGTTTGTGTCTGTGAGTGTGTGCGTGTGTGTCTGAGTATGCATGTGTGTGCAAGTGTGAATGTGTGCGCGCATGTGTCTGAGTGTGCATGCATGCACGTGTCCGGGAGTGTGTGTGTTTGTGCCTGTGAGTGTGTGCGAGTGCATGAGTGTGTTTGTAGGGAGTGTGTGTGCATTTTAAATCCGGGGACGACGGAGGACGTGCAGCTCCGGATGCGCTTCCTGTTTCCTGAGCAGCTGAGCCTTCCCCAGGGGCCCAGAGCGGGG
>NW_006442484.1:1560581-1577465 GCF_000325575.1 Pteropus alecto
AGTTGTCTGTCACGTGAGGTCACAGAGCCCCTGCTCTGTCGGCGTTTGGGGGTGATGCTCACGTTTCTGAGCACTTCCTGTGGAACGGCCCTAGACCCTCTCCACAAAGCCTCTTCGTTAATCCTCACTGCGATGCACAGAGCTGGAATGATCGTCGCCCCGTCCGGGAAACAGGAAGAGAGGACAGATGTGCCCCTTCTCCTCTCCTTGCCAGTCATGAGAAGAATCTCGTCACCTCTTTTTTCTACAAAAGAGATTCTTGTTAGAAAATTCTTCTCGTGCTTTCTGGAGCTCAGGAGAGCGGACTGGGATCAAGGGGGCTTCTTCACATTCCCTGCCGCCTCCCCAGAGATGCTTTCCGCAGATGCAAAATGAGAGCGCTGGACCAGGGAAGGGCGAGGTTCATTCACCCTAAAATTTGATCTTGTTCTTGTCAAAGAAGAAATATATGTGTGAATGGATATAAGAGTGGGAGAGAGTGTGTGTATGTGTGTGGGAGTGTGTATACGTGCGAGTGTATTATGAGGGTGTATTTACACGTGTGCAGATTCATGAGTGTGTGTGTATATGAGGGATATGAGTGTAAGCGTATGCAAAGGTGTGTGTGCATGTGTGCCTGAGTGTGCATGTGTGCATGCATGTGTGAGTGTGCATGTTCATGTGTGTCTGAATGTGTGTGCATGCGGGAGTGTGTGAGTGCATGTGTGTGTGAGTGCGTGTCTGTGTGTTTGTGTCTGTGAGTGTGTGTGTCTGAGTGTGCATGTGTGCATGCATGTGTGAGTGCGACTGTGCATGTGTGTCTGAGTGCGCATGCATGTGTCTGTGAGTGTGAGTGCGTGTCTGTGTGTGTTTGTGTCTGTGAGTGTGAGTGTGTGTGTCTGAGTGTGTTTGTGTCTGTGAGTGTGTGCGTGTGTGTCTGAGTGTGCATGTGTGTGCATGTGTGAGTGCATGTGTGTCTGAGTGCACATGCATGTGTCTGTGTGAGTGCGTGTCTGTGAGTGTGTGTTTGTGTCTATAAGTGTGTGTCTGAGTGTGTTTGTGTCTGTGAGTGTGTGTGCGTGTGTGTCGGAGTGTGCGTGTGTGTGTGAGTGTGAATGTGTGCGCGGATGTGTCTGAGTGTGCATGCATGCACGTGTGTCCGGGAGTGTGTGTGTTTGTGCCTGTGAGTGTGTGCGAGTGCATGAGTGTGTTCGTAGGGAGTGTGTGTGTTTGTGCCTGTGAGTGTGTACGAGTGCATGAGTGTGTTCGTAGGGAGTGTGTGTGTTTGTGCCTGTGAGTGTGTACGAGTGCATGAGTGTGTTCGTAGGGAGTGTGTGTGTTTGTGCCTGTGAGTGTGTGCGAGTGCATGAGTGTGTTTGTAGGGAGTGTGTGTGCATTTTAAATCCGGGGACGACGGAGGACGTGCAGCTCCGGATGCGCTTCCTGTTTCCTGGGCAGCTGAGCTTTCCTCGGGGGCCCACAGTGGCGGCTCCCCGTCGGGCCCTCCCACGGCCCACTCCCCGCGTGTTTCCTGGCTGTGCATGGCTGGGAAGGAGCCAGGACCAGTAGTCAGGGTAATGACTGAACCCCAACCTCCCTCAGTTCACTCCATGCCTCGTTTGGCTGAGGCAAAGCTCCCCTTTCTGGCTCCCACTTCAGCCCTCACCTTGGAGACAAGAACCGGCCCAGGAGCTCAACGCTCCCTCCAGGGTCTGCCTGGAACAGCAGTGGGTCCTCAAGGGGGTGCGTGGAGGGACCGTCTGGGGAGCCCCACAGAGCCGCCCACATCTGGGCCCCACACTCAGAGGTTCTGACCGGACTGATCCAGGCTGAGGCCTGGGCCTCACTGAGGTTTCCACGAGCTTCTGCGTGGTTCTAAGGTCAAGCCAAGGTGAGAACCGCGTCTTAGAACGAGGCCCGGGCGGCCTGGTGGGAGCACGGAATGTCAGGGCCGGCGGGGGCCTCTGGGTTCGCTGTAACAGGAGCCGAACGACTTTCCCCCTCATGTCAACACACACACACACACACACACACACACACACACACACACACATGTTTTCGTACAGAAACACTTGAGTTTTATATAAACGAGAGAGAAAGCAGGGGATGGGGCTGGGCTCCTCGGCGCTCAGGGGTCTCCGTGGAACGTGGTTTCTTCGTCCATCCAGCTGTGATAACCAGTTACCATGGACTTGAGGGGCAGGGCAGAGGCGGGGAGGGTGCTTTAACAGCAAACACTTACTTCTCACAGGACGCTGGAAGTCCAAGATCAAGTTGCCGGTGGATCCGGTGTCTGGCGAGGGCCGCTCCTGGTTTGCAGATGGCTGCCTCCCAGCCGCGCCCTCACACAGTGGAGCCGGAGAGAGGAGGCAAGGTCTTGTGTCTCGTCTCATGAGGATGCTAACCCCACTCTCGAGGGCACCACGTCGTGACCTAATTGCCCCCGAAGGCCCTAGCTCCTAAAACCATCCCAGCAGAGGTTAAGATTTTAACATATTTGGGTAGGTGGGAGGTGTGGACACAAACATGCGATCCAGAGCATATCATTTGAGAACCTCAGATCTGGTTCAACTCTATGGTAGCCATTAGTGTGTTCCCCAGATTTTCTGACCCTCGACCTTCCAGACATGCGGTCGGTGGGATGGCTTTTCTCTACCCCCTTGAGGTGGTGGCAGCCGTGGCCTAATTGTAGCCAATGAGTGGCAGGCGGAAGGGACGCTTCCAGGTGGAGCGTTTATTTAATCGTCCAGGTGAGACCCTCCAGAGCTCTCCCCTGCAGCCCTGAGACCAGCAGTGTTTCAGGGAGCGGCTGCCCCAGAAACCTGGGTCTCAGAGTGGGGGGCATGATGACACAGAGCCCAGCCCCAGCTAAGCTTCTGCGCAGGTGGCGCGAGTGAGAAATAGACCTAGCCGTCACGAGTAGCCTTCCCAATCCTCGCCTTGAAGGAAAATTAAAGTATGCTTTGGACAGAAACTTAACGGAAACGACAAGTGGACTTTGGAATCTGATAGACCTGGCTTTGAACTTCTTGCCCTTGCGTGACAGATTTCTTAGCTCCTCTGAGCCTCAATTCCCTGAGTACCCACCTCATGAAGTTCATAAGGGGGTTGCCTGGGCTGGTATAAGTCAAAACGCCCAGCATTTAATTGTTAGTTTTTTTTCTCTTCCTGGTGAATCTTTAACGGACACACGGTTGCTGACCCTGCTTCCGTTTTCCCTGCCCCCGTTCCCAACGGCACCTGGAGTGTGGTTCAGGTGTTCGCCCATCTCCCGAGAAGCTCAGATCCTTTCGGCCGAAGCCAAAACCCCTCCTGCTCAGATTTTGCACATTTCACCCCCCCACCCATCACATGGTTATGGGATGTGTTGTGACTTAAGCAGCCCCCGGTACATCTCAAGATTCTTGCTTTGACTTCTTGGCACTCAGGCTCCAAGGGGGAGCCAGACTTGTTTCCCTGTATCTCTCTTTTCCCAGGAGCAGATCTGTCCTCTGTCTTTTGTGCAAAAAGCCTCACCAATGGTTGTTCGGACACATCTGACCCCAGTGGGGGGACGCAGCTTGGGCACCAACTGGAACCCCCACTGATCTGTTTTCTACTAATTAAATTTCCTAACATAGCTTTGTGCCCAGTGGGTTTACAAGGCAGGGGGTGTGGGATAAAGGGCCCTGCCAAGCATAGAGAGATGGCGGTTCCCCGCTGCATTTCATACTAATAAAGACACGTCTGTGTATAAGTTCTTGTCTGGGCCTTGGTGGCAGCTTAGAGCAGAAGACATGAGATAATCAAGGTTTCAGACAATCCAAGAAGAACATGACGGGGCGCAGACAGCTCAGCATCTCCCCGGCAAATGACAATACTACTCTCTAAAGAACTTCGGGGTTTCTGTGCACGTGAAAGCGACACAGAAATCCATGGCATCTAGGTGCTGTGGCTTAATTTGACATTTACAGCTTTTACTGAGACTCATCAGCATAATCCTGCTAGTTGGTTTCACTTCCCTAAAATCTCCAGCGTGTCGAGCTGGAGTAGATGCTGAGGGTGGATGGCATACATCTCTTTTTCTGCCCTGAGCTGATGTGTATGGATCAATTTTTCAGTTCTGTCATCACATATTGTCCCAAATTACCAAGACTTTGGGCACACTTTTCTTACAAAGAGTTCATATACAGCCTGTGGAAGAGTCTCCTTCTGCCACACACTCATGAGGTCACCCTGCCAGGTTTGGGGTGGGGAGTCTTATTGGGGGGAATGTCCATGGCTATGCAGAACCTAAAAGGGGCCATGACTTCTTATGAAAGCGACCCGCCCTGAATCTCTCCCTCTGTAGGAGGCATTTATTACATGCAAGTCCCTGATGGGCCATTCTTCTCCCGGAGCCTCCCTTACATACCCCCCTGCCCGCCCCCCCGCCCCCAACACACACATTATTTTTGACCAGGGTTACCTGCCAGCCTCCCTGCTCCCATGAAACCCCGGCTTTGCTCACTTCCAGCTTTGCTCATACTGTCCTGCCCTATAAGTGGCCCCTTGACCCTGTCTTCTCCAGGAGACTGTGTTTCTCTGTATTTCTGGGTCTAGTACAGTGCCTGAGCCTTTTCATGTCTGTGATATAAGAAACATATATTTGGTCTTTGTCCCCAGTTCCTAGCTTGAGCTTCTAAAACACTTGGAATTTCCCGAGCGATAGAAGTATCTTTTATTATTCATAACAAGGTGCTTTCAACCATACCTGAGTTTATGCTAATTAAGTGACTCTTGGTGGGCCCCTACAAGGGATGGAGGCTGGTTGCCAGAGGAACCAATCTGTGATTAAAGGGTTGAAGCTTTCAGCCCCATCCCCCAACCTCTGGGGAGGGAAGAGAGGCTGGTGATTGAATTAATCACCAATGGCTAATGATTTAATCCACCATGCCCACATAATGAAGCTTGCATAAAAAACCCCCAAAAAGCAGGATTCGGAAAGCTTCTGATTGGCGAACATACGTAGGGAGGTGCTGGGAGAGTGGCCCACCCAGAGAGGGTGTGGAGGCTCCAAATGCCTTCCCACATACTGTCCGGGGAATCACATGACCTCAGATTACGTGCACTGCACCAGTGTAAAATGTTACTTCGATAGGGCTGCTACTAAAAGTTGTCCTAACTATATAAACAAACCAACACTTTTGTTGGAGAACCTGTGAAATGATGAAGTGGAAATATATATTTAAAAAAATATATTTGTAAGTTTATCTTGCCCTGCAAAAACAAAAGCTTGGGGTTTAATTCTGGACCTTATGAAATCATGGGGCTGCTTGTAGGTCACTGTCTGCAGATGGGAAAAAAATATTTCATTTGTAGACCAGGGGGCATCTCCAAAAGCAAAAATAGATGAAATTCACAGAGGTTGGTACAAGCTATGATTTTTCTCTTTGCTTGCTGAAAGCCCCTCGTAGAAATTCAGCCTATCGCAATCTCTCTAAATTAATCAGTCATCTGGACAACATCTTATTTCTTTTGTAGGCAGAGACAAGTGTAAAAGAACCACATCTTTGTAAAATATTGGAATGAATCATACAATGTCTAAGGTAACAAAACCTAAAAGTGACTACATGTCAAACTTGAATCTCGTGGACCTGATTCAGAGTCCAAGGCATCAACTGTTAGGCCGATGGGTCCTTCTGCAGAACAAGGTAATGCAGCCATCGCTTACAGACTGCTGGCGGACTAGTTGCTCCCTATTTCACAGAAGCATCACCACCACCAGCATCGACATCGACCACCCCAACACCACCACCATCACCACCATCATCAAAATCCACACCACGACCACCAGCATCAACCACTACCAACAACAACATCGCCAGTATCAAGCATGACCCTCACCGCCCATACCAACATCGCCGCCAGCATCAACCATCATTATCATCGCCACCACCATGAGGCTTATATTTACAAATTTATGTTACTTTTCAAAATACATGCGTATGCACGATCCCATGAACTCTTATCTACTTTGTAAGGTGGGCGGAACTGGTTTATTATCCTCATTTCATCTGCAAGAAACTCAGGTTCAGAGAGGCGAAGTGGTGTGGATCAGCCAAGATACCGAAGTGGCTGATAATGAAACCCAAACTAGAGTTTAATTCTTCTGACTCCAAAACAAATGCTTTTTTTCAATGGACCCCACCCTCTCCATGGAGATGAAGAACCCCTAACTAACGTCTGATGTTAACTTTAGTTCTATATTCCAGTCAGAGTCTTTAGAACGAGTGGCCCTTTAGGACCACTAACCGCTCAAAGGTCATGTCACCCCTAAGAGGTGAATATTCATCCTGGGCATTTGACTCCAAATTTAACCTTCTTTCCATGACAAGAGGCCACCTTCCCGTATACCCCGGGCGTCTCCCAGATTCCTCTGTGGACAGTGGATGTCCTAGATCCTTCCCTGGGCACAGCGTTTCCAGTGAAGGAAGAGTGTGGTTAGAACCCACTGGCCCTGCTTTCTCATCTCCAAGCAACAGAGCCTGAGAAGGAAACAGGACTCTGGCTTTGGTCACACCATAATCTACCAGAAGTGCCCATGGCTCAGTGATGCTCTTCCAGCCCCACTCAAGGGTGTGGCTCCTGTCTCAAGGTTCCAGGTAAACGCAAAGCTGCTCCCCTCACCCCCACAAGAAAGTTAGGCCTCTTCCGTGGAGGCCTCCTTGCTTTGACTTTCAAGAGATCCCTTGGGTTTCGTTTTGGCGTCCACTGTTTCCACACTTGGGCCCCAGGCTGTCCTGGTCGGGCTGCAAGACAGCTCTGTTGCTAATGGTCAATGCAGAGCATTTGGCTACCTTGTGCTGGAGCCCTTTCTTTTTTAGTTCAGAGGTGAAGTTTGAGTAATAAATATCTTCCAAGGACTTATCGTTCTTCCTGAGGATGTTGCTGGCCAGCCGGAAGAGGAACACCACTCCGCAGATGCCGATGATGGTGAGGATGTACCAGGCAGCGCTGGTCCCATCTGCAACCTTCAGGGCCCTAGTGCCGTTCTCCATGTCGTCCCTCAGCAGGAGCCCCGGGACAGTGCTGGCCTGGGTCTGGTTGGGGCCTCCCTGAGAAGTCCACTTGGTCACTGAGAAACAGAAAGATCGAGATGAGCCCGAGCATCCCACGCTGAGCTGCCTGGCCAAGCCCGCCAATGGCGGTGTGGGCCATACATCGGTGGGAACGGGGGACCGTGAAAGGGGCTTTCTTTGTTGAATGAGCATGAGCTTAACAATATACACATAAATATGTTTTGAAAAATCAAAAGAGTTCGAAACACCAAGTTCTTGAATGGGAGACACAACGTCCTAAAGATGTCAATTATCCCTAAAATAATCTATACTACTAACATAATTGCAATAAAAATATCAGTAGAATTTCTTTGCAAAATAGATAATCTATGCATAATGAAAAATCAGGTGTCAAGACTAATTAGGAAGAATGTGGAAAAAAGAGTGATGAATGGAAATTAGCCTAGCCAGAAATTTAGCCGGCCACAGAAAAATAATTTACATTTTTTAGAATGAATGGATATTTTACTTGCCCACAGCCCAGCTGTGGCTTACTGGACTTTGCAAAAGGTGTGGGGGGCTCTTCAGAATCAGGGACAACTCTGCCTGAAAAGTTCCCCTGTAAAACTAGAGTAACTAAAACAGTGTGACACATAGACAGATAGACCAAAGGAACAGAGTAAAACACCATCAAAAGGTTAGGAATTAGAATTTGGTAGACAATAAAGGAACATTCCTACTCAGGAAGGAAAAAATGGATTGTTCAATAAGTAGCGTTGGTGGAGTATAGCATTGGGTCCATATCTCACACCTTATGTCCAAAAACAGTGCAGAGACATGAAAGATTTTAACATTAAAAAAAAGAAACAATTTAAACTACTATAAAAAAAAGCATAGATTTTTTCCTTTATCATCTCAGAGTGGGATATCTCTTTCGAAGCTTAACACAAAAATTCAGGGTGGAAGGGACAAGCAAGTATTAAATTCAACTACATAGAAAATGTTAAAGTTATTGCATACCATGAAACCAACAGACAAATGAGAATAATTACAATTTATATCACTAAATTTCTTAATAGTTTTCAGTTCTAGAAGAAAAAGTCCAAAACTCTAATAGGTTCTAGAAGAAAAAGTTCTAGAAGAAAAAGTTTCTTCAGTTCTAGAAGAAAAAGTCCAAAACTCTAATAGAAAAATATGCTAAGGATATGGACAATCAGATTAAACAAAAAGAAATGGACCTTGAACATGAAGCAAGCTTCTCAATAGTACTCGAAATAAGAAAACGCAAATCGAAACTATCACAAGGTAACATTTTGTTATCTATCATTTCCACAAATTCACGATGTTTCAGAATACACTGTGGACATATTCACAGCATTATCGGGCTTTTGCTTAATTGTTGGTGAGAGTGTAAATTTATACAACCAATAATGAGGGCACATCGATATTACAAATGGACTTACTTTGATCCAGCAATTCTACCGATAGGAATTTATCTTGTAGATACACTGGAATATGCTCGAAACAATGCATGTGTAAGGCTCGTCATTGCAGTATGATGATTAATGCTTAAGACATGGCTGAATAACATCAACTTAGGAGATGGTTTAATACATGCAGTGAAATACTATGCAGCCATAAAAATCAATAGTTTTAAAAAAAATAACCCAATCTTGATATGGTGTGCAATCACATATGTAAAGAACGGACGGATATGTTATCTGCTTGAAGCAAATGTACGATATCTCTGGGAGAATACAGAGGAGACTGGAAACCATGGTTGCTCGCTGGGAAGAGACTTGCGGGAAGGAGATGTGCTTTTCACTGATGCCCTTTTGTACATTTTGTACCATGTCTATTTATTTTCAAAAAGAAATTCATTTCAAAATAGAAGAGTAGGCACTTTCCTGGTCTCCTTGGTGAATTGCCCTTGGGTAAAGACTCTGCGTGCCCTTCCAAGACCAGAAGATTAAGATCTTAATTGCTGTTTCATTCAAAACTGTTTAGGGGAGAGAAATGATGAGAGCCAAGAAGTCGCACATAAAACTGTGAGACGTTTCCCCGTGGAGCTTTACTGGTTCCAGTCCCTATTTCTCGCTCTACGTGAATGCAGATGTGTTCGGGCATATGCCACAGGATCAATCACACAGCCTGCTGCTGGGTAGACCAAAGGCGCTCCATACATGCTTTCTATTTGATATTGGTTCGTTGCTAATTAATTTTGCTAATGCAAGAGTCAGAGAGGCTGGCATTTTTTTATGACAGTTAATTGTTAGAATGAGTCAATCATCTTATTACTTTCAGAAGAAGGGAAAAACCATTTAAAAATAGGTCTACGAAGCACGTGCGACAAAGCCCATATTAACAGATTTAATCATCTAAACTTGGTCACTCATAAGAAACAATACGACGATCAGGAATTTTACACCACAGTTGGAGGAATGTTTGAGAACTTTAAGTAAATAAGGGGGGAAAATTCCCACAATTATTAGAAAACAAATCAACCCCACGAGAACATCATAAACATAATTAGCGCAAGAGAACTTATTTAAACTCGGAACACCTGTGTAAACTCATTGACCTTTCCATGAAGTATTATAGAATAATGTTATATGTTCAAACACATATAAAATATACTCAACTAAACGCTACAGAACATTAAGTTATTTTAAAAACCAGTCCATTTTCCACACAGAAGAAACTCACTGCATTAATTATTGAAATAGACTGTCCTTTATTTTTCTTTTCTTAAAAAGACAAGGGTGGGTTAGGTTTATCTTAATGGTTAAAGCACACCCTGTAGAAGAGACAAACCTTTTTGTCTGCACCATTTTGCACTTGTAGTGATGTAAAATGTGTAAGTAATTCTAGAATTGCCCGTCCTTGCATCATAGCGGAATACTCACATTCCATGACGAGGTCTTTTCTCTGACTCTTGGGGAGGCCAGTTTAAGCGGCTGCCATGGAAAGCGAAGATGATCAAATGGAACTCCTCCTTGCAAATGGCCACAGTCCCGCTGAAGTCGGGCTGCACTGACGTTCCTGAGCAGGAAGTAACATGATACCCCAAGAATTTTAGAGCAGTACTACATAGAAGAGAGGAATTGGTGAATTGCCTCTCAGTCCATTAATCAGAAGTTCTAAGTTGATCCGTTTTTCTGTTGGCTCAGAATAAAAACGTAGTTCCTGGCTTTGGCTTGTTGAGAAGGTCTAAAGCAAAATAATTGTTTAAAAGCATGCTGGTACCAAGGATTCTCCGGTCCTCCCAGGTCCCAGCCAGTCCTACAAAGGCGGGAAGCTCTCCCCGAGGCTGGCTTAGCAGCTTATATCCTGGATGGTTCCTGAATGCCCGTTTTGCACCTGTTGGGTCAGGTGTGGCAGAGGCCCGTTGTCATAGGGCCAGGAAACTCCATGGGCAAGAGTCACCAACTTCCTCTTGGGATATATCCTGGATGGGGAAACCCAGACAGGAAGGAGCAGGTGCAGAGGGCACAGCCGAGGGCCTGGGGCTTTCCCTCGGGGTCAGTGAGCGACAGGCTCTGGGCCAGGCCGTGAGGAGGGGCCTTCTCCCTCCTGCACTCCCGAGTCACAGACCGCGTCAGAATTGGAATAGATTTCTTCGAGCCCTGGAAAGTGCCAGAATAAGGGTCTTAGAGAGAAGGAAACGAAGGCAGGAAAGATTGGAGGATTTTGGTAGTTTCTGTGATGCGGCCATTGTTCCCAGCCTCATATTTTTTTCTGAATCCTCACTAATATGACCATGACCTGCCAAAGTTTGAGGGTTGTTGGTTTTTAAGATGGAATTTGATCAATTTTTTATCAATAGAGAACTAGATAAGGAAATAATAAAATAGGCCATATTTATCCAGCAATTCTACTCCAAGATACATACCCAGGAAAAATAAAAACATACATCCAGACAAAACTGGTATACTGATGGTCATAACAGCATTATTTATAATAACTAAAAAATGGAAGCAGCCTAAATGTCCATCGACAGATGGATGAATAAATAAAATATGGCTTTTCCACGCAATGGAACATTCTCTGGCAGTAAAAAGAAATGCAGTACCGATATATGTTACAGCATCGATGAACCTTGTGCTAAGTGAAAAAAGCCTGTTACAAAAGACAACATATTGCCTGCTTCCATTTACATGACAAATCTATAGGGAGGGAAAGTAGATTAGTAGGGCTGAGGTTGGGGAATGGAGGTGATAACGAAGTGGTCCCGAGTTTCTTTTGGGGATCACGAAAGTGTTCTACAATCGATTCCGGTGCTGGTTGCATAGCTCTGTGAATGTACTACAAGGCGCTGAATTGTACACCGTAAGTGAGTGAATTTTACGGTGTGGGAATTATAGTTTAATAATATAGGTACGCAACGGAATACTATGCAGCCGTGAAAAAGAACGAGGAAGTTATTTGCATACTGATGTGTAAAGATTCCCAAGATGTACTGTTGAATGAAAACAACGAAGACAGTATGTTACCACCTACGTAAAAAAGTAGGGAGAAAAGCACGTGGATCTGGTTTTGCTTGTATGGGCATTGAAAAGACACTTTAAGGATGGCCGAGGAAGTAAGAATAGGAGTGACCCGGGGAGGAGAGAACTGGGGACATGGAGGGTCAAAGTGGGAGGGGGAATTCTCACCACGTATTTGTTATGCTTTAAAGAATTCTGACCGTGTGTTGTGTTACCTGTTCAATAACAAGTACACCCATCAATTACATGTCTTCGTTAAAGTTCTATTTAGGCTCTTGCTGTCTCCTGCTGTGGGATGGCTGGGCCACGGCACTTCCGGCTCTGCCACACAGACAGGAAGTCCAACACTGGCTGTGTGAGGTGAGAAGGGGCAGAATGGAGGCCCTGGATGATAAAGGGCAAACGGCAACGACAAGGTGCGGAGTCAGGGCTCCTCTGGTCCCAGCCGTGCCCTTGCTGTGTGGCCCTGGGCAAGTCCCCTGCCCTCTGAACTGCAATTTCCTCATCCGTAATGTGGAGGAGCCACAGATCCAGATCGGATAGTCATGGTCCCAGAAAGGCAGGAAGGAAGCCTGGGGCCTGGGGAAGGGCCGCTCCTTGTGGAGGTGTCGAGGTGGCGAGCTGCCAGCACAGGTGCCTCTGGAGAGGAAGGACACGCCCCGGCAGCTGATGCCCGAGAGGCGGAGCCTTCTGAGAGTGGGTCGTCTGTAAAGTCATAGGGTTTTGGCATTCGGCTCCGCCGGACGAGGGGAGCGATCAGCTCCAGAAAACTAGGGGAGACTAGGAAAGCCAGCCTTTTGTCTCAACCGCACTGCGGGGGCCGCTAACGTTAGGGACCAGCTCTGTTCTCCCCATGGTTTCTGCCTCTAGAATCCCTGCAAGGCAGAAACATTGTTCTCACTTAAAAGCAGGGTCACCCAGGCTCAGAGAAGTGACATGCCACGTGTCACACAGCTTTGTCTGATGCCAAAGGCATTTTCCCTCCACACCCTGAATGTCACCTTTAAGCTGGACTCAGGGGCCCGTGAATGCTCCTGATCGCTTGCCCTGCAGGTTGAATTGTACACTGTCACTGCTGCGGCATATCTATGACCTTGAAACACTCCTTGTTGGTCAAAATTATGCTATGATGTTAAAAGTTAGGATATCCTTCAGCTGAGAGCAAGTGATTAGAGAGGCACGAAGGAGAATGTGGGGTGCCGGTCCTGTTCTGTTTGGCGGGTTTGCTCAGGGTGGGGCACTTCACAGAACTGTACACTTATGCCAGGGTCGCATTTCTGCATGTGTGTCATACTTTGATGCAGACCTCTTTAACACCGAGACCCTGATAGGCAGTGGGAAAATCAAGTTTAAGGTTTCTATAGAAAAAGACAAATGCTTGTTTTAAAAAGGATTTTCTATTCTGTCATGGCTGTGGCCACATGACACCTTTCATGAAAAATGCCCAGCCCCTGGGAGAGTGTGTGTGGTTGGGTCAAGATCACAGTCACGGGACTGGGTGGCGGCCTGCCTCTGTAGGCAGTGGACGTGGTAAACTACTTGCCATTCCCGAACGCTTACATCACAGTGACTTGGAACAGCTTGTCCCACCACGAGGGCCAAGAAGTTCCTTCCTACTTGTGTGTGTCTCCCCAGGCCTTCTGGTTCAGTCTAGACAAATATTGACCTAAACACAATCACGCAAAGCCACTCACCCAGTAAATATTTGTCCAAGCCCCAGTCCTCATCAGCTCCTGTGACGTTAAAGACTGAATCTGCTCCCGGCTGCACGGCGCCCCCCCTCCCGCCGCCGCCGCCTCTAGAGGGCCACGGCTTTGTTACTTTGGTTCATTCTAGAGGCGGTCAGCTTTGAAGATATCTAAATTCGGAGCAAGGGAGAAATCACGTGGATTTGACTCTTAAAAGAAGAATAAAAGAAACAGGTGCTTTTGAATTTCAATATGTCAGAGCTGGCATTAAATAAATGTCAATAAATAAATGCTCGTACTGTACGACTGGCATTTTTTTTTAAGGAGTATTTTTTTAGGGAGGGGACAGACCTCACCACCAATTCTGACCCCCCACAATGCAAAAGAACACTTAAAGTGTCGGTTCAGTTCTATGGCAACTGAGCTTCTTCCTCACCCCACTAGACAAAGAACTCCCCACAGCCCTGACTGGTCAAGAACACACATTCTGGATGTTTCTGCCTCTGCAGGGGGTATGGCCTTGTAGAGGATATTTAGAAGATATTTTGCATATTCATAATCTTTAATTTATACGTCACTTTTGCCTTTTAACTTTAGTATTGGTTTCTCCAGCATTGAGGGACTTTAATGTCACCGTCCGTCTCCAGGGAGGTACAGAGGAAGGCTCACAGCCTTTGGAATTGGAGGACGAGAAGACAAAAGCCAGCGGATTCAGGGAATATTTAGAAAGTAGAATGCGCAGGACTTGATTAGTTTGTGTAATAGGTTGAATGGTGTGTGCTATGAACTGAATTGTGTCCCTCTAAAATTTATATGCTGAAGCCATCGGGTTTAGATGGGGTCACGAGGGTGGGACTCTCATAATGGGATTAGAGCCGTAAAAGAAAAGTCACCCAGAGATCTTGCTTCCTTCCTTTCTTTCTCCATGATGTGAGGACACAGCCAGAAGGCAGCCATCTGCGAGCCAAGAGAGCTCTCACCAGACACCAAATCTGCCAGCACCTTGATCTTGGACTTCCCAGATTCCAGAACTGTGAGAAAAACATTTCTGTTGTTTAAACCACCCAGTCTGTGGTATTTTCTCATGGCAGCCCAAACAGACTAAGACAGTGTTCTCAAAAATATATGTTCACTAGGAACTTCAGATGTGACCTCTTTTTTGGAATACTGACCTTTGCAAAAGTAGTTAAGGCAAGAATCTCAACCATCCTGGATTAGAGTAGATCCTGCATCCAATAGTGAGAATCCTTCTGAGAGACAGAAAAGGGGAAGGCACACGGAGACACGGGACGGGGAGGGGGCCGTGTGAGGACAGAGGCAGAGGTTGCAGTGATGCCTCCCCCCCACACACCAAGGGACGCCTGGAGCCATAGAGTCTGGGAGAAGTGGAGAGACAGTCATCCTCTTCGGCATTACACGTACTTGAACTTCAAAAGCCTTATGCTGAGTGAAGGAAGCCAGACGTGAAAGGCCACATATTGCATGACGCCATTTATATGAAATTTCTAGAAAAGGCAAAATTACAGAGACAGAAAGCAGATCTGTGGTTGCCTGGGGCCAGCGGTAGGAGTAAGGGATTGATGCGAACAGGGATGAGGGAACTTTTGGGGCTGATGGAAACTTTCAAAAACTGGACTGTGGTCGTGGTTCACGATTGTATACATTTATGAAAAACCATCGAACCGTACCCTTATAATGGGTAGATATTATGATGTATAAATTATATCTCCATAAAATCGCTTTATATTTAAATTGAGTCAACTCATTCCAGATGTTTGGAAAAGAATAACAAAACGAACCCAAGGAAAGCAGGGGGGAAATGATTAAAAAGGATAAGAACAGAATTTAGAAACCAGGAAAACAATAACACTAATGATAGTTAAGAGCGGATTCCTTAAAAAAAAAAAGAAAAAGAAAAAAGAAAATGGATAAACTATTAATTACCCTAATAAAAAAGTAAAGAAAAAAGTATACAAAAATAAGAATTGTGAATGAAATAACAATAGATACATAGGGAATCAAAGAAATGATTCCTTACTTCTTCTGCTGAATTCTGTGCGAATACATTTGAAAATCTTGACCAAATGAATGATTTTTTAGGAAAATATAAATGAGCAAAAATGATCCTAAAAGAGTTTATATATGTGTGTGTGTGTGTGTGTGTGTGTGTGTGATATATACACACACACACACATATATATATCAGTTACCAACGAAGGTGCTGAAAAACTTGCTAAATGGTCATCCACCTAGAGAAGCATCTGGTTCAGATGGTTTCACAGGTGAGTCCTACTAAACCTTTTCTGATGAGAGAACACTGTTTTCATATTGCTCTAAAGCATGGAGAAAGAAGAAAACTTCCCAGCGTTTCTGATGAAGCTAATAGATTAATGAGAACCTCACCTGATAATCCATCATAATAAAAGGGAAACCCAGACACCAGCTTCATTCATGGATAAAGATGTAAATATTCTAAATACAATATTAGCCAGTAGATCCAACAATGCATTAAAAGACTACCATGCCACAAAAAATAGTAATTCCAAATATGGAAGAATAGTTCAATAGTGGGAAATCCATTAACGTGATTTACCACATGAGTAAGTCTAAATAAAATGTGTTCATCTTCACAGATGATAGACAGGCATTTGTTCAATTTCAATTCTATCCTGATATTTAAAGTCTTCATAAATAAGATTACTCCTTTAATATGCTAAATTAAATCTAAAGTCAGAAACTAGACTTACGCTGAATGGTGAAACATGAGAAGCACTTGGACATAGTCAGAAATAACACACAAACACTATTCTCACCACTGTCATGTAAGTTGTTAATTAAGGAGTTATCCGATTCAATTAGACAAGAGGTGCAGAAACTGGAAAAAAAGAGGCAAAAATGATCAGTGGCTGTATGATTGGAAAAATGAAGAGGATTACAAAACTATTAGCAACAGGTGGATAATTTAGTAAGCTGAGTGGGTACAAAATAATACTAAAAATTTGATTTCCAAGAATCTAGACTAACAACTATAACTTTGTCAATATCATTGAAGAAAAGATCCCACTTACAATAAGAACCCAAAAGAGAAAACACCCGAGTCCAATAAGGTTCGTACGAAGAAAATCTAAAAAAGAGGAACAGATAGGAAGATTCGACTAAATGCAAACTTTCCCTATCTTAGACGTGTGTAAAGATGACAATTCTTTCCAAATTAATCTATAGATTTAGTATAATCCCAACGAAAAGAGCAACAGAGGTTTTTTATTGTTGTTGTTCTGTCTTGTTTTGAGAACCACGCCGACTGCCAAGTATTCTGAGTCCATTCTCCATTTGTGAATGATCTTATTCTTCTCTTTTCTTTTCCAAACAAAGGTTTTGAGAGCCTTGCCCCATTCCAATTAACGTGGACAAGTTGAGTCTAGAATTTATATGGAAAACTGAACACACAAGAACAGCCAAGAAAATTCCAGGGGAAAAAAGTAATGACATATTCCTGTAAGATGCTAAAATGTATTATAAAGCCACAGAAATCGAAAGCACTTGATCCTAGCATATAAACAGGCAGACAGATCAAAGGAACAGAATAAAGTCCAAAAACAGACTTAAAAACTTTCAGGAAAGTAGTATCCAATAAAGGGGGCATTTTGAATCAGGGGAGAAAAGATGAGTTATCTCATAAATGCATGAGACAACTGGGTAGACATCTGGGAA
>NW_006442484.1:1577485-1597386 GCF_000325575.1 Pteropus alecto
TTGGATCTCTTTTGATATTCACACCAAAATAAATTCAAGATGGAGCTAAGTTATAATTTTTTAAAGCATAAAAGAGCTTGGAGAAACATGAGAGATTTATTTTTATAATCCCAGATCATGGCAGTCTTTCCGAGCATGACACAAAAGTCAGAAATCATGAAAGACAAGACTGATCAATCCAATCACATAAAAATTAAAAATTTCTTTGTAGCTATCAACAGACTCAATAAATAAATAAATAAATGATAAACGAGGGAAATCATTTGCAACACATATGATAAAGTGTCAAATTTCTTAATATTCCAAAGGCTTTAAACGTTAAGAAAGAGGTCAGCAACTCAACAGAAAGATGACTAAAAGACATGAACAACTAGTCACAGAAAAGGGGGCACAAATGTTTTTTAAACAGATTTTTTAAATGCTCATTCATATGTATAATAAGTGCAAATTAAAGTAATACAGAAATCTCACTTACAGCTTGTAAGTGAGTAAAGATTATCTGTAAAATGCGTCTACCCACAGCGCCTTCACCACAATTCACAAAGCAGTCAGAACAGTGCCTGACACATAGTGACAGCTCATAGAGGTCAGTTACTATTAATTGACATTATTAAGATTTTATAGCATCCATACCTCTGATTGCTCAGTCATCCTCTAGGAATTTTGGGGATTTAGGCGTCAGCTATTTCCAGGACATATTTCCAGGTCTTGTCACTGCCCCATTTTAACAGTAAAAGATTGGAAACCATCTAAATGTCCATCTAGAGAGAACTGGTTAAAGGCAGCTTGGAAATCCATGCCAGGGGGTCCTGTTGAAGCATTGAAAGGAGATGTCTATGTACTATGAGGAACAACCTTCAGAAAAACAAGCCCGATGCAGGTTGGTGTGTGTTGTACACCATTTGTATATAAAAGCTGGATATTCTTGCATATGCATAAAATATGTCTGAAAGGAGACCTAAGAATCCTATTCTTACCTCCTTTCAAATGATTTTTTTTTTAAAACCATGTGTCTATCACCTATTGAAAGACAAATCTATTTTTTGAGTAAACAGTTTGCAGCAAACATATTAACTCTTTGCAGGCAATCGGCCATTTCTATGCTTAGTTCTTGCTTTCAGACATTTTAAATCTGATCCCCCGGACTTTCCTCTCTGCCCCAGATTTGCATCTTCTTGTACGAATGTTCGTTTGTGGAAGAGAAACAACCTGCCTCGCAACACAGAGAATCAATCACATGAGGTGTGAAAACTGGACATGCAGGTTGCCCAGACTCTAGCCAAAAAAAGCCCTTTGAAATTCAGTAATTCGTTCTCCCTCTGATTCGGGGCCGCCGGAGATTACCGAATCAGTAATTCAGTGTAGGCTGCCCCGATGCTAAAACCAGCAGACCTGGGCTCTCCGACCGTGCTGCGGGGCCCCCACGAAAGCAGACTCGGGGACTCCGGGATTCTAGAGCGCGGGGCTCCACGGTACCGGTGTGCGCTCTGCCCCCCTGTGGCCAGCGGCTGCTATAACAACCAGGCCGCCGCCGCAGGGCTGCCAGGGGCGGGTTCCCGGGGTGTCCAGCTCAAGGGCTTTCCACAGAGGGCGCCGAGGAGACAGCCATGTTCGTGTGCGCGAGCAGCGCGCTTTTTCCTAGCGCATCAATGGTCGCTATGTGGATTTTACACATACACATACACAGCACGGACCAAATGATAGTTATTGATTCTTTTTTTTTTTTTACTCGAATTCCAGTATTCTATATTTAATCGACAAATTCTTGCCAAGAACTAGGGGTATGATCATCAGGTACCTGTCTCAGTCTGACCTCAGAGTGCCCACCTGCCTCTCACCTGTGGCTCCTGTAGTTGCATGCTCCAGAATGTGCATCCATGGGGCCAGACTTACCAAGCTTAACCACATAACCAAACATTCAGGATGGTTCTAGAACAGAGGTCAGCATACTTTTTTCTGTAAAGGGCCAGATGATCAATATTTTTGACTATGTGATCCAAATGACCTCTGTCACTAGGACTCGAGTCTGCCTTTGTAACATGAATGCAGCCTTAGGCAGGTTGTAAATAAATGCAACTGTGTTCCAATAAAACTTTATTTATAAAAACAGATGGTGGGCCCGATTTGGCCCCTGAGCCATAGCTGGCCAAACTCTGGTCTAGAATGTTCATCTCTGTCTCTAAAATCCAGTAAAATACTGTACCTCGTTGGCAGTGTGATGTTTTGAGGTTTGCTGTCACACATAGTTTTGTGCAGTTCAGCAGTGGGACATGCACGGCCTCATCGGCTGCTGTTTGCACAGTTAGCACGTCCACTGTGAATCTGTTCCAAGTTCAGTATGTCCAGTCATGTTGTGCCCTAAGTAAACGTATAAACTTGGTCAGCTGAAGAGGGAGGGTGCCACGTTGAATGCCTCAGTGTTTAATAAGGCACTGAAGTCTTTGATCTAAGAAACCAGCTCAAAAGCTGTAGCCATCGAATGTTCTCAGCCTCACCTGGCTGCATCAAAATGCAAAATTTCCATACCTGCTTCAACCTCTCCCAAAGATCCTGTGAACCCAGAGCCCAAAGGAAATGTGTCTTCTGCCTCGTTTCCTCCTGGCCCGCCGTGTGCCTCCCTCCGGGCCCTTGACCTGACCGCATGATGATGCTTTTCTTTCTCTCTCTTTTCTTTTCTCTTTTAATGTAGGGTCTGCCCTTGAACGTGTGCCCTCTGCTTCGTCCTGAATTCCCAAATTCCTGACCGGAAGGGGTTCTGTCCTTTCAGTTCTTGGGGACTTGCTTAATAGTTGACACTTTGGGGTTTTTCTTTTTGTTTCTTTTTGCCACAAGTATCAGAAGGTCCATCTTTTAAAGTAAAACAGCCAGAAAGCTTCTATCTACTGTGTCCAGCTGTGGAAGGCGGTCTCTGACCCCTTTACACTTCAGCCCTAAAGGAAGAATCTCGCTTCTAATTCCCTGCTTCAGGCAGCCCATGTGAGGATTTGTTACCATTTCATGTTATTTTTTGTTTACGTATAGTTGGCATGCAATATTATATTAGTTTTATTAGTTTCAGGTATACAATATAGTGATTCGACGTTTATATACCTGACAATATGACCACCCCACTAAGTCTAGTCATCATTTGTCACCGTGCAAACTTATCACAATATTATTGACTATCATCCCCTTCACCTTTATCATCCATCCTCCCACCCCTCTTCCCTCTGACGACTGTCCCTTTGGTCTCTGTTTCCACGTTTTTGTTTTGTTTGTTCGTTTTTAGATTTCCATATATATATATAAGTGAAACCATATGGTATTTGTCTCTCTCTGTCTGACCTATTCCACTCAGCATAACACCCTCTAGGTCCATCCACGTTGTCGCTAATGGCAAGGTTTTCTTCTTCTTTTTTTATATACGGCTAAACAAGTTCCATTGCATAGATGTACCATATCTTCTTTATCCAATCGTCTCTTGATGGATACCCAGATTGCTTTCGTATCTTGGCTATTGTAAATAATGCTACACTAAATAGAGGGATGTAGGGTTTTGTTTTGTTTTTTTTTTTTTGGAATTAGTGTTTTCATTTTCTTCGGATAAATATCCAGAAGTGGAATTGCTGGGTCGTATGGTTATAGGGCAACTGGCCACACAGAAGTGATGGCAACAAGATCTCCAGCCTTTTCCCATTGTTCTGTTTGCTGGCCGCTCCCTGCAGTGGGTACCTCCATGTTTTCTCAGTCTCTTTTGCCTTTTTTGCCTTGTTAGTTCTTTAAGACCTGTTTAACCAGGTCTTCATATTAATTTCTCTGTTAGCATAGAGAGTGAGGTTTCTGTTTCCCTTTTTGAACCCTGAATGACCAGCCGCGATGATAAGGCATGTTTGCTGAGAGATGAGACTATGCAGTGAAAACCTCACTTGAGAAAAACCACAAATGGGTTTAGAGTAGCAACTTCCATTTGGTGGGAACTGCCACGTATCGAGTGCTTATTATGTGCCTGGAGCTGGTCTGAACCCTAGGCCCAGAATCGCTATAGGGAGCTGAATAGAATCCATGTCCACCCGCCATCTCAAAGTGTGGCCATATTTGGAGATAGAGCCATGGCTGATGTCATTAAGGTAAGGGTCCATATATGAGGTCGACCTGGATTAGGGTAGTGTCCTAAATCCAAGGACCGGAGTCCTTATAAGAAGAAGAAAAGGCCACTTGAAGACCGAGGCAAAGATTGGAGGATCCCTTGGAGCCGCTAGAAGCTGGGAGAGGCAGGAAGGACCCTCCCCTAGAGACGTCCAAGGGGACGCAGCCCTGCCGACACCTGGATTTTGGACTTCTGGCTTCAAGAACTGTGAGAGAATAAACCTCTGTTGTTTCAAGCCACCGATTTTGTGGTGACTGGTCATGGCAGCCACAGGAAGCAAAGAGAATCGGTCACTGAATTCTCGCCCACTAGCCGTGTTTCAAAAGCAGTCTAGGAACCTGGGTCCTTGTCTATGCATCTCCTGGATTTTCCCCCAAAAAAGCTCATCCTCCATTCTTCATGCGGCCTTCGGGCCATTCGCTGCCAACTTACCTCCGAGTCCCCTCTCCTGTCCCTGGCAGAAGCCCCCCTGATCTGGAGTGCAGCCCAGCCTAGCTCGAGTCCCTGCACCCCCTCTTCGTGTGTCTTTGGAACTGTAAGCGAGTGACCTGTTTCTGAGAATTGTCCAGTGCGAAGGGCTCAAAGGCCGGTGGCGAGAGAGGGGCTGGAGCAGGTTGAGGGACTTGGCCCGGCTTTGGGTGAGCCCTCGACAAGCAGCAATTTCCCCCATTCCCTGTGACAAAGTCTGAATGGGGACACTCAAACAGTCTATTGCCCAAACTTGCTGATCTTTTTCAGGAAAGCAATTAGATTTTTAATTGCTTCATACACGGCGAAAAGTCCACTGCCGCCTTGTTTCTCCCTCCCCGTCGTGATTCTGCGAGGCCATCGGGAGCCATGAAATTCCTCCACTGGGTCACTTAATATGCCCCTCTGTCCCCTCTCCTGGGAGGCCCCAGTGGGGACTGTGCTGGTAGGGCAGTCCCGTTTGTGGGCTGGGTTGCTGAGCATCGTCTGCACTCCGCGGCAGGTGTGGGAGTCTCAAAGGAAACGAAGGTCAAGGTGGTCACAGAGCCCTACAATCCATGTAGTGTCCTTCGAGCACATTGGAGAGAGAAGCCCCTTCTGCCAGCAGCCACAGTCCCCCTCATCAGAGACTCCTGAAACTGCCGTCGCTCTCGGTGACCAGGGCAGGGGGCTGTGTCGGGCCATCATCATGCCCCTAGAGTGGGATTCTGTCCCTGGGCAGTAGGGTGAGGAGGAAGCGCCCAGAACATCAGCGTTCCCCACCATTTCCAGGCGTGGCTCCTTCCCGAATGCACAGCATGGGTGGTTGCAGGACTAGAACTGAAAGCGGCTTGGCTTGGGTCTGGGTGAGAGATTATTTTCCCAGAACTGAAAGGGATGATAAAGAGTTATTTCTGGAAAGGGAAGGGGGACGAGCAGGTTCCAGCACGAAGGAAAGGAGAAGGGGTCCCAGCTACCGCCCGAGAGCTCTGAGCTCCCTGCTCAGAGGCGGTGCCTCATAAGGTGCTTCCAGAAGACGGTTTCTCTCTTGTCTAGGCTTCCGCTCGCCCTGTGTCGCTGAACTTGACCCGTCAATAGAAGTTCAGTCTCCGGAGAGCGTCTCAAGGTCACTCGGAGAAGCTCATACAGCCCCGGGGAGAACACGCACCCGGCTCCAGCAACCTCCCTGTGCAATGAGAGATAGGCTCGACGTGGCCAGCAGGGGGCGGCCGCACCCCGAGTTCCTTCCTCTGCACGAGGGAGACTGGCGGGCAGAACCCAGCAGTTTGGGAAAAATCTGCCATGCCGGGCTCAGCAATGCACCCGAGAGGCCACCTGCTCTCAACCTCGACTCCTTTGTGTACTCGGATTGGTTGTGCTCACTCAAAGACTTAACCACGCCCTGCCAAGCCGTTCACGGCTCTCCATCTGTTGAGTCCCCAAGCGCTCGGAGCCTTCGGTGACCTCCCGGAGTCTGACTTAGTACTTACGTCTCACTCGTGCCCAAGGAGAAGTCATCGACTGATGGGCAATGGTCTGCACTCAGCCCAGCCTCGCCTGAAGACCCAAGGTTTATGAAATCACTGTTTCCTCTGCCTGTCGGCTTATCTCTAAGTCTTGTGGCTACTGTCGAATGACAACAGCATCCTGGTGAGAGAATGAGGCTCAGAGGCAACATTTCGAACCACGTGCTCGTGGTCTGCAACGTGGCGTCGTTTTCGGCTCGTTCTGCTTTCTCCCCCCGCCCCTTCCCTGCTCGCTTGTCGTTTCCTTTTTTCATGGGCTGGCTCACGTGCTGGACTACCTTATGGCAGTGGGACCCTTTTTGAGAATAAACTGTCTGATAGTACCGTTATCCTATTTAAAAACGATCAAGTTGAGTTAGTGTCTACAAAAGAATAAAGTCAGTAACCTCGCGGTATCCCCGCCCCTGCCCTGCAATATCCACAAAGTCGTTGCTCCCCATGGTCATCGGCAGTCACTTTCCACCTCTGCGCAGGCCCGTCATTCCTTCCCCACCTGGCAGGCGTCCAGGAGCCCTTGCCCTGCCAAAGCACCTGGAGGAGGGTGAGAGCCAGAAGTTAGGGAAGGAGAGCTCTTGCTGGCTTCCACCTTTAAGCATCTGATGACCTTGGGTGTGTCCACGCTGAGTCTGTTTCTCCAGCAGTTCAGTGACAGTCAACTAGACAGTTAATGGTGTAGTTAACCTTGATGGCTCTTCAAGGCCAACTGTGCAATGAATTGCAAACCTATTCTGGAGAAGTTTTAGAGCTATCCCAAGCCAGGCAAGGAAACTCCAGGACAGGTGAGGTGTGCATGTCGGCTAATTTGCCCCAGTCCACGGTCAGCCCTCAGTCTGGTAGGCGGCTCAGAAGCCCAATCTGTCTGCACGTAGTGGGTCTCTCTCACCAGGGCGGACTCCCACAACTAGTTCCAAGGGCCTGAGGGGACAAAATTGGAATTGTAATGCATTCTTCTATAGTGACAGAGTGAGAGGCCTGACGTCCCAAAGGAGGCGTCAGATAAATGGCATGTCCTCGTGGTGCCAAGTGAAGCCCAGCCCGATGCAGCATTTCGTCGTAGGGCTGGGACCTGTGGAGCCGCTGGCCAAGACCGCATTTGGAGTACGCTGCCAGCGAATCTGCCTGCTTCTGTCCCCCAGGCCGGCAGCCCTTTGGATGCAGGGTCCTCGCCCTGACTGCTTTCTGTCAGGATGGCTCGGGGCCAGCTGGGAGCTATTCTTTCTCTTTAAAGCAGAGGTTATAAATCGGAGGTCTTTGGGCAGAATTCAGCTCAAGGTCATATTGTTTGGCCCACATAATTATAAAAAAAAAAAAAATTGAATGCATTGCTGATATTTAAAAAAATCAGGAGATTTGAAATAAATATCCAGATTTCCAGCTTATTTTAAAAACCCACACGTTTGTCAAGACTGTGCCACATTTCCGGCTGGCTGAAAACGCATGAAGCTGAGCAACGGAAGTGCCCTGCTTCGCTGTGCTGCCTTCCATCTCCGGGCCTCAGAGGGTCCACGCAGCATGCAACCATCCGCGGGCGAGCTGATGTCCTCGTTCCTGAGCCCCTCAGGCAGTCTTATCAGAGCTTGCAAGAACCTACATCCGCTTTCTAAAAGTATCATAGTGATACTCAGAGATCACACACCACGCACGGATCGTGATAAAAGACTTTAATTTTAAAGAAGATCTTATTAATACCTCAATGGGCATGTTGCCTTATCTGATGAACACATAAAATAGTGCATATAAAATACTAAATCGAGATTCTATTTTTAAAGAGCCCAGAACAGTACTCGCGCATAGCAAGCACTCTATGTATGTTAAACCAATTTTTGAAACACGGTAATAAGCGTTTGAAAGTTGGCGGCTTGTAAGAGGTTGGAGGGGTGCAGAGAAGTGAGCCGAACGGCTGGTCCCTCGAGGGCAGGGGGGACTAAGTCTTCCCCTGCAAGAAAAGCCACAGGAACTTCAGTGGGGCCAAGTGGACTGGTGATAAAGAGCCTGGTCCCACGCCAGGAATATCAAAGTCAGTGTGACACTGAGTCACGTGATGGGTCATATGTGCTTTGGGTCCGTCTCCACACTCAAGCTCCCAGCCTGCCTTTCCTTCAACACAGGCGACATGTGTCTGTCAGAAGAAACTCACATGGGGCCATGAGAGCCAGCCATCAAGTGGGTTTTATGAACACCCGAGAGGGTGGGCAAAATGGTGTGCACATGTGTATTTTGGGGGTGTGTATGGGGGTGAGGTCATTAGTTTTCATTAGATTTTCAAAGGACTCTATGACCCAAAGAACCACCCATCTCAAGGCTTCTGCCCCAGAGATGTCCCAGCCGAAGCCGTGCCTCCCAGCACACCCAGAGGAACAGCTGTCTGTGACACGGAAGGGCTGGAGTCGCACTGGGCCCGATTTGTCCCCTTGCGGATGGCCAACAATGCCACGTGTTGCTTTTAATTTACATCATATGCAGGTTTGGAACGACTATGTTTTCTTTAAATATTCCCCCCTCTTCAGGAATAAAAAAAAGGCCCAAGCGCGCGCCTTCGGGATGTCGCCGAGTGCTAATGCCGCCCATGACAGCTGGAGACGGACGCGCTCTGTGGCGTTCTCGGTCGGGTCACGCTAACGAGGCCCCGCCCCCGAGCCCTTCCTCATCTCTCGTCTGCCAGGGAATCTTGTTTCGTGAAGAGAAGGAGGCTGAGAGGAAGGGAGCTGACTCTGGGGTAGAGTGGGAGGCACTGTATGAGTTTCTTGTAGCTGCCGTAACAAAAAATCCCAAACTAGGGGGCCTAAAACCATAGAAACTCGTGGTCTCACGGTCCTGGAGGCCAGGAGTCTGAGGTCGAGGTGTCATAGGGCCATGCTTCCCTGGGAACATGGAACAAGGAGAATCCCTCCTTGCCTCTTCTGGCTTCTGGGGGTGGCCATGGCTGTGGCCGCATCACTCCAGCCTCTGCTGCTGTCATCACATGGGGTTCTCCCCGTGTGTCTTCTTCTAAGGACGTCAGTCATATTGGATTAGGGCCCATCCTAATGACCCCATCCTAGCTAGATGACCCCTGCCAAGACCCTATTTTCAAATATTATCTCCTTCGCAGGTACCGGAGTCAGGTCTTGAATGAATCTTTGGGGGGGTGGGGACACGGTTCAATCACAATGCACCCATCACCTTAGCTCCATGTGCTTCCGTTTGTCTGCACCCACTCCTCCCCTGGCTTTTGGGGTGGTGGGTGTTCTCCTCCCTCCTGCCACGATACTGAGCATGTTCCATTCTGAAGTGGGGATTTTTCCTCTGCGAAAAAAGTAGGTTCCTTGAGAGTGGGAAACGTGAGTTGGAAGCGTGCGTGTGTACGTGTGGGTGTGTGCGCATGCGGTGGGGTGTGCGTGCCTGTGCACTTACGCATCTGTGGGGATGAATGCGTGTCTGTGTGTGTTTCTCCGTGTGGTGCGTGTAAGTAAATTATTCAGGATACCGATCCTGCTGCGTCACCAGAAACCAAAAGAGCAGTGGCTTAAGGAAGACTGGAGTTAGTGTCTCTTTCTTATAAAGTCTGAGCTGGTGGGTGTCCAGCACGGTCAGGAGGTCCTGCCCACAGCACTGCCCAGGGACCCAGACTCTTGTTGCTCTGCCATCTGTGAATACACTGTCTGTTTCCAGAATCGAAGCTGGCTCACCATCTCGGCCACGCCCCAGCTGCTGGGAAAGGGGAAAGTGAATGATACGGCCTTTTCTTTTCAAGCGTCTCTCAGAAACGATCCGTATCACTCCCACTTCTACTGGCCGGAGCTTCATCACCTGACCTTGCTAGCTGCAAGGGAGCCTGGGAAATACAGCTCATCCTCAGAGGCCACGATCTCGGGGCTTCTGCTAAAATTAACAGGGCAAGGACAGATCCTGGGGAACAGCTGACAGTCTGTTATCGAAGGAATGTGATTTTTGAGAAATAATGTTATCAACCCACCTTTCACCCCTTACAATAGAAAAAAAAAAAAAACCCAAATGTATCCATATAATAAAGAGTCTAAGAGGCACAGCATTAGAAAAATCAGATTGTCAAGTAGGCTTTGTCCGGTTTTAACCGGGTGTGGGATCACGACGAAGGCTTCGTCTCGGGAAGGTACGTGTTGGGTCGTTCTACGGCCAGCTGGTTTGCAGCGACGTAGCATGCCTTGTAGCTCTCCAGGACCCGGGCCTGGAAGTACGCCTTGTCTTTCTCCTGCCAGGCGTCCGACTGGATGTACATGCTGTAGGGGTCGTGCGAGTGCTCCAGCTTCTTGGAGCGGATGTAACTCAGCATGATGCCTAGGGTGAAGAAACCGAAGAAGCCAAGCACCATGAGGATGTAGACAGCCTCCAGCTTGCCGTCACTGTCACTGGAGGACCTACGGACCGGGCCGGATGCGTTGACGCCCCGCTGCACCAGCTCCTGCCACAGCTTGGTCAGAAAGGGTGTCACGGCCGTGGTGTTACGCAGGATCATCCTGGACTTCAAGGTCCTACTGCTGGTGAGCGACCTTCCTGGGCAAACTTTCTACAAGAAAAGTTCAGCCTGGAATCAAAAAGTATGTCTTGGCCAAAACCCGCACACACGCACGCACGCACACACGCACACACACACACGTGCACACACATACAAGCACACACGCACACAATTCTTTAAAGCTCAGGCGAGTTGTGTGCCCTGACTCTTCAGTCCATGGCGTCTGCCATCTTGGCTCAGCACAACACCCTCTCTTGACGGATCAGGTGACAAATTGATTCCCCTTTATCTCCATCACGACTCCCGCCCCCCATCCCCGTCAGTGACCACCAGAACGAGCGCCTTTAATATACACATTGCATTGTATGGGTGCATTTTAGTTTAGGTGCTAAGGACCAAATGAGTCCCTGCCCCCCAATTCATAGGAAGCCCTTACCCCCACTAGTGACTTTATCTATGAAGGTGATTAACGTTAACGTCTTAATCCGATGGGACCCTAACCCTATAGGACCGCAGCCTATAAGAGGAGGAGGAGAGACCTCTCTCTCTTCGCCATGTTAGGACACCTTGAGAAGGTGGCCGTCTGCAAGCCAGGAAGAGAGCCCTCACCGGAACCTGGATCACGGACTTCCCAGCTTACGACACTTCGAGAAGATACATTTCTGTCGTTTAAGCCCCCAGTCTCTGGCGCTGTGTGACGGCCGCCGTGGAGACCGACACGTCGCGTGATGGTCTCGGGTTATATAACTCCGTCTTTTTCTCTTCTCTTCAGCTCTGTGGCTTTACGGCTCACTCGTGAGGCTACCTGTACCCACATGCCTTAACTCCACTGTTGCGTGGTACCCATGGCGCGCACCCACTTATTCTCTCTGCCCATCCCCCAGAGCTGGACACTGCTGCGCCACTAACTCTATAAAGAAAGGGGTGACAAACAGCCTCATCGTTGTCTCCCAATGGACCTGGGGGAAAGAATCACACATTTCATCCAACTGGTGCCTGGTGGTTTATACGTCTAGTCAGACTGCGGTGCCGTCCGGCGTCTTAGCAGGCAGCGGGCGATGATGGGTGGTCTACGCCACCACGCACATCGGAGGAGTGGAGAGCCGGCCCTCCCGTGGGCCAGCCTTTGCAACGAGTGCAGGACTTCGTGTCGAGGCCCCCTCGAAGGGGCCAGCGTTCCAGCTTATGCTGCGTTCGCCTCCTCTCTGCCTACGGCTGATGTAGAAGGTGACGGCTCTCCCATCACTTTAATCTGGATGTCACTGTCCCCGGATATCCACATAACGGGCCTGGGCACTGGAACAGTGAGCTCTGGCACGGCGTCAGGGGCTTTGCGTGTTCTGAAAGCCTCGCCGAAGTGGCCTTGTGATCCCTCGTAAGCTCAAATAGGTTTTATTCATTTTGTTGTTGTTGTTTGAGAAAATGCCGGCCTCTACCCACCGTTCCTGCTGGAAAACAAAATCCCCAGGGCCAAGTGATGAGGCCACACTCCAAACTCAACCCAGACGGGGCCACTGGTCAGACAAGAGGTCTTACTTATTTCTCGAGACCTTCAAAGCGGTTGAGTGTAACACCCTCGGGGTGGCTGTTGGGACTAAGGGTGAAGGGTGTATTGGGGAGTATAATTTCTGGCAGAAATCTATGGAAAGAAAAATTCCAATATACATTGTTGGGGTGGGGCAGTGCTCAGGCTTTCCCAGCTACAATGGGGACTGTGACCTCACGCATTGTCCGCCTAAGACAAGTGTCGGCCTCAGACACCTCCAGACTAGACCTAGAGCTGCTGCTTTATAGAACTGGCCTAATTTTCAAACGTGCACAGAACCCAGCGCCAGGCAGACGGGAGGCTCCTCCCCTGCGCCCTCTTCCCCTACGCACCCCTGAAACGTTGCTGCACCCAGAATTCTGTTATCAGTGCTCCTTCCTCTCCCTCTGCCCTCTCCTTGGGTGGCTGCGCCTGCTCCTGCAGGTTCTCCCACGTGGCCATGATCCCAGGCACCCTTCTGAGCACCATGGCAGTGTGGCTAGCGGCCTGCCAAGGACGCACTCACTCACCTTCGGCCATCCCCAGGCTCCTCGAACCCAGCACCCGACCCTCCTACTAGAACCTGCCCTCCGTCGCCTCCGTGAGCTGAGCGGCAGTGTCATGCTCTCCGAAACCGAGTCACCCTCACTGCAAATCCTGTCATGCCAGTCCCCAGCTCAAAGGCCATGCTTGGCTCCCCGACACCTCTAGGGTGATGCCTTAGGTGGGAAGGGCCCCGCCTCCCTCCGCTGCTCCACGTGGCCGCTGTGCCCGGACCCCATGCTCCAGCCCCCTGGCCGCGTGTGGAACTCTGTCCTCATGGTCATGTCTTTGCCTGTCTCCAGCACAGGCTGCCCTCCTCGGCCCGTGAAACTCCTAAATGGTGTGTAGTCATGATTTAAAATTCAGCTTAACTCTCACTTCCTTCCTGAAGCCCTTCTCTGGCGCCTGGGCTGGGTCAGCATCACCCACATCACACTTGGAAAGGCCACTGTGCTGACTCAGCACTGTCATCGTCTCTGTGTCCCCACCCCGTCCCCCACAGCTTCCCTAGGCCAGTGCCTGGCACACGGCACACGGGAGACGTCCTCGAACTTCTTAATACCGCTTCACGGGTGGGGCCCGGTTCTTCGTGGCTCACGTAGCCAATCAATGGATGCCATGTGCTGCCTCCGGAGCCGTAACGACTTATGAGAATCAAGTCCCTTTTTAGAAGGGACAACTGTCTTCCTCCCTGAACCACGGGCTGGGATGCTGGGAGGAGAGGAGCAGACAGCGCTCAGATGCTGGGTCTGGATTCTGGCCCTGCGGCATCACGGCCACGTGACCCCGGGTCAGGGTCCTTAGGCCAGCTCAGTCGTTTTTCCCTTCAGAAAGTGGAAAGAAACATCACCAGCATCTGCGGCTTCCAGATCCCTAACCGAATGCATAGAGTAACCAGCACAGAGTGTGGCACACAGCGGTGCCTACTTAGCGTCCTGCGTGTGAGTGGGTTGGTTTCTCTACCTCATTAAGAAACAGCAGCCCAGGGATCTGGGGTTTGGGGGTTGCCTCCTCTATAGCTGACCACTGTGGCTCCCTTCTTTACCCGGCGGAGAAGTGGTCAGGAGTGAGGAGCACACGTGTTTGCGCCTTTTATGATCAGAGAGGAGAGGAGGCATCTGAAAAATGCAAAGGAAAGGGCCTGCAGAAATGACTGACTCGGCCGCTTAAAACTGCTCTCTCCCCCGCTCTGCCCAGTGCTCTCCAGCTAACGCGTTTTCCCACAGCTCCCTCCCCCACCTCAAGGACTCTGCAGCTCACATCTATTGATACATAGCTTGCTATCCAACTATTATCCTTCCTTATCTCTGTAGCTGTGTAGGAATAACAAGACTGTAAAACTGCCTGTTATGTTACAATCGGGGCTCAGCCTTCGGATAGGAATCCGCTGAGCCGGTGCCGGCATCAGTAAGTGCTGCTTTCTGATTGATTATAGCCTCAGTGTCCCATCTCTCTATTCGAGAATCCTGTAGCTGTGCTGATAACGCCGAGGTCGGGGTTCTACAAGGCAAAATGACCGTAAATAGATAAGTCCAGTGGTTTGGAAATTCCTCCAAGGTCGGGGTTCTACAAGGCAAAATGACCTGTAAATAGATAAGTCCAGTGGTTTGGAAATTCCTCCTCCCTTGCAGGTCCCCACCTGAAGCTCCCCCTCCCCATCCTGAGTCACAAAGTGCAACTAGAACCTCAGACAAAGGAATCGCGCCCCCCTTGCATGCACACTGCAGAGGTATATGAGCCTTAAGAAATCTAACCTAGGGGAGTTCTTGTACGGTGTCGTTAACCCCAGTTAACCCCACGTGCTCTGCCGGCCAATAAATTCTCCTTCCTCTAAGAAAACTGTCTGAGCATCCAATTTCCTCCAATTTCCTTCCGTTTCCTCCCTGGGGTGTCGCTTTCCTGCAACAACGATGCCTCCAGGGCTTCCGAGTCTGTGCCTGGAGAGCGGCCAGGGTTTCGGCTGCAAGCGACTCTTGCGCAAAACCAGCACTGTGCCCCGTTCTAGCCATGGGGTGGCAGGAATCGTTTGGCAAAACATTTTTTTTTTTCTTCTTCAAGGCTTATACTCAGAGCTGCTGGTCTGCTGGAAATCACTGCAGATCCCAGGCTCTGGGCAGCTGGGCTTCCGAAGGTGATGGGCAGCATTTTCTTTTTAAATGCCTGGAAACCACTTACGAATGCAGAGAACCTGGCCCCAGAGAGCAGGCCTCGAGCTGGTTATAATTCACCACCACCACCACCACCCCCGCCCCCAAATCCCAGAGTGACCACAATTGGCAAGTAATTGTGCCACCAGTGACGGTTAGAGCTCTCATCGCTTCTAGAAGAATTACAGCAGGCGATCTTAGAACCCACAGCAAGGTCAGAGGAGCTTGTGTAATTAGTTCACATTGCTGAGAGCACGAGGAAGACCCGTTGCTTAAATCCAGATGGACTTTTCAGTGGCCGGAGGAAGCAACCAGAAACATCTGCTTTGAAAACCCGCCAGGCCAGCCGTCCTCGGCCTCGCTCTCAGGCAGGGTGCTGCACTGTCTGCACGCTTCAGAATCACCTTGTAAAAACGCGGATCGCTGGCTCCACCGCCAGGGTTTCTGGGGTGGAGCCTGAGAATCTGCATTTCTAACAAGTTCCCAAGGGGATACTGTCGGTCTGGGGTCCCCATTTAATGACCTATTAGAATCACCTGGGGACCTTTAAAAAATACCGATGCTTAGGTCCCACTGCCAAAGTTTGTGATATCTCTCCCTGGTCAGGGCTCCTGTCTGGCACCGGAACTTTTAAAAGCTTCTCAGGTGATCCTAAATTGTAGCCAGGACCGACCACCTGGCTTTGATGTGGGATGGCGGGAAATTGAGTAATCTGCCTTGTGAGCTGCAGGGGGCTGGGAAGAATTTTATAAGAAGAGAAACGTAAGTTCACAGCATAATTTTCCAATCTCATTTGTTTTTCAGATTTTCTTCTTTGTGTTTACATGTCCCTGATGTAAACTGACGAGAAATTGCAGAGAGGAATTCTCAAGCCTTCAGTGAGTCCTCAGCTGCCCCCATTCCTAACTCACTCTGGCATCTTAAATGAGCATGAGCTTTATGCCGGACCCGAAAAGTCAAGTTAATTAACTGAATCTTTAAAGATAATTCTGTTTCTTATCTTACACTTAATTTATTGTGTTGCTTTTGCTAAATGCCCTCTGTGCCCCTCAGGTCTACGTGATGGGTCATGTGGTGTTTTTATGTAATGTCTCGAAATGAGTTTGGCAATGTCCTCTAACAGCGTGGTGAAAACGGCACAGATCCCAATCTGCATGTCAGCTGGGGGTTTACGCCTGCTTCTCCAACTTCGCTTCCCTTATAATGACAAAACACTGCCTAGTGGCCACTGTTTTTAGACTGCTGGACTCAAATGGACTTGAAGAGCCAACGATCTCAACTTACAGAAAAATGGGCTCCGTAGAAGTGAGCTGACTTGCCCAAGGTCATGTCTCGTATCAAAAAAATACTTCCAAAATTTAATCATTTAGCCATGGACTCACATCTCATTGGTATAGAAGAGGGGTTCTCAGGTCTTTGCAGAGAGGAATGGATTCTTTATTTAGGCTCAAAGGAACTGAGGGACCAGCCACCTGTACCAGGTAAAACTGGCTCTACCCAAATGGGGCCTGGCTTCTCACTTAATACGCCATCAGATTCCCCACTGGGGCAAACCACAGCTTTGGTACCTTGCCCAGCGAATAGGGGGCCGGGGGAGCGGAAGCACCATGAGCCAGGGAGGTTCAACTCCAAACACAACCAGTGTGATGCTCAGATCGTGCCGCACATTCTCTAACTGGCCTTATTGGGCCAGAAAGGTGGGCAGGGAGTCTAGAAGTTTCCACTTCTGCCTGGGTTCGAGGCCCCCAGTCAAGGCTAGCATGTTTTCCTCTTTCGTCAAAGCTCAGACCCCGAGCTGCTGGAAATCACTCAGGACCCAGGGCTCTGGGCCACCGAGCTGAGCAGACAGCTGCGAGTGGACACCCCTGGGCCTCCACCACGCTGTGCTTCGGCGGGCTCCTGGAGGGGGTGGTGGCAGTGGGTGACGTACCCGTCCTGGCACACGCCAGCCTTCTGCATTTCTCCTTCATGTTCCAGGTTGTCACCTGCCAGCGCTGACAACAGTCTGGAAGCTTTTCGAACAGACTTCTCAGCATTGCCGCTTTTCATTCTTTCTAAGCATTTACTGGATGGGCCAGGCTTTGATGGCTGGCCCCAAGCCCTCATCTGAGAGGGACAGCTTCGGGGAGCGAGTAGAGGGGGAGGATGTCAGACTGAGAGCTCACGGACCTGAGGTCCAGCCTCGTTCAGTCCTAGATACACCTCACACCCCCTGGGCCTTAGCTTACTTCTCAATAGCATTCCCTAAGCACATCCTCGAAGGAGCACCAGGTCTTGAAATCATCATTAGGCCTTATTTGTTTCACGAAGTAGAAGTAGGGTAAAAACAATGATGACTAAATCTAATTTGGGTGAACATGATCTTATTGAGGCAAGAATTCTGTGAGCCAGTTTTCCTTGGAAGCAGTTGTCAACTGTTTGCATCATCATCGCAACAGGAGGTCCAAATTCTGGAGACATATTTACGTCCTTTCAGAAAAGGAGCCAACGGGGGCCCCCAAATCCTTCCAGGCTTGGTCTCGGTCTTCCCATCTGACCTCTCCTAGGAGGCAGTGAGTCACTAAGGTGGCCAAAGTCTCATGGAATCAGGATGAAACCTGCACAGAAACACAGCATCCGACGGTCCTCGCGGATCTGAAAGGGGCTTTCTGTCACCTGCCTGTCGGACACGGGGCGTGGCTCTTGAGCTGGGTCATAGGACCAGGAGCTTCTCAGACCTCTCCGTGGGTGATAGGGAGGGGGCTTCGGGATGTGAAGGATGGATATGCAAACCAGGGCGCTGGTGAGAAGGACCCAGTCAAACTCACGAGGAAAAGGGTGAGAATTTGGGCATGGAGAATGGCTAACAGTAGAGTTCCCAGATCTGGAGAGCAGCCGGAGTCGCACAGAAGGAGGCTAGATGGACTCCCACTTCCAGAAAATCAAATTAATTCAAGGAGCCTCAGCTTCTCACCTGAAAACTGGGCATGATGGAATCCACCTTGACTGCACGGAGTTTTGTGAGACATAGCGTACCACCCCCACGACTTGCCTGTCTCTTGCTTTTGCAGCTCTCTCTGTAAGACAGGTGTGACCACCATATCTGCTTGTCAAAGTTCTACTTGTCCTCCCAAAGCCAGCTTCTCTGCCAACCTGTGTGTGCGTGCGCCCTGCATCCTGGTGCCCCCAGCCCTCCTTGACCCCTCATAGCGCCTTGTCTATATCACTCATATTCTAACTTGCAATGATCTGTGGACCTGTCTGGGTATTTCCTTCCAGTGACTTTTGCTCACCTGTTCCCGCCCTGGCACTCGGCATGTTTCACACAGCTTTGCTGAGTTAAATGAGAATGAAAAGTAGTCGATTCAAGACAACAGCAATGTGGACGTGAGAGCGAATAATAGACAAAGTATAATACATTCTGGAAAGAAACTGGGGAGAACCAAATGCAAACCTCGTTCAACATAGCATGTTTCTATATAATAAAATATAAACTATGTTTACATTCTATATTTATTTTATTAGTATTATTGATTTTGTTTATTGAAATGTATAGGATGAATATCATTATACATTTATCTGCAACCCAGCTTATTCCTCAAAATGTTTAAGGCGGTCAGGAATTGTTAATAATACAGCATAATTTTCATTGTTCTCCCCCACTCCCGATAACCCAATGCCCTGCTTTTTTTTCCCCATACTACTTATCACCTACTAGTACAATATAGTTTTTTTTATTTCTTATGTTCATTGTTTATTATTTGTCTCCCCCTGCCCCCCACCACCATACGTAAGCTTTTGAGGGCAGGGATCTTTGTGCATATTGTCTCCCATTATACCCCAAGGACTAGAACAGTGTCTGGTTTATGGTAGGAGCATGATAAATATTCATAGGACGCAGGCATGCCTGCATGAATGCATGGATGAATAAATGTTCTGTTCGACTACCAGAAAGCCCAAACCACACAGAAACTGTCTCACCATCTCTACCTGCAGCGACCTGAGATGACGGGGAGAGAGTCCCTCTGATGGCTTCAAAGCGTACTTTATTTTCGAAACAATTCACACTCTAATAACCTGTCGAAAGCAAGCCGTACCTGAATATTCTGTAAACTCAGGATGCCTTCCTCAGACCCATCCTCAGCTCACCTCTGATGAGCAGCAGGAAATAGACACAGCAGGAGCTTTCTGCCCCATCCTTAGAAATCCGGGGACCAGAGTCAAGGCGCCTTCTGGCCACTCATGCATCACACCCGAATCAAAGCAACTGTGTGATCACAGCCGAGTTCCCCACCGCCTGACCGTAAGTGACAGCCATGGTTATTGAGAATGTCCTTCATCGATGGAGCTGGAAGCCCCTTCCTAACCCAAATGCGGACTCAAAATAAACAGTCAGTTCACCTGTAGCAATCTGAAAAATCCGGTGGGATTTTCAGTGCAACATGTGATAGATTCTGAACCGCCCATGGCTGCTGCTCGGTCAACTTTCTTCTAAAAATCGCGCATTCTCCCCACTTACTATAACCGAGCTCAGATACCAGTGATGCTGTCTGTGCCCCATGCCTTTTGTCCAGGGAGACCCCACGGTGGTCCCAGAACCTTCTTGTTCAAAAAAGCAAAAGTTCTCTTTGAGGCTGGCGTGTATTGCCTGAGCTGGAGGAGGTCTTTGAAACCAGCTGGGGACTGGGATTGTGGGCGATTTTAGTTTTCTTTGGATGCTTTTAGATTCCATATTTTCTACAAGGACGTCTGTAATTTAATAATAATGGGGCAATGCTGTCGTTATTTGGTGGCGAGAAGCTTCTGCGCGTGCATTCTGTGAGGACGGCGGCAGAGGAGGCGCGAGCCGGAGCCACCTATCCAGTCTCCCACCGCAGGGGTCGCGGCGCCTCCTGCCTGGATCCGCCCGGTGCGCGCCCGGGGATGAGGCCGGGTCCCTGGAGTCCCCTTAGGGTCTCCCGACTGGGTCATCCGTCGGCCGAGAAAGGAGCCAGGAGGCAGGAGGCCTCTACTTACCGGGTCTGGGGCGCCGAGAGAGCCGGGTGTGCAGCGGGATCTGCGCGGGGAAGCGCTGGGGGTACCAACCGCCAAGCCCCAGGCTGCGCGCTCCGGGACCAAATACGCAGCGCGGGGC
>NW_006442484.1:1597409-1598344 GCF_000325575.1 Pteropus alecto
CCCGCCCCGCCCCGCGCGTCCTAGGCGACCGCAGGCCAGTGTGACCCTGCGGGCCGGTGTCCTGCGACCATGGCCAAGACCTTTGGATCACGCCGGGTAGGCTCAGCGCCGGCCCGAAGTCGTGTTAGATCTGCTAGCCAGCCAGACACAGAGAGCTCTCTCTACCTTCCTGCGGCAAGAAGCTGCTGTCGCTAAGAGAAAGGCCAACCCTGAGCCCCCCTCGGCCCAGCGCCCGGACAAACACCCTGCAAACAGGTCCAAACAATAGCTTCAAATATATTCCAAACCGGAGCAGATTCCTGTTAGCTGCATTCCGCCCCCCAGTTGTGGTCACGCATCTATTTGGCATTTACTGAGCACCTACGGAGTGGCTATGGGCCCTGAGCTGGGCTGTAGCGAAGACTGGGCCGGCGGGGTCCCGGCCCGCAGGAGTCAGTCGCTGAAGCCACCCATGCCTTGGCGCCCACACTCCAAAGTCCTTGGGGGCCAAGGGACCAGCCTTTCTGGCCGTGAGAGGCAAACTGAACAATGTCCCAGTGACCTCTGGCAAATTCCACAGCAGCCGCCCACCAGCTTAGGAGGCAAGAGCGACATGGGGTCCAGGCTGCGTGGCAGGCGGTAGCCCAGGGAGATTTCTGACTAAAGAAGACATTTTCTGACAACAGGAAAACAAACAATCCAATTAAAAAATGAGCAGAAGACCTGAACAGATACTTCTCCATCTTCTATTAGATGGCTAATAGACATATGAAAAGATGCTCAAGGTCGCTAACCATCAGAGAAATGCAAATTAAAGCCACAATGAGATATCACCTCACACCTGTCAGAATGGCTACCATCAATAAATCAAAAAACAATAATTGTCGGCATGGATGTAGAGAAAAGGGAATCCTCATGCACTGTTGGTGGGACTGCAAATTGGTACAGCCATTTTG
>NW_006442484.1:1598792-1605919 GCF_000325575.1 Pteropus alecto
TCTTATCATTACCTTCAGCTTGTTTTCCTGCCTGCGGATACATTTGTACTTTCTTGTTCTCAAAAGGAGTTTGCCCTTGCAGACCGTAAGGACCTTGTCAGTTTTCAATCCACTCTCCACATTGACCTGAATAGATCTGAGTAAGTCATAACATGCTTATGGCCAGTTTCCATATATACACTAAAAAATTTGGATGTTTTATGCAACTTGATATTTGTTCATAGGAAGGAAGGAAGGAAGGAAAGAAGGAAGGAAGGAAGGCAGGCAGGCAGCAAGGAAGGAAGGAAGGAAGGAAGGAAGGAAGGAAAAAAAAATTTATTTTCTGGGGGTCCCACGGCCTTCCCTGGTCCATCACTCCTCTTTGGGCTTTGTCCTGGAGGGGTGCATGGGATGTGGCATTCTAGGACTCAGCCCCGCTGGCAAAGGCGGAGCTGGCACTTTAAAAAGCCCTGAAATGTCCGTAGCCTTATATTTGTGCTGTGTGAAATCTCTTCTGTGGAGAGGATCTGAACTGCGGAAAAGTTTTTCACATAAAAAAGTCCTTTGTAGTTTTACTCACTGTATCTGGAGTCTAAATGTCTCAAAATAGAAACATGGTTAAATTATGGTATATGGGAATGTTATATGCAATTGTTAAGATAATGTGTGCAAATAATTTGTAACAACATGGAGATTCCCTATATTATAATGTTAAATGGGAAAAAAATGCAAGGCAGTAAATTATACATACAGGATGCTACGCATTATTTCAAAAGACTAAGAAAACATACCACAATGTTAACATTGTCTGTTAGTGGTGGGTTTACAAAAGATTTATTTTCTTATTTATACTATTCTGTTTTCTTTTTTCTTTTTCTTTTTTTGGCAATAAGTCCATATGCTTTAATAGTCAGGAAAAAATACATAAAGTTTATCTGAAAGTTCCCCGGATTCTCCCTTCTCAAGGTCATGCTGTATGTTTACAGGGCCTTTCCACAAAGGACTCCACCAGCAGGGAACATGGATAGTGGATTGAAGCAGAATGTTTGTCCTATCAAATGTCTGTGTAGCCCTTTTAGTAACAACTCAGGCCAGGAGAACATGCAGGGAGCACCCCCAAACCAGCTGCGGAGGTCACTGTCTCCCCGTCAGTGGGTGGAACAATGCCCGCCCACCTGTCACCAAGGTATTGTGAAGATAGTGTATATGGAAATGTTTCCAAAAAGATAGAGCGTTGTGTGAATGTGGTGTTCTATTTCTCTTCCTGGTTCCCTCCATCCCCCATGTGATGAACTATTCTATTCTGATAATGCTGTTGTTGTCATTTTCTATTTGTAATGATAAGACACGATGACAGACGAGAGTGTGTTTCGTTACCCTCTTTGAACTTGAAATGATTTCTTCTCTCCCTCGTCCTTCCTCCCCTTCCCCTCCTCCGTTCTCATCCCTTCCCATTCTGTGGGTCCAACTGATCTTAAATAATTGTAACAAAAGCCGCAGAGCACAAGCCGGTGGGTCAGCTCTCTCTCTCTCTCTCTCTTTTTCTCTCTCTGACTCCTCCATCTTCTCTATTCTTCTTGGTCCCTTCACTAGAGACTGTCCCTTGAGAGAAGGGTGGCAAACATGGCCCCCCGTTCCTCCTAGTGGGTTTATCTTCATCTTCCACGAGCAGGTGAATCCAAAGCCAGAGCTCTAGCCAGTTCTCACTTTTTGTAGGAAAATCTCAAATCTCAACTCGTAACTGCTTATGCTCCTAACTCTGCTCACATGCCACCAGAGCAAGAGTATCTCTGGCACCAGGAAGGACCGATCCTCAGCGTAACCCACTCAAGACACACTCAGGATCATGTGGACGTTTCTTTGCTGTTCCCTCTGGCTGTCATTTGATTGGTGTCAGATGCCCCTGTATTAGTCTAGGGACATCCCCTGCCCACTGGTCCCCTTCCTTCCTGCTTTTTGACGCCTTACTCCATGGCTTCTACTATCCCCACGAATAACTCTCTTTCTTAGGGAGAAGCACCAGTAAGGCAAAAGACCTTTTTACAGCAGTAGCAGAGCATAATCTGGGTACAGTAGTGTACTAAAATCACAAGACTTCCTTCCCATGAGAAAAACAAAGAGGAGGAGGGGCATGAAAGTCCCCATCCAGCCCCTCTGGTGACGGGTGATGAGATGCAGAATGATGGAAGAGAGCCCCACCCTGCCACCTGGAGCATCATTCCCCCCCACGCCCCTGCTGGCCACAGCTCCACCATCATCTCATGCAGATGGCTCGGCATGTCCGTGTCCTCTCTGATGGCCATTTGGTGCTCTCATCTCTTCTGTCCCCCTTCCTCAGCCAACATCTCCCCATTTGATTCATTTGGTCACAGAGGTCTGCCTCAGTTTCTTCCCAGGACTCCTGCATGTAAGAGGCATCCGTCTCTAACGCTGAGGCTCTTAGCGATCTCCTAACCTCCCTAGAGGATGGCTCACGGCCCAAAAAGAAGCCACCGCAGCCAGCTGGAGCCCTGTGGATCATCCCAGCTCCAAGCCCTCATTCCCCAGTGCTCATACTAATCTAGATTTCTGGCTTCTCTTATAAAACTCGATGGATCTAGAAACTTTATCCCACCTTTGGCACCGCAACAAATGGCAGGAGCTGATGACATCAGTCCTTTTCCACAAAAATGCAAACTAGAGTTTCCCACAGGCTTCACCACTCCACCTCCCCCCCTCCCCCATCAAGGACACGCAGCAGACCCCACTTACTGAATGTCCTGCCTGGTTCCGTAGGGATTGAGTTTGTCGCTTCTGTTCTCGGCCCTTCTCTTCCGAGACCCATGTTCCGCAAAGCCCCTCGTCCGGCTGTTCCTTCCCTTTGCACACTATGATTCATCTCACTGAATTGTTTCGTCTTTGATAATCTGTGGTGTCACAAGTGCTTTGGGGCTGTGTCAGATATGTCTGTTCTATTTATCCATTTAGAGCGATGGTTCTTAATTTTTCAGGGTTCTCCTTCAGAATCTGAGAAAAGCTATGGCATCCCCACCCCCCACCGCCCCCCCGCAACAACCAAATGCACCTGGGCACAATATCTTTATCTGCAATTCAGGAGACTTATGGCCCCCTTATGTGCAAAGTGATTTGTGGCTGCCACGTTAGAACTGTTGATTTAAGGCAAGAACTATCTTTTCTATAAAACAACTTCTACTCTATACCATCAATTCTATGGGCCTCTACTAGGTACGGTGCTCATCAAATGCCACTGAGTGTTGCCCAACTAGTGGACAGCTAGATTCTCCATTAAAATAGTCATTTAAGCTGCCTCTGCCCAGGTCTTGGGATGTTTGCACTAATTCCTGGCACCCTCAGGTCACCTAAAAAAACACAACACAGCTGGCTGTGGACTCACAGATTCAGGCATAACAGCTACCCTTGCATTTGACAAATAATCACAACGTTCACCTTGTCATGAAAAGAGCACAAATCCAATTAAGAAAGCCTCACCCCACCCCCATTTCTCCACCCCTTTTTGTTCTGGAATAAGGCTGTGCTGATAGGAATATGGAAAAATTAATTACAGCCTGGAATGTTATTCATGGCTAGGAAAGAAAACTAAATCTACACATAGAATATTTGACATCTGAATACAAACATTGTCCTTATGTTTTCTTAAAAAAAAAAAAACCAATCGGTCCAGTTTACACAGACATATGTATAATCCTTTTAAGTGCTGTGGATTTAAAATCACAAAGGTAACAGTGTTTTAGTTAGCCGAAGATCCAGGAGGTACAGGAATGAGATTAGCATCTACTCAGTTCCTTGCATGTGCGATACTATTTTGGTGTACCTCGAATTCCTGATAACACAGAAGCACTGTTGGGGGCCAGAGTCCCTGAAATGGAAGGACACTGGCAAGTCTGAATTTAAAAACAGTGCAGGCAGCCTTTCAGGGAAAGTGCGTGAAGGTCACTTTTTAGACACGAGACTGTCCACAGCCGTCGTCGTGGTTTCTGTATTCTTTCAACCAGGACCTTTGGTCTGGGGGTCTGGATTAATGTGGGTTGCTGTTGGTCCTCCGTGGGAATCGAATGAATAAGTAAAGAAATCAGAGGTGATGTCCGGCACGACTCAAAAGAGGATGAGAGGAAATACATTCGAAGGAAATCTTCAGAAAAGCAAATTCCAAAATTTGTAGACGGTGAAAAGCTTTTGATGACAACTTTGATCTTCAGACTGATCCCTTATTCTAACTAACGCCTTAACCTGAACTTAAAAACTTCTTTCTTTAAAATTTTCTCAGTAAGTAAATTTCTTCTTTGATGACCAGTCAGTTCAATTCAGTATTTCCCGAGTTCCTGTATGGGCACCCAGTCAGATGCATGCCAAATTCACCCACCTTGCAGGTGGGGCTAAAATGCTCACTCCCTTCTCTCGTCAACCTCTCTCCTTCCAACACACACGAAGACTTTTGGGGAGAAGTGACCTTCTCTCCCTGTTGAGGACTGCTGTGCAGGGTCCAGCTGCTCCAGGCCTTTGGCCATGGCCCTTTGGCCCCTAGTGATTTCAGGACCATTCCTCTCTTTTCCTTTCTGAAGCCCCCACCAAAGGCCAGTACAGAGCAGTGTTTGCCGGGAATCTAACAAGAGTTTCCAGGCTGATCTCTTGGCCTAATCTAACCCTCTTCATCTGTCCTTATGATGCTGCATTCTCCCCGTCACATGTCAGTAATTGGCGGCCATGTCTGTTCTCCTCATGAGCTGGGTGGGCTCTGCGAACTGATTTGCCTTTGTCTTCTCTCCCGCCACCAGAGAGGAGCCTGGCACGTACGAAAGAACTCCTAGGTTTTTTCTTGATTGAATAGCTGGTTACTTGTCTATCCATGATTTGGGGGACAGCCCTTTCTGGACCAGTTGTAGACCAGACTTAGTGATGTCTGAGCATGACAAAGCCTCTGTTGAGTCGAGCTGGATTTCATGGAAGGTTGGAGCATGGACATTTGGATAGAAAGGTAAGTAGCACGAATAAGTGTGAATGACAGCTCTTAAATGAAAATCCATGTTGTGACAGCAGATGAGACTTTTTATCCTCTGATATGGTTTTTTTTTGGAAATCACGAAATTACCAAGGAATCATAAATATTGAATATTTGGGCAAGTGGGTTGTCTTTAACAAATGCCGTAATTATTTCTATATTTCTTGGCAGCTAGCATGACCTGAAAACTAAAATGGGGTAGAGCTGGAGCCCCAGGTGGAGATGCAGGCTCTGCAGGTCACCATCCATTCACCAAACCTGAGCAAAGACCTAGAACTCTTTGTTTCTTGTTCTGCTCATGTGTCACTCGGGGTTATAAGAATATCTGCTCCATTTGACTCATTGTGCCAGTGTGATGAAATAAAATAACTTCTTTAATCCTTTTGCAACAAGGCAGTGAACCGAAAACAAGAAAGATAAGGAATAGTGTTCTGGACGAGACAGCTCAATGGATTCATGCTCTGATCCATCCTTCAGCTCTGAACACAAAAGCTGTGAGAGATAAGGTATAAAAATAGAAAGCTAAAAAGTGAGGTCCGGCTCAACAGAAGCAGAAGTATGGCCAGAAGCCTCCGACCTGCTGGGCTCTGTCTAAAATCAGCAGGGAGTTTGGCTCCCACTGGGCAAATTCAAAATGCAAATACGTAAGATGGCAGACAGGAACCAAGTACTTTGCTTGAAGTCAGGAAATGGAGTAGAAGCCCCGGAAAAAAAAAAAGAAAAAAGAAGTGTGGCTTTCCTTTGCCTGGAGACCAAGATTTTAGAAGAATGAGGGTCTAGAATGTGGAACTGGAGACCTGACTCACAGGCAGAAACTGGGCCTGGGCTCATACTGGCCTCGTCCGGCTGTGGATGTCCCCAGGATTTCTGTGGGACAAAACTGCAAAGATGCCATTGTAAAGTCTGGCCCAGGATTGAATCCCAAAGTTCAGGTGGAAGCTGTCGCAACATGCTGGCCGGGGAAGGGCTGGCTGGGTTGGGTGGAGGCAGGTGGGCCGAAAAGTAAAAAGAAAAAAACAAAAACCTACTCAAAATGAGCCTAGCAATCAAAATTCTAAAACCTGTAAAAAAAAAAAAAATCTAATAGTAAGAACAGTCAAAAATCCCTGACTCATTTTATGAAGCTAGAACACTCTAATACCAAACCGTAGGAAGATAGGACAGAAAAAGAAATCACTCGTCAACATTAATTTTGAAAATAGATGCAAAGATGTTAGATAAACTATTAGCAAACTGGATTTAGTAATTCTAAAATAAACACTATATCATAACAAAGGTAGATTTACTCTAGGAATGCCAGGGTGGTTTAACATGGTATAATATAAAAAAAATGGACATAATTAATATACTAGTAGCATTAATATTAATATTATGATGTTTGGTTGATTTTATGTGTCAACTTGACTGGGTCACATGGTGCCCAGATATCTGTTCAAACATTATCCTGGGTGTTTCTGTGAGGAAGTTTTTGGATGAGGTTAGCATTGAAATCTGTAGACTGAATAAAGCAGGTTGCCCTCCCCAATGGGTGGGGCCTACCCAATCAGTTGAATACCTGAACAGAACCAAAGGTTGACTTTCCCCTAAGTCAAAGAGAATTCTCCTGCCTGACAGTCTTCTAACTGGGACACAGGCTTTTCCTGGTTACAGCAGCCTGCTGGCCTTCAGACTCAAGCTGAGACGTTGACTCTGTAGATGTTGGACATGCCAGCCAATCATGTGACCCAATTCCTTAAAATAAATTTCTTCATATATTTAATATACATACACATGCATATATATATGTATATATACTTTATGCATAATATGTGATATATGATATATAATATGTGGTACATCCATAAGGAAACACTAATTAACAGTTCCTTCATACTGTTAATTAGTGTTTCCTTATGGATGTACCACATATTATATATCATATATCACATATTATGCATAAAGTATATATACATATATATATGCATGTGTATGTATATTAAATATATGAAGAAATTTATTTTAAGGAATTGGGTCACATGATTGGCTGGCATGTCCAACATCTACAGAGTCAACGTCCCAGCTTGAGTCTGAAGGCCAGCAGGCTGCTATAACCAGGAAAAGCCTGTGTCCCAGTTAGAAGACTGTCAGGCAG
>NW_006442484.1:1606134-1629400 GCF_000325575.1 Pteropus alecto
GGCACCTGGGCAGATGCAGAGGGAGCAGCAAATGCAAAGACCCTAAGATGGAAAAGATCCAGTGCTAGGAAAAATAAGTCAGTTAGTATGGCTGAAAAGAGGGAACTAGGCAGCGGAGGGGACAGTCCCCGAGAGAGATGGGGGAAAGATCTTGTAAGGACTTTTATAAAGCTTTGTAAGATGGGGAAAGTGGATGGTTTTAAATAGAGGAATGATATGCTTTGACCTACATTTTAATGTGCTCACTCTGGCTACTATGCTGAGAATTGTCTGAAGATGCTGAAGGAGGGAGACTTAGTCAGGAGGCTCAATAGAGATGCTCACGGTTTGGACCAAGAGAAGCAAAGGAAAGGGCAGGAAGTGGTCATAGTCTGGATTATATTCATATTTATTTAAGGTCGTGTTTATTAAGGTATAATTTACATTCAATAAAATTTATCTTTTTGAGGCATAAAATCTGAGGAATTTTGACAAATGTATAGTTATGGAATCACCATCATAATACAGGCCTGGAATATTTTCTTCACTCCAAAGTGTTCCAGTGTGCCCCTTTAGAGCAACTCAGTCTCCTAACCCTAGCCTCTGGCAACCACTGATCTAATTTCCAGAAGGCCCTTTAAATGGAATCATAAGGTATGTAGCCTTTTATGTCCAGCTTCCTTAACTTAGCATAATGATTTGGAGATTCGTCCATGTTGTTTCAGGTATCAATAGTCTGTTCCTTTATACTGTTAACTAGTGTTTCCTTATGGATGCACCACAATTTAGCTATCATTAGTTGATGGACATTAAGGTTGTTCCCATTTTGGGTTCTCATGAATGAAATTGCTAAACACATCCACTTGCAGGACTTTGGGTGGACCAATGTTTTCCTTTTTCTTGGGTAAACATTTAGGAGAAGTAGTTGTATGTTTGTGAGAAACTTCCAAACATTTTTCTCAAACTAGCTGTACCATTTTACATTCCTACCATCAGTGTATGAGAGTTCCAGGTGCTTCCCATTCTTGCCAACATTTGGTGTGGCCAATTTAAAAATTTTAGTCATAATGGTAGGTGTGGGGTTGTATCCAATTGTGATTTTAATTTGAATTTTCCAAAAGACTAATGATGCTGTGTATCTTTTCATATATTGGTTGGTCATCTGTTTCTGTGGTAGAAGTCTATCATATAGATATGTTGCACATATTTTCTCCCAGTGGGAGACTCGTCTTTCATTTCATTGATGATTTCATTCAAAGAGCAGATTATGAAATCTTATTAAATTTAACTCTTGATAATGATTTTTAAGTCCTAGCTAGGAGTTTGTCTAATCGAAGATCACAAAGATTTTCTTCTATGTTTTCTTTAAGAAGTTTCATCGTTTTAGGTTGTGTATTTCATTTACGATCCAATTTGAGTTGAATTTTTTTATACAAGTATACTAATACCTGACAAAATAGACTAAGAAGCATATTAGAGATAAAAGGGAGCATTTCATAATGATAAAAGAGTCAACTCTTCAGAGATATATAAAAATTCTAGGTATGTATTTACTTACTATATCCTCATTATATAAAGCAAGAACTATAGAACAAAAAGGAGAAAAAGACAAATCTATAAACAGAGTGGAATTTCAATGCACTTCTTTCAGGAACTAATTCAACGAACAAAACCACCCAACACACCCCCAACAAAAAAGGTACAGATTTGAGCAGCATGGTTAATAGACCTGATCTAATTTGAAATATATACAACACAACACTACAAAACTGCAGAATACATATTCTTTTCAAGTTCTACCGTGTTCCTACAGTGAAGACCAGAGAAAAAAAATCCCTTCCTCTAGCAGAAGAAGGGGAAAAAGAACCATTTTGGAATACCCTAGAGCATTCTGTTCTTTTTAACAAAACCTGTCCTCTAGAGAAACTATTTTACTAGAGTCTGAGCTACTGGGGTTTTGTCAAAGCCCAACCTCCCTGGGGGATGGTAAACACCCAATTACAGTCTGATCTCACTATCTTGTCCCACGGACAGGGAGCAAAGGGAAGACTGGGCAACACTGATGAGGCTTACAGTCCACAGGCATAAACTCACTAAATGTCTGGGACCTGATCCTAGGACTGTTGATGCCTCCCTCCCCTCACACCTCACCACCAAATCACTAAAAGCCAGTTTACCAGAGTTCCTGTTAACCAGGACATAATGTCTGGCTTTCAACAAAAAATTACGAGGCCTACTAAAAAGCCAAAAACACAGTTGAAAGAGACAGAGCAAGCATCAGAACCAGATTCAGATAAGGTACGGATGATGGAATGATCAGACTAGGAATTTAAAACAATTATGATTAATATGCAAAAGGCTTTAATGAGAAAAGTAGACAACATAAAAAAAGATGGGTAATGTCTGTAGAGACGTGAAAATTCTAAGAAATAATTTTTTAAAATGCTAAAGGTCAAGAACACTGTAACAGAAATAAAGAATGCCATTGATGGGCTCGTGAGTAGACTGGACAAGGCTGAATAAAGAATCTGTGAGTTTGAGGATATGTCAATAGAAACTTCTAAAACTTAAAGGCAAAGCGGAAAAACAAAACCATATAAAGCCAGAACAGAATATCTAGGAACTGTGGGACGACTATAAAAGACATAATAGATGCACAAAGGGAATACAGAAGGTGAAGAAAGAGAAAGGAGCAGAAGAAATATTTGAATCAGGAATGACCGAGAGATCCCCATAGCAACATCAAACACCAAACCACAGATCCAGGAAGCTCAGAGAAGCCCAAACAGGGAAATGCCAAAAACAGTACACCTAAGTATATCGTGTTCAAAATGTGGAAAGTTAAAGATAAAGAAAAAAATCTTCCAAGAAGCCAGGGGCAAGAAAGAAACTTACTGACAGAGGAACAAAAATAACAATTAAATCTTACTCCTAGAAAACACACAAGCAAGAAGAGAGTGGAACGACAGATTTAAAGTACTGAGAGAAAAAATCGCCAACCTAGAATTCTGTTTCCTGTGAAATTATCCTTCAAAAAGAAAGGAACAATAAAACCTCAGAGACACAAAAATTGAAGGAATTTGGCTTCAGTAGGCCTAGCTTGAGAGAAATGTTCAAGGAATTCTTTAGAGAGAGGGAAAATGATACAGGTCAGAAACTCAGACTTACGTAAAGAAAGGCAGAAAACTGGAGAATGACTGAGTAAAGGTAAAATAGAAACTTTTACTTTTATTATTCTTAATAGCAACCTTGTATTATATGATTATAGCTTATGTATAGGTGAAGTGAATGGCATTTATGACAGAACGGATGAGAGGCAGAATTAGGAGTATTTCGTTATTATAAGGTGCTTGTACTACTCATGAAGTGAAGTAGTGTTATTTGGAAGTGGACTTGGATTAGTTGTAAGTGTATATTTCAGATTCTAGGGAAAGCACTAAAAGAAGTATAACTGATGTGCTAAGAAAAGAGAAAAATGGAATCATATGAAATGCTCGAGTAAAACTATGAATGCAGAAAAAGAGTGGAAGACGAAAATAGGGACAAAAAACAAAGGCGATAAATAGCAAACAGTAAAAAATACAATAGATATTAATCCAATTCTATCAATAATCACTTTAAATGTCAATGATCTAAACACGCCAATTAAAAGATAAAGATTGTCAGAGTGGATCATCAAAAAATAAGACACAACTATATGTTGTCTGTAAGAAACCCACTTTAAATATAAAGATAAGTATAGATTGAAAGTAAAAGAATGGAGAAAATATACCACGCTGACATTAACCAGAAGAAAGCAGAGCAGCTTATTAACTTCAGATAGAGCAGAATTCAGAGCAAGGAGAGTTACCAGAGGTAAAAAGTGTCCTTACATAATGGTAGAGAGGTTAATTTTCCAAGAAGGCATAGCAACCTACAATATGTCTGCACCTAGCAACAGAGCATCAAAATACACAAGGCAAAACTAGTAGAACTGCAAGGAGAAATAGATAAATCTACTATTATAGTTGGAGACTTCAATAGTCCCCTATCAGAAAATGGGCAGGTTCGGCAGGCAGAAAATTATTAAGACCATAGCTGAACTCAACAGCACCATTCATCAACTGGACATAATTGAAATCTAAAGAATACTTCATTCAACAACAGAACACACACATTATTCTCAAGCTCACATGGAACATTCACCAATATAGACCATGTTCTAGGCCATAACAAACTTTAAAATAGAAATCATATGATGTTCCCAGACCATACTGAAATGAAACTAGAAATCAATCACAAAGATAGCTGAAAAATCCCAAACTACTTGGAGACTGAATAACATACTTCTAAATAACAGATGGATCAAAGAATAAACCTCGAGAAAAATTTTTAAAATATCTTGAACTAAATGAAAATAAAAATATAACTCGATAAAATTTGTGAGATGCAGTAAAATCGGTGTTCAGAGGGAAATTTATGGCATTTTATGCACATATTAGGGAAAAAAGAAAAATCTAAAATCTAAGCTTCCACCTTAGGAGACTACAGAAAAAAAAAAAACAAAACAATTTAAGCCCTAATCAAGAAGATGAAAGAAATAAGTAAAATTAGAGCATAGATAAATAAATTCAAAACAGGAAATAAAGAAAATCAATAAACCCAAAACCTCATTCTTTGAAAAGATCAATAAATTTACAAATCTCTAGCCAGGCTAACCAAGAAAAAAAGAGAGAAGAAACAAATTACCAATATTAGGTATAAAAGAGGTGTCATCTCTACTGATTCCACAGGCATCAAAAAGATCACAAAGGGTTATTGTGAACAACTTTATGCCTACAAATTTGATAACTTAGATGAAATGGACTAATTCTTTGAAAGATACAAACTACCAACATTCACCCAAAGAGAAATAGATCATCTGAATAGGCCCATATTTATTTAAAAAATTGAATCAATAATTAAAAACCTTCCAAAAAGATAGCACCAGAATGAGATGATTTCTCTGGGATTTCGAGTAAGTGACCAAGGCCACCATCAACAGTCTTAAACCATGCTGATAGTATGTACATTTGCTATAATGTAATGAAAATAGCACTTTGCCTTTGTGGTCTTCCACCCTAAAAATGCAGAATCCCAGCCTCCTCATGAGAAAAACACCAGATGATAGTGAGGTGGCCTACGAAATCCCTGAGCAGAGCTCGGAGCTCTCAAGGGTGTCAAAAAAGGGACCGTTTGAGAAGCCGCCAAAGCCATGAGGAGCCTGAAGAGATATGACAACTAAACATCACGTAGAATCCTGGAACAGAAAAATGGGATGTTAGGTAAAAACCAAGAAAATCTAAGTAAATTATGAATTTTTGTTAATAAAGTATCAATACTGGTTCATTAATTGTAACGAATGTACCACACTGACGTCAGAGTTTAGCAGTGGGGAAACTGGATGCGAGGTTTATGGGAACTACATGCTACGGTCTCGATATTCCTGAAAATCTAAAACTTGTCTAAATGATAAAGCTCATTAAAATAAAAAGATTTTAAATGAACAAACTACTGCTAAACAATAACAACAACAACAAAACCTGAGTAATCTCTCTACTATAACGTTGAGCAAAAGAAACCAGACACAAGTCTACAAACTCTGCGATTCCTTCCATATAGTTTTTAAACTGGTAACTAGAGTGAGAAGTTGAGATGTTCCCTTTGGAGAAGCGGAGCAGATGGTTACAGGATGATGTCACACCAGGGGCATTTAGGGTGTAACTAATGTTCTATTTCTTGATCCAGTTGATGGTTACATGGGTATATTCACTTTACGAGAGTTAGTTGAGCTGACGCTCATTATCTGTGTACTTTTCTGTACAATTCAGTCAACCTCAGTGATGGAAGAAAGATAAGCATGCGTGAAGAATGAATCAGAACGTGTACCCACATGGATAAAGATAAATGACAATGTTGAATTTTAAAAAGTAATTTGCCAAATAATATCTAAGATATACCAGTTTTTAAAGTTGACCATCACTAAAACAAACCATATCTTGCTTACAGACCTATAAAATTTAGTCTAAGGATAAAGACACTCATGAGATTGTAAATAACGAATTCATGGAGTACAGTTACCTCTGCAGAAGGAGGAAGGGAAATAGAATCAAGGATTGGGGTAGATGGAGGTTCTCACTTCTACTTCTAATGTCTTATCTCTCTCTCTCATATTACACACACACACACATACATAATTTGCGTGTACACATACACACACACAGACTCCTTTAAGAACATGTAACAGCTTAGGAGACTCGAAGAGTATTTTGTGATCAGTACTTGGCCTCCGTGTTGCTGAGGGGCAGTGGACCACTTGAGCCTTTGCAATGTGGAAACCACCGGCTTCTCTTTCATCGGGAGGAGCTCTAACTCAGAGGCGCGCGACCTTTGCATTTCACCAGCTCCTTGTTAACATCATGTCTATCATGAAATGTAATCTCGAAATTTCCTGGACGATAAATTACATCTGTTGGCAAGGCTCTCATGAACCAATAGGAACAGTCAGATATTGGAGGTCAGTGAAGAACCAAGCCAGCTGCTCATTCGTTCTCTCCAGAGCATGAAGCGAGGACTCCCATGGTCCTTGTGTGATGTGATGGGGCTTGTACTAAGCTGGTTGCAGAAGGGAGAGAGAGAAACAAACAGGTGGTAATGTGGCAGAGCCCAAGAGGTACAAAGAGAACTCAAGTAGGTCAGTGGGGGGTTGACCTGAGCAGCTGAGGGGAGGCTCGTACCATTAACGGTAATGAGGAGGCTAGGGTTGGGGATCAAGAACTTTGTCCTCTTGAATTTAAAGAGGATTTTATGAATTTGAACCCAAAGGCAAGGGAAGTAAAAGCTAAAACAAATGAATGGGACTACATCAAACTAAAAAGCTTCTGCTCAGCAAAAGAAACCGTCAACAAGGTAAAAAGATAACCATCTGAATAGGAAAATATATTTGTAAGCAATGCCTCTGATAAGGGCCTAATATCTAAAATATACAAAGAACTCATACAACTCCATAACAACAGAAAAACTAACGATTCAATCAAAAAAATGGGCTGAGGACCTGAACAGACACTTCTCCCTAGAGGACATACAAATGGCCAACAAATATATGAAAAGATGCTCAACATTGCTAGCTATTAGGGAACTGCAAGTCAAAACCACAATGAGATACCATCTCACACCTGTTAGAATAGCTATAATCAACAGGACAAGCAATAAATGCTGGAGAGGATGCGGAGAAATAGGAATCCTCATTCAGTGTGGGTGGGACTACAAATTGGTACAGCCACTATGGAAAACAGTATGGAGGCTCCTCAAAAAACTAAGAATTGATCTATCATATGATCCAGCAATCCCTCTATTTTCCACCCATCCACCCATTGAAACTTGTTGTATATACTGGAAAACATAAACCTGCCCTTTGACAGTCCAGCCTGATCCTAGCAAATGCCTTCTGTCTTCCATTTACTTTTTTCCCCACAAACTAGGGAACACCACATCAGTCAGGGAATAAATAAAATAAGAATGAAAGGTTAACCCTTCAAAACAACTAGCCCGACAACATGGATGGACCTCGAGATAATCATGCTAAGCGAAATAATCTAGACAGAAAAAGTTGAAAATGACATATCACTTATATGTGGGCTATAAACCTAAAATAACAATTAAACAGGATAAACAGAGACTCATGGACATGGACTATAGACTAGTGGTTACCAGAGGGTAGGGGGTGGGGGGAGGGGGAGGTAGACAGGGGAAAAAATTGAAATCATTTCTTCAATTAAAAAAGAATAAAAATAATAAGATGGAGATGAAGCAAACATGGCAAAATGTTGAAGAACTTAAATCAGGATGGTGAGCGTGTGAGTGACCTAAATATTATCTTTTATCTTTTTAGTATGCTTGAAACATTTCAAAATTAAAACAGTTTAAAATAAACTATGAGAAGATTGGGGTGCCTTCCAAAGTCCAAGTCTAGAAGTGGGCCATTGTCTGTTGAACCTGGATGTTTCTGCCCCTTCACGAGGGGACGTTTGCCTCACTTCCTGCTGTAAATGCCAACGCTTACTCTTCTGGACACAGACTTAAAGATGGCAGAAACCCAAGAGCAGAGAGAGGTAAACAGGATGACCTCGAGCGAAGGTGACGAGGCCGGAGCCCCTCTCTCATCCTTCCCCGACTCTCCCTTCCTCCTAGTCCTGTTGTCCCCGCCGTCACCCAGTCCCAGACGGCTGTCACCTGGGTCACCCGACAATCTCTTACCTGGTCTCCTGGCCTTGTTCCTGTCCTGTCCTCCTCCACAGGGCCACCAGAAGATCTTCCAAAGTCTCAAATCTACCTATCCCTCACCCTATAAAGTTTCAAAGGCTCCCCTTTGCTCAAAGGCTCCAGTTGGGTCACCCCAGTAATACCTCGAAGACCTCCCACGTTCCGCCTCCTGCCAGTGGTTATCAGCATTGGCCACAGCCCGAGGGAGCTTTAACAATGCCCAGTGCTTCCGATTTAATCAGGGTCCCAGGTATCCGAATTTTTAGTTCAGTTCTCTAAGACCTGGTGACATCTTCTTGAACTATTTGCAGATTCTGGTGGCTCGACAATCAAAAAGCCTTTTGTGTTTCCGAGGTCACTCAACTGCAGCATAGAGTGGGTTTCAGAGAGAGAGAGAGAGAGAGAGAGAGAGAGAGAGAGAGAGAGAGAGAGAGAGAGGTGGAGGTAAGGAAAGGAAAATATGAGAACCTGGATCTGGGAGGGAGCTCGCCAAGAGCTCCAGAGACGGCGGCTCCTGGCCTGGCCAGTGGCCCAAGAAGTGGAGCAGCCAGCGACCAGGGAAAGGAGGGCCAGTTTGCCTGGACAGCAGGAGCTCTTGTCGCACTGGGCTTGGGGGCCCATCCTCCCATGGAGCTCTGCCTCTCAGTGGACCCTCGATCGCTCATTCATTTCCTCGGCAGAGTAAGGAAAAATACAAATAAAGAGAAATAGGAGTTCCCTGGTGTCGAAAAGGAAAGAGAACTCTCTCCCTCCCTTTCCCTAAATTATTTTATTTAGACTCCTTCCTCTGTCTCTTTGAGATGTGCGTAAATCTTTCCGAAAACTGAGTAAGCCCCTTGCCAGTTTTTTATGCCAGGGCTATCGTTTTGGGGAGGCCTTGGAGCCACCTCTTCGAAATGTAAACACCGAGGTGGACGGTGCTCAGTCTCTCAGGGAGCTTAGCCTAGGTGCCTGGCTCCTGCTTACTGAAAAGCTACAAGAATTTTAGTTTTCCTTAAAAATAGGTGCTTCAACTGCCTGCCAACTTCTGCTGTGCGGTGGGTGAGGAAGTGACACTCAGGCGGATACGGCTCCAGAGCCAGCCACCCTTGGCTCAAAGCTGCAGGGCCCGCTCTGGCCTGCCACAGCTGTCTCCTGCTTTCGCAAAGGTGGGTCTAACTAAGCATGTGTCAATGCCAGGTCAGAAGCTGCATTACTCTGGAAGTCAGACCTCCCAAGATGCACAGAAGAGCTAACCAGTGGAAGGCCGTCCCAAACCTCCTGGAAGGGGGATCGGGGTCTTTATTTATGTGCATATCACAGCAGAGAGGATCAGGCGAGCCATGGTTATTCAGCATATAAGTTACGGCCCAGAGAAAAACTAGTAGAAAAAGGGCCCCCCTCCGCCGGATTCTTAAAGCAGGCTCTCAGACACGGGAATGTGGAAAGGAAGTGGACGTGCCCGGCTGGATGCACAGCTCCGGAGCACCTGACAGAGGCCGTGGGAGAGCGTGATGAGAACAAGGCCTGGGGCCCAGGTGAGCGCGTCGAGACGTCTTCCCTAAATCAGAAAGTCACATCTCTAATGGTGGCAGAAGCAAACCCCTATCTGCGTGTCAGCCTCCGATAGCTTTCTTGGGGAGTTCAAAGATGACCTAGGGGAGGGTCGCCCCCCAGCATATACCCCTTGCCCAGGAGAAGACCCAAGTCAGTGATGACGAGGAGACTTCGAGAGGCTGTATTTGGCTTAGTGCAGCGCCGTGGCCGTGAACCTGCACCACGCCCCACGTGAGAGGTGTGGGGCCAGGTGGGAGGGCACCTGTGACTTCGCGGCTTCGGCCTGCATCCGACAAAATGTAAAGACACCTACTTTGGCTTTTAGAATGTTTTCGTAAGAACGGGGACTGTACACGATGACACCACCTGGAATTACATACCATCTTTTTTTTTGAGTCATACAAAGAGCCGAACACATTACCTCAGGTTTGGGTTAGCTAATCTGTTTAACTCATGCTTTTGGTGTTTCTGAAAGAACATCCGTGAGGTAACTGTCTCTTGAAAGTCTTCAGAATAACCGAGTGTTATGACAGAATGTTTTTTTAAAACATGAAAAATCTGTAATAACTGAGGAAGCGGTCATTGGACAGCTCTATAAAAATATCCGTAGAGGTAAATATGAATGACAAAAGATGCGACGGGTCTTTCATCGTCCTTTTCAATTAATATACAAGTATATTCACCCAAACATTCTTCTCACACACAGAATTAAGTAATTTTCTGGACTACAGAACTGGTCTCAAGTGTTTATGCTTTGCTAGTGGTGCAAAGTTAGTCGGGAGAAGATTTATATCGAACTTTTAACTATCTATGGGCGTAGCCAATCACCCCGAAACTGAGCAGCTTAAAACCCCCACCACTGTCTTCCTTACACCATGCTGCACGTTGGCTGGCTCCAGCTGGCAGCTGGCAGTTATGCTGGTCTCCGGCAGCTCTATTTTGCTAAAACGTTCCAAGATGGCTTCTTGGCTCACACGCCTGGTATTCGAGTCTCATCCTCTAGGGCCTCTCACTCCACGGGAGGTAGCTGGACTGTCTACCTGGCAGGTGCCAGGCCTTCTTAGGCCCAGAATAGGCACAGAGTCCCTTCCACCATGTTCCGTTGGTTAAAGTAAGCCTTAGGGCCAACCCAGACTCAGCGAGGGAGCAGACTTTCCCAGGGCACGAATGCTGGCAGGCGTGGCTCCTTGGGGCACCTTCGCACCCCTGGCTGCCACAACCCGCAGTGCTAAGGAGGCTGTGTGGAAGGCGGTTAGGGCAACAGCTCTGCAGTCAGACAAATAAGGGTTGCAATTTTGTCTCCACTGGGGTAGTAGGAGAAGCGACAATGTAGTGTTATGGGCTACCTTGACCTCTGGTGGAATTGGGAGGGCCCTGAACAGCCTAACCATGAGTCTCCCTCCCCACTCTGCTCCTGTGGCTGGGTCCCCCTAACCAAGCAGTGCCCCCCGCTTCTAAGGGTGCCGGGCCGGTTCCTGTGCATCCCTGAGCAGTGGGCGTCCCTTCCCTCCCGGCACGTGGAGTTATTCGCACAAGTCCGTCACAATCTCCATGGCAACCGAGGGTCGCCCCACCCTCTGGGACCACAGAGCCCGCCTCCCACAGCCCTGCTCGCATCCCGTTCTTCCACGGGAACGCTGCGCGGCCCTGCGCAGCACGCAGCACGCAGCGTCTCTTTGGCATGCATCTGTGGGTCAGAGACTGCCATTCTTCTCCTGTGCCCTTGGTCGGGTCTTGGGTGTTAGTCGTCCCCAGAACCGTGAATGAGGACCCCTCCCTCACCAAGAGGAGGCGGCTGAAGCAGGTGGCAGAAGCAAGGAGTTGGCGACAGAGCGCAAGGCCCAACGGGAAGGAAGGTAGGTGGCCTCTGGAAACTGAAATGGATTCTCTTTACAGCCCCCAGAAGGAACCGGCCCCACCGACACCCCGATTCTAGACCTCCGCCCCCCAGAACCATGAGAGAAGGCATCTGCGTTGTTTTTAGGGCACTAAGTTTGTGGCAATTTGTTACCAACTGCCCTAGGAAATGAATATATGTTGTTTATCGTTTTCATGGCATCGCTCATCTGAAATTATTTAATCAATTTATTGATAAATCTTCCGTCTAGTTCCTCTTACCAAGCTCTGTGAGAGCAGGCACGCCGTTGGCCTGTTTTGCTTACCTTACCTCCAGCTCTGCCAACGTTGCCTGGGACATCCGGATGCTCAAGACAACTTTCGAATGAGCCTTGAGTGAAATATTGCGATTTGGCAGTGGCCGGCTGGTATATGCACGACCTTCCACTAGCCCAAATCATCACAGAAAGTCTGATCTTTAAAATCATGGTAATTTTCTTTTACATATTTTATAACAACGCAACAATCATACCCTTCCAAAAAAAAAAAAAAAACCAAACAAAAAACCTCAAACCCACTCAAATTTATAGCCATATCTTTTTGTAAAATTGCTTAGGAAGGAGCTTACTAAAATGTATTCATAAACGTAGTCACTAAAAAGGAGACAAGAAGTCAATGTTTCAGTCAGCCTGAAGCAGGCAGTACAGGGATGGTTTGAGGGACACCCGGGGGAAATTTGGGGCTGACAGCTCACTAAGAGCCACCACCTGCCAGGAGGTGCTGGCTTTGGGCTGGCTTTGTGGCTCTGATGAAGCAGTCATACCTCCCCTTTGAGGTCACACCTTACACCTCTGTCTTAATTTTCTATTGCTGCCCGAATAATTGCCACCAACATAGGTATTTAAAACCACACACGTTTGTCACCCCACCGTTTCCGTGAGTTTCAGGAGTCTGGGTGTGGGTTGGCGGGGTCCTCTGCTCACCTGAGACCACTTTGAATCAAGGTGTGAGCCAGCGCTGCGGTCTCACCTGAGGCTCAGGGTCCTCTCCCCAGCTCGCTCGGTTGCTGGCAGAATTCACTTCTCTGCAGTTGTGGGACCGAGGTCCCCTTTTCCTGGCTGTTGTGGGGTGGGGGGAGTGCTCTAGGCTTCTAGACGCTGTGCCCACGGCCCCTGCGCCCACGGCCCCTGCCACGTGGCCCTCCTCTCATAACCTGGCAGCTCTGCCTCTTCCCCTCCCGCAGGAGCCGGGCTACCGCCCCTTGTCCGCTTCAAGCTTGCCTGATTAGGCCAGGCCCACCCGGGATCACCTTCCTTTTGGTTTACTCAAAGTCAGCTGAGCTGGGCACTGCGTTCTATCTGAAACACCCGTTTTGCTGTGTAAATAATGATGGGAGGGGTGTCTCATCGCAGTCCCAGGTCCTGCTCACACTCAGGGGATAGGAGTCTCCGTAGGGTTTGATCACCTAGGGGCTAAGGTGGGAATCTTGGGGGCCATCTTGGCCGTTCTGCCTGCCACAAACCCTCGACCCAGACTCACAACTTCACATCCCTCAATTCCACCCTCTCCAACCCTGGCCGAGCTTCCACTAAGCCCCGGGGGGCGCTCTGGTGACTGGGGACAAAGGAATTGTCTCTTCAGACCAGGGACGCCACCTGCTGAGCCCCGTTACGTTCTCCCACACGACCCTGCATGAGGTGCCCGGTCACCTGTCTGCCTCCCCCTCCATCCTCCACGTGACTTCAGCCTCCCTGTCCCCACCTACTGCTGTGTTTTTCTCTCCTCCGTTCTCCCGGGGTGTGCACAGCTCGATGCGGGCAGCAGGGGGCGCTGCTGGCCTTAGCTGGCGGGCGGCCGCATCCCAGGCCGGCGCTCACCTTCCTCTCCAGGTCGTCAGGACCCCGGGCTAGGAGCAGCAAGGTTGCCGGTGCTGACGCCCGAGGTCTCCTCCTCTGCCCAGGAGTCGGGCCCTGCTGTCCCAGGTGGGTGGCAGGGTTCACCGACAGGGGGCCTCACATGGCCAGGACCCTGTCAACGGATGAGTGAGCTGCCACCTCCTTCTGTTGGTTCTGAATATATAAAAATTAGTCATATATTAAACTTCAAGGAAATAAATATGACCCAAGTTGAATTTTAAAGTTAAACAAGTTATCGTGGACATATCAAGTTCTTCTAGGAAAGCTTAATTAGCATGCTCGCACGAATTTGGGATGCGGCTTTGCCTGGCTGTATAATGCTGTTTTAAGAATGCTATTAAAACATTAAACACTTGAAAAATGTTTTTGCTAGGACGTAATGAGCATTAAGACCTTCTCCTGACTTTTGTCCGTTGTCCAATTTTTTTCCTTTATCCTGATTTTTAAAAAATTAAGTCGACTTCATTGAGATGTATTACGAAATGTTCCCATTCTAAGTATGCCGTTTGATGAGTTTGGGGCAAAGGTTTAACTATGACTTTGCTGTTACTGCCATCGCTACTGTGTTGTTCCAAGATAGAGCGCATTCCGGGCCCCCCGAAAGGTTATCTCGGGCCCTTTCCAGCCACTCACCCTCTAGCCAATCACTCTGTTTTGCGAAGAACATTTTAAAACAAAGTTTCTATTTTTCTTTTCTCATCTGTCACCATACCCCCAACACAATTGTGTCTTTTTCTCTCTTTCATGCTTGTTGTTCCAGGAGCCTGGACATTCGTTGGATTAAAGCACTGAGGTGTTTATGGCTCTATTCACTAGGGCGAGAGGGACATGCTTCCCTAGCTTTCTGTGCTTTCCGTGACCTGTCACTTCTCTGCCTCTGAAACCCCTATCCACCCATCCACCAACCCACCTGCCTGTCCATCCATCCTTCCATCCATCCATCCATCCACCAACCCACCCGCCTGTCCATCCATCCATCCATTCATCCATCCATCCATCCATCCATCCATCCATCCATCCATCCATCCATCCATCCATGCACCCACCCATCCATCCAACTTTTGTGGAATGTCTACTATTAGCCGCGGGCTACCAGAATCCTGCCTCCACTTCTAACAGGGAAGACAAACGATTTCACAATTATGCTAAAAAGGCAATATATATTACCATGGGAAACTATGGGACACAATGAGAGACTCGGCAGCAGTACCTGGGAATGATTCTCAAGGGGAAGAGACATGGATGGATGGAGCTTGTAGGACAAATATCAATAAGTCGGTTAATTATTTCAGTGACATTTATTGAGCGCTGCAGCCTGGGCACGGTGTTAGCTGCTAGGCATTCAGACATGGGCCTGCTCTCTAGGGGTGCATATCGCTGTGGAGTTGGCCTGGGCTGGGCCGGGGCAGTGGGACAATATTCTAGGCAGAGAGAGCGTGGATAAAGGTGCATTGATAAGAAAGAACGTCGAGAGTTAGAAACAATGAAAATCCCAGATGACCGTAGTCTGAATGTCAGTCCGGAGGGGGTCCTGATTGGAAGAGCGAGCCATGAGCAGTGGCTAGAACCATGACTTCGCTCTCCCTCGCTGTGTAGGGTCGTCATCGAGTCTCCAATCAGACTTGCGAGAGGAAAAGAAATGCCGAATGTAGACACCGCATGTCAATCATTTGCAAATCATTTCCTTCTTTCATAAACATAGCTATGATGAAAATGACCTCTCCCGAAGAGCAGGGAGTACCGAAGAAAATGAGGCATGGGAGAATAAAATCCATGCATCTACCTGATTGCCGTGTAACTTTTTGTGAGTCACAGAGTGAGAATTTCAGATGGGAATTAAAGGCATGGTGATTGCCAGGAGTGGTGGCGTGCTTGAAAAAAATTCCCTACGTGTCCTACTTTAGAATATGAAGACCAGAAAATTGGGGCAGAAAGAATGTATTTCTTACTTTTTTTAAATTTCTTCCCAAGTAATTTTCAGGGAAATGACTTACGCAGTTTCCATCCGAATTGTTGACCCTTAGATGAATATTACTTGATAGGCACTTAACTCAGTGAGACAGTATTCCACAGGGTTCTGTAAATGTTGCGAAGTATGACATAACCTAGCTGCCGATTCATTTTTGGTCATAACATGTTCATATAGCATATTTAATCCTTTGCGCTTTAATATTTGATAAAATCTAATGACTTTGTAGCGAGTGCTGTAGGTTTCACCTAATTTATAGCTCTCTGAAAACTTCAGTCTTTTGCAGACGCCCGCTGATGCAGCATTCTGGAAATGTAAAATCCCGAATGCTTGCCAACTGCAAATCAATGCTTGTAACCTGAGTATTAACAGCTGCATGGAACACTATGCTCCTCGTTTACCACACTTCACATGGATGTGGCGTATATTTCGAGGGGACGATCTTTTCGTGAGTGGCTCCACGCTACTTACCATCAGGTCAGAGATAGTCTATCAAAACCTATTTAAGGAACACATTCGCTCGGTGGCAAAGGAGATGTTCTAGATGAGTCCACCTGTTTCGTGTCTGCCATTCTGCATTTGAATCAGCCCTCTCGTAAGCAGGGCCAAAGAAACGCCCGAGCTGTCAGCACACTCACGATTTGGGGCCTTCGTGTCCATGGGCCTGGCAACCAGCGACCGTGTGCACTGGCTGCCACACACACCTGCTGTGAAACATCTTACGAGACATCATCTCCATGAGTGAAGAGGTTCGTTGACTTGTGATGTCTACTCTAGGGTCTGTTGGCTTCACCAGCGGGGGGACCACCCACCTATACCTCCCCAGCTGTGCACGGCGACCTTCTGGGAGTTGGATTTAACTGACAACACATTTCAGCCTGCGTCTAGGGTTCTTTATGAAACAGAATCCTGGGCCTACACACTTCGCAGTCCACCTGTTATTCGCTGGGCTCCTCGCTATCTAGACAGATACTAAATGATAGTCCTCCTCCCCTCAAGGTGTTCAACCAGCCTGACTGAGATGTGGATTTTTCCAACATGTTTAAACTTCAAACATACATGGCTTTAAAATGTGTACACGCTCCTGATAAATGGCTACCCGTCAGAGAAAAAAGGAGCGTGTGATTTTCCATGGAAAAACGTCCAGCGTGACTCTCGATCAAGATGAATGTCATTTGCTAGAGTTGGGCAACTAAATGCTGAGTTAGGTGGGCCTGGCGGGCTGGCACAGGAAGCTCCCTGCCACTTGTAATGAGTCCCTAGGAAAAGGTGGCCTGGGATGCAAACAGAAGACTCATGGACAGTTTCCGAATGTAACCGGCCTTGGTTGGTCACTAAGTATCTTCCATGGACGTCTTTTCTAGCAGGAAAGAGAACTCCTCAAATTAACCACCAAAACGCTGTTGTTCAGTGGAGGTTTTTTATCATCGTGTCATTGCCCTAAGCCAAGGCAATACCCACACCTGACTTCAGTCCCATGTGTCCATTTCCCCTGCTCTAAGGAGTGTACCGTCCACGTGGTTGGCCCTCCATGAAGCACAGCAAAGAACTGGGAGTTTCTACACCCAAACGGATGAGGTAATGTGTCCTTCTGAGACCGAAAGATCTAAAGGGTTCACAGACTGATCATGAGAAATAAAAAGACAAACGGATAACGTTTCCGTAAAGAGCATAGTGTGTCGATTTATTATAGAATGCAGTTAAAAAAAATATCTTGAGGTTAGCCTCTCCAGGTTAAAAGCACTTAACTAGAAATACTTGAGTAGCTATGTGATGGTGTCTCTCTGCACCTGCTCCATCCCCACCGAGTACTGTAAACAGGGTTTCGAGAACATTCAGTCAAGACAACATTTCTTGACGCGAACAACCAAACCTATTTGCTTCTTAAAGAAAACCGTCTTCCAAATGTCCGAAGCATGCATTGTTACTTGGCATCAGGTATTTCAAAATGACAAACTTTGTTATGGTGTTTTTAAGGCCAAAATATAATACCTATTTACCAGACATACACACTACAACAACTAGAAAAAAAATTACAAATGTTCACCTAGTGTAACAGGTCCACCAGGAATTAATGGGGAAAGGCACTGCATCCCTCTCAGATCACACTTCTATCCACGTGACATGCTTTGAATTCAAATCCCGTCAAACGTCTGAACGGCGTTTGCTACAACATACGATTCACAGGTAGGTTAATACGTCTTACACTATTCTTCCACTGCCATATTTGTCACCCAAGTACACAACAGGTATGAATATATGCTATCGGCTTTATTTACAGGTTTATCTTGATGTTTTAGTGGGATAAAAAAAAAAAGAAAAAATCAACTATTTTAACCAACCATTCCCAGGAAAGGTTTTTTGGCTGTGACTCATTATAAACCACCGCACGAAAGAAAGAAATGAATCCGATGTCCCACCCCAAACACCTAAACCGAGATTTCTCACCCACTAAAGGTTGGCAGTGAAACTGCTCTTCTCTGAATTGTATAAGCGACACCCCGCCTAGGAATTTCAGATCGACTTCCTTAGCAAAAGCACAAGGTGCGCGTCGCACCGGAAGAGGATGCCGAGCGGAAGGTTGTAGTCCAGGTAGAATTTCACGTGAGTGCTGCTGTGAAGTCGTAAATCTGGAGAGGCGAGACAGTTTCCCAAAGCTTTCCCATCTTCCCACAGCATGTAAAACCACAAGGGAGTAACTCTGTGTACAAACAAACGTTAGCTTTGCAAATCAGTAATATACATGCACAAACATCAGAACATGAGGGGCAACAATGTGACGCTACGATTTCCACACGGTATTGTTGTTCTCACGACCTTTCTGCACCTGGCACTTTGTGGCTTCACGCGGTGCCTCGTCCCACTGGTAGAGAGTCCGCCCCGGAGGGCTGCTTGGAAACAGTAGGCTCTCCCCAGACCTGCCCTTGGCAAAAACAGAACCTACCAGAAAAGAACAAGTACAAAACACTATTGTTATCGGTTTTTCTTCGAGACGTTCCCTCATGTCCTCGTGGGATCACCCCGAACTCGGTGATTGGCCCAGGACATTGAACGTGGACTGGTGTGCAGTATTAGAACCAGGGGACAAAGCCTCGATCCTCTTCTGAGCGACGTGGACTGGGATTTCCACCACCGCCACCGCGGCTGCCCCTTCCACAGTCGTGACGGGCCGCCGTCACAGTAAAAGATGCCTCCCCGTGAGTGTGATCTGCGATACTCCTTCGTCCAGGTGCCAGCTCAGCTCAGGTGGATGGGTGTATACTCCGGCCTCCTGGTCTGGATGATTTTGGGCTTGGGCCTCTTCATTCTTTCCGTCTCGTCGTCGTCTTCGTTTTCCTGGTCGCTCTCACACACGTGGACCACCACGCTGGGAGTGGTGTCAGTCGCCGCGTGCAGTTCGTACTTTTCCCCTACGGAGAGAAAATGACGGCGGGGTAACTCAGGCCGGGGCCAAAGAGAGGCGAACGTTTTGTAAGAACACGAAGGGGTCTGCTCGGCCACGCTTCCGGGCACTGAGGGACACAGCCAGACACACTGCGGGCTGGTGTTTCTTTGGTGACTCATTCGGGGGGGGAAAAAAAAATACACACACACACACACACACACACATGGTCATTATCGTATATTATTCTGCTTTCAAACACTCTGAGTCTAGGCATCTGGAAGGTATGGAAGGAATGTATTTTAATTACACGTAGCATGCCCACCAGGCCTTCTAAACTACCCAGGAGACGCTCCCAGCATCGTCGGAGGGAAATCTGTTCAGGAAAGGGCGTTGTGTGAGTAAAGGCTTCGGGCAAGGGCGGCATGAGCCTGCCCCTCTGCTGAGGTGCAGGGCGCACTGTGGGGGGCGGGGAGGTCAGGCACAGAGACACAGGCGTGACCAGTTGAACCGGACGCTCCGCAAACATGTTTGACCCCAGCACCCTTTTTCATATAACAGCTCTCGACCCCCTGGAACCAGGAGTGTCCTGCTACCCTATGTCAGCCTGCGTTTCACCAGGTTCAGCCAAGTTCAAGCCACTCGGGTCCAGCAAGAATGGGGTGAGCCTTCTGTAATTGAAAAGTGGCCGCAGCGCCCTGTGGTGCTGGTCTGGCTACAGGAGGAGTCTGCATCATTTGGCTGAGGGTGGCCGTGTGGCCAGTGGCCAACGCTTGGGCTGTCAGCCCCGCCGTTTGGTACCTGGTGCGTGTGGGCGTGTCCTTTGCCTCCCTGTGCACCTCAGTCTCTAAATCTGTAAAATGGGGATGACGAAGCCATCGACCTCACGGAGCTGACTCCGACTGCATGAGCGAACGCGTGCAAAGCACTGAGTACCTGGCTCACAGAACACATGCCCGATGGGTGCCCCCTAGTCTTACTACCTTTCAACCTAGAGCCTCAATCGTTACCAGTGGAATGCTGGGAGTGGTAGATGCTAAGGATTTTAAATGGGAGCAGGAGGGTTTGCTTCAGCTGGCTCCACCCCTGGGGGATCCGGGGGTGAGTTTTCCTCTTCCCAAACCCCATTCCCACTGGAAGGGGCAGAAAGCAGGGCCTCTGCCTCCCGCTGCTTTGGACGCCCCTCTGAGCAGGAAGGCGCTTTTACTCACAAAAGAAGGTGGCTGTTCTCTCTCATGCAGGCAAGGTGAAAGAGCCTCCACTTGGGGATGGGGGAGGGGAATGGGAATTTTGGTGAGGGGTCAGATCACTCGAAACGTTGGTGGGGTGCTCTACAAATCCTACCTACCTACCGATCATCACAATCCAGGAAGCACGGGTGTGGGACTATATTTGCAAAACTTTGCAATCTTATTGGCCGCAAAGCACAGCTGAAATATGAAATATTTCCTGTTCGAGCTCATGGTTAGGTAAACGAAGGGCAACCTGATTTTACGATGTCTGTTTTCAAAAGAGTCTTCTCAAATAAGCCTTCTGCGAAGGAGTGGTAGGTTCTGGAGCGTGAAGAAGTTTCTACAGTAGCAATCCTTGCCTCTGGAGCAGTTCGACACTTGTCCCCGGTGGGGACCCCTGTTTCCACCCTTCCCCAACACCCCAGGGGACTCCAGCTCTCTCCCGCCCCCCACCCCTCGGCTTTGCTGATGCACCTTGGCCAGGGTCGGCCAGGGTCTGCCAGGAGGAGCATGCCCTTCCTCGGACGGGCCATTCCCACCTTGACCTTCACACCATGGTTAGCAGTAAGTAATGTGACTCTTGCTTTCGACCACAGAGGAAGTTTCCGTCGGCAATGTTTTCAGAAACATGATCTTTTCAATATGAAAGCTGCTGATGGTCCACGAAAATAAAACCCTCAACCCAAAGGAACATCAGATTGCGGGTCAAGGAGAAATGAGGAGCTGATGGTCTCAGCATTTATTTTACTTGCTGCACAGACAAGGCAAGAGGGGGCCTCAGACCTCTTCACCCCAAGATTCCCTCCACCTCATTGCTTACCCAAACCCTCTATCAGACAGGACAGGAACCACCAACATTTTATTGTTCCCAAAAGCCACAGATTGAGCACTGCCTATGGGCGAGGCACTGCTCACAGCTCCATGGGGCAGTTAATACTCATTTTACGGGGGAGGAGCCTGAGGCCAGAGTCCCCGTCTCCCCAGATGCTCACGGCTTCCTCCCTTCAGAGAACTGGCACCTCTCCTTCCTCTGGCAAGCTCTGCAGGTGACCACTGGACCCCTTAGGGCCAAGAGGGCTCTTCCCTCATTATGATCTATGGTCCTCCATTCCCTCCAACATTTCAAAAGGGCAGGCGGAAATCAGATCAATGGATGGAATGACCGTCACCAAAAATGAAAATTTCTAAAACAGAGGGAATGTCTGTTTTTCCTTTCCAAAGTCCAATCGTTCATCCCCACTTGGAGCAACAGAGCCTGGGGTTTTGAGTCACCCATGCGGACGGTGCTCAGTGGGTGAGGGGATGGGGCCACGTGACGCCGGCCGGGAGTCAGGGGTCACGGTGCTTGGTCCCCATGGCCAACTACCATCCCTCTTATGTACCTCCCTAAAAACTGAGGCCAAAGGTGGGCACGCACACTCCTGGCATGAGTTACACTGACACAGAAGATGCAAACGGAGATAATTCACCATACACTCTTGCACCGACCACGTGAGAGCTGACCAGGGCAATGGGGACGCCACAGTTCCCTGACGCAGGCGGACACCTGCGCCTTGGGCCTCTAGCACAATCTCTCCACGTCTCCTTGCCTCCTCCCCGCCGGAGAGCACTCCTTACCTGGCCCCAGCTTGGAGATAGCGTATAAAAGATCATAATTTATGACGGGGGTGGCGTCTTCCACTTGTTTCCAGCCAACGGGCGGAGAGGCAGGAGGAGAGATCAGAAACTGCTTGTCTGGATTGGGGGGAGCCAGGTGTGAGCTCCCTATGTGCAAAGTCTGAGGACAGAAATGAACACAGGTGGATGTTTTGCAAGGGAGGAACGGAAGCAACGCGACGGCTCACGGAAGACAGGAGCGGAAGGACGAATGGACGACCGGGCAACGGAATGGGTGCGATTCAAGGATTAATGGGAAAATGGTCTCTAAGGGGAGGACAAAAGGATGTCTGAACTCTGGTTATGGTGCACACGTGATTAGAGCCCCCTCCCAGGCCTGGGAGGAACTCAGAGGCACGGGGACCGCATGCGATTATGTTTGAACTAGACTGACGGAAAATTAAGAGATAATTTATGTATAAATGGAAAAACTGCCGTTCAGGTCAGAAGGGATCTAGAAAGCCCTTTCTCATCGTATCAGAGACAAAACTGAAGCTCCGAAAGGCTTGATAATGGCTCTAAGGTGATTTTTTTATGGGGGCAGAGACAAGGCGGAGGGAACGCAGGATCCTCGCCCACCACACTCTCTGGCTCCCCCACGCTGTGGCAGCCCTGAAATTCCCTCCCTCTGGGGCTCTGAGTCAGATGCCAAAAGCGAGGAAGGAAAAAACATCCACCTTCCAGGAGATAAAAAATAATAATAAGGAAAAATAACCTATCCTAGTTTGGGCTTCAAAGTTATACCAGTGATTACTTCAAAATCTTACCAGTTTGGGTTTTCTTTATACTTTAAGATACACTCCCCCCCCCCAAAAAAAATTTCACAATGTAATTCTTTAATAATCAGAAAAAGTCGTGGAGGGATTAAATTATTTATATGGAACCCACCAAATGCGGGAATGTACTCACAACTGAGGAGCCAAGGTCAAAGCCTGCGCCTCGTACCACCACTAGGGGGCAGGGCAGGGCCTCCCAGCTCTAATTTACAGGTTTGCCTTTCCTCGCCGTCAGGCCACCTCCCCAGCGGGTCTGCTCCCACGCTGGCGTGGGGGGCTCCGAGCCCCGATGGAGCAGCTTTTCAGAAGCTCCTTCCCTTGCCCTGCCAGCCTGTTAGATCCCTGCTATATCGTCAAATGGAACGTGGTGGGCTAACTTGAAGGTGAACCACCTATCATGGGAGGTGGAGGTGTGTGTGTGTGTGTGTGTGGGTGTGTGTGTGTGGGGGGGGGTGGCTGGAAGGCCGCTGGGCCGGAGAAAAAGCGACCCCACTCACAGCCCCCGGCCCCTACTCTTGTGAGTGCGCTGGGGCCAGGATTCCTGCTACCAGGAGGGTTTCTGACTGTTTGCTACCTGACTGGTTAACTCATGTGTTTTCCTTTCGAGCCGGGCCTGGCTGCCCTGTGCTGATGTGTGTGCATGGTCGGTCACCTTGCGGATGACCAGCTAGCTGTGCACTAAGTGAGGAAGCTGCTGGGAACCT
>NW_006442484.1:1629489-1676587 GCF_000325575.1 Pteropus alecto
TCTGTGAGGCCCAGGGTGGCCACGCCCACCCACCGCACTCCGCGACCTTCCAGAATGAACCGGAAAGGCATTTTATCTCCTATCCTTACTCAACCCAGGAAGGCCAGGGGCCGCTTCTGAGGTCACTTTCAAATATACCCGCATGTTTTCTTAAAACAAGCGACACACTGAAAATTCAGAGAATGACTTTTGCCTTTCTCAGGATGAGTTCTTTAAATCATCGTATAACATTATCATTGTGCAAACTATTTTTTAAAAAAAGGATGGGAGGGAGAGGGAGAAACATGCACATCGATGAACTCGACTCACCTGAGCAAAATACAATTTCATCTCCTTTCCGAGAAATTCAGACTTATGTAGCTGGAGCCTGGCGTCTGCTGCAGACAAGGGGTTGCTGAAGTTTATTCTGACACGTTTGAAGCTCTTAAAATACTGAAAGGTGATGTCCTTGTCATATGCCCTAAAGAGAGATTCAAATTTGGCCTGAAAAAAAAAAAAAACAGAAATAAAAGGAATTAAAATTTACCTGCATATGACCCTTGACAAGACGATGTCACTACATTTCTTATTTTGGAAGGGAATTATTAATTCTTTCGGAAAAGCTAACTTCTTCAGGAAGACAGAGTATAAGCCTTTCCCTCTGTGGAAATTCCGCTGCCATTTTCATTTTAATACAGCTGATTTCATAAGAAAGGAAGAATGTATGACTGACTAAATTCACTTAATCAGCAGAACAATGACCAATACTTAAACACTTCTCACAGAAACATTCTTTTTAAAGTAGGACGAGCCTTTCCGAGGAGGTACACTTTAGTCACTTGTCACCCCTCTGGCCGGCCAGTTCCTCTGTCTAGTGACCTTCCAGTCTAGCGAACTCCATTCCCACCACCCAGCTCAAGACGGTGCCATGTCCAGTGAAGGTTTCTTTAGGGCTTAAAATCACTGGAGCTAATGTGAGAAAATCATTTCTATTGACTCGGAAAACAATGAAATAAAAAAGCCTTGCCTTTCTTAATGTAAAAGAATTCCCGCTATTCTTTCCCCAATCTGTTGCTTTTCTACTCTCTAAAGTAACACTGATTTTCAAAACATGAATGTACTGCAAATGGACCCACTTCTGCATGCTATCCTTAACATATGTACGTATCTCGCTCTGGTGTTAATAAGGGCGAGCGAAAATTATGAAAACGGCATGAGTGCTTCAAATTGGAATGCTGGAGCCCAGTGATCACACGCTTGGCTTCAGGGAAGGGTCACCAGCCCCCTGGGAGTGGCCCCCTGGGCGAGGCCCCCTGGACTGGGTTCCGGGCTGGGGTGTCAGTGGGAGGGGCACTGGGAGGACTGGGCAACCCCTCCAGAGCCCAGCCAGAGAGGGAGGTGGCAGACAGCCGAATTGGGGTCTTTTAGTGGCCGTGTTTTCTCGCAGGGGAAGGTGGACGGGGCAGCAGGCCCTCCACACAGGCGAGTGACTGGGAAGGTGGTGGCCCCACAAAGTCCCCTGGAAACTATGCAAGCTCAGCGTTTCTGCAGAGGGGAGAGGATTCTGAATAAGAGAGGAGAAAGAACATCCTCAAGGACACTCGGTGCTAGAAAGCGCGGCGGGAACGGGCCTCCTGGCACGTGTCTGCTCCGCATGGCAGGGCTGCAGTGGGTCTGGCATTCTAGCCTCTGAGGTGTCTCCACCAGGTAGGTGGTGAGGGGGAGTGGGAACAACTTACAAACTTTCCCTCTTCGAATTCCCTCGCTCTCCGTTTGTTTATGGACACCTCTGTGACTTTCCCACACCGGCTTCTGCAGAGGCGAAGACCCAGAAAGAATGCAGAGCAGGTGCTTATGGCTCAACTTCATCTGGCTGCCTGTGGCTTGTTTCTCCACGTCTCTCAAGCGTGGGCAAGTTCCTGGCTAAGGGCGTCTGCATAAATTTGGACTTTCACATGACTTCATCGACAGGCGTTGTGACCAACTGTGTAGTTTCGAAGTTATGATTCATAATTTAGGAAAGATGACTTTGATGAATATTTTTAGAATACAAGTCAGCGCTCGGGACCCGAACACAAGAGAAGGTATTTTATCTGTTAAATCTGTCTTACTACTAGAACATTCTGCGATAAAATACTCTTATTGGTTCTAATAAGTGCATCTTGTTATTATAGTTGTTGAATGGCATCTCTACTTAAATAAATAAATTGGTGATTTTATTCACACGAAGCTAATGTTAAATATATGTTGTACACTTAAGCACAGAATGTGCTCTAATATCTAGTTCAAAAATTACAGCCCCCGGCTGGCAAGCATAGTATCCAATTATGGAGTTAAATTTGATGGAAAGAAAGAAAGGAAAAGAAAGAAGGAAAGAGAAAGAGAGAGAAAGAAAAAGAAAGAAAGAAAAGAAACCTTTACATATCCCAATATGACTTTTGGTCTAAAGCACGTAACACAAATACCAACCCCCGAACAAAATATACAGATTCATTCATATACAATAGTGTCAAAAGATCGATAAGAGAGCTGGGTAGATACTGATGAAGATCTTACCTCTTAATCAAATGAAGAAATTTGATTAATCAAAATTAGTAATTGTATTAATTACCAGCAATGAGAGCTGCTTCCCAGAAGGTATACTTACCCCACTCACATTTAAATTATTTGTCCCGTTTTATTTTTTGCTATGGCTGCTTTTTCTGTAGCTAGAGAAATCTGAAAACTTGAGGACAGATCCTTGTAATTACTGCAAACGTACAAAAACCTTTACAACATTTATTTCCTAAGATAAAACCAAATTATTCTGAACTCTGGATGTCGAAACGTCCTATTCACCATCAGAAAAGACCTCTTTCTGAAAAGTTTACCCAGAATGAAAAACGCACAATGCCCAAAGTGCGCCTTGCTGGTCGATCGAGGGACCTGGATGTTCTCAAACATTGAGAGCTGTACAAACCCCTTCGCAGTTAATCTCTCAGGCGACAGCTTTTGATTTTGGGGACTCAAAGTATTTCGGATTTACTTCAAAACCCCAAAACCCGCAAGAGAGAGCCACTTACCACCCCTCTCAAACATTTCAGTTCACAGTCCCGATTAACATAAGACTCTGAAAATTCTCAGAAAATCACATTTATAATAGAAGCCTTACCCTGGTTTCACTTTCGCTGAAGATATCACTGTTTGCCACACAGGCAATCAAGGAGCTAAAACTGCAGTTAAAATTTCTAAAATGCATCTTGCTTTCTTACAGTGAAAGCGCTGGGCTCACGCAGTCACGCAGTCAAGCCCCCGAGTGAGGCTCCTTTACAAGAGGCTGGAGGTTCTCTCTCGAGCCAACACTTATAAAGCACTGAGGTCCAGCCCCCTGGGGGGGTGGGACACACAGCTTCCAGCGTGTCCTGTTTGGACCGCAAATTCCTGAGTCAAGCCCTGCATGCTTACGGACAGACAGGGACACAGCGCGTAAGTTTCTACTGGGAAGAGGTGACGTCAACACCTTAGTCATTTTCCCTATGCTAATTAGCTCTGCTGGGCTGCAGGGGTTGGCTGTGCAGCTGCTTTATCTTCGGCGGCATAGTTCCCGCTGGTAGTAATGCCATTGGCCACTCAGACGCCCCGCTCCGGGGCTGAACGGGTCGGCCCTTTTTAAGATGGAAAATGTTACAGAACAGAAAGGAGGAAGGTCCGCACGGTAAACAGTAATTAGCCTCTGGGGACTTTCAAGGGTTTGGGAAACCTGGAAACGCAGGTCTGGGCAAAGTTGTTGGATCCCTGTTATTTCCTGGAAAACAGTCAAAGGTTCATATTGGGGTATTAAGAGAAAAATCTGCAATCTGTCTTGGTTGATGAACTCTTGTTTTTCAAGAAAAAAGTGGAATTCATTTTGAAATATGGCTCCCCTCCCCCCACTGAACTTTATCGGACGGATGTCCTAATTCCCACTTGTCTTCCACAGTGGGAACATGCGAGCATTGAGGATTTTCATTGAAAAACTTTATTATTGTAATTCGAGAGAAGGAGGAATATGCAACACTTCTTTTTCTGACAGCTACTGAATTCAGAGAAAGCTACAGAAACATTTTAGAGAATCTAGTGCCTGAAGTGGAGAAAAGAAACATTAAGACATCTTCCTGCTTTGAGACTCGGACTGAAACTTTTTTTTTTCTTTAAATAGGATAAGAAGAAGTGGAAAGAATGTACACTACAGTTGAAAAGTTAGTTCAGCTGGCCTTTTTTTTTTTCAGGTAAGATGTCTGGTCTGGAGAAGCCTCCTGTGATGGCAGGATGCCAGTTTTTTCAAAAGGCTCCAACTCTTTGAACTTCTAAACACTTTACCAGTTTAGATACCTCTGGCAGTCTGGGTCCTAGCTAGGTCCTTCCCCTCTTCCCAATTTCATTATCACCTAAAAGCACTCAACGTTATTTATAAAAACATTCTCTAGTCTGGAGACATCCAGGGATCCCTCTTAAGTTTCTAAGAGTTCAATGGAACCCTACCATTCGCATTTAAAGATTAACTTCAAAGAATCATTAAAGTCAGCCGATAATAAAAAGAATATATGCAACAGGAAAAAAAAAAAAAAAACAAACCAGAACATTAATCCCTCCAAAAAAGGAAAATGAAGTCTTCTTGGGTGAGTGAGCGTTGCTTAATCTCTGTGCCTTATTGCCAGCCACTGAGTTATGTAATAAACCAGCTATGGTGTTTGCTTTGCCAAATTACCCATAACTCCCAACCCGAAAAGACCTAAATACATATATTCTAAAAAAGCTTGGAATACTATGAACAGTGCGGTTTGCATCAGCCACCGAGGGAAAAGGGTCACGGTGGATGGTGCCTGGTGATCGAAGTGTGCGCATGGTTGTGCTGTGTCCCCAGCGTGACCTGGAGGCACCTGCGGACTTTGCTGGCATTGCAGGTGGCGGTACCGCAGGTGTCGGGGAGGATCCGGGGACAGGGAAGAGGAGGTAGGAGACACAGCTGCATCCCACTCCAGAGGGGCTGCGAACTCCTCCGAGGCGCTCTCCCTCCCTCGGCTCCAATCGCTCCTCACCACTCCCCATTTTTCGTTCTCCTGGAGTCATTTCGGCAAATAGAGTTGATCCGAGGAGGAAGAAGAGGTTAATTCCTTTTGTAAAAAAAAAAAAAATCATGACATGAAGCTCCAGTTCCGGTTGTGGGGCAAATCTGGATCCTTTCTGTTTCATCTGAGATAACAGTGCTGAGCTCGCCCACATCTGCAACGCTGGGTTCGTTATCCGGATCAAAAAGGAAAAAAAGAATAGCGAGGTATCTGGAGATTGTTCAACTGTCTTCGCTCATAGAAATAAATGATAAATGATCGATCTTTCACTAGGCTGTCCAAAAAATCTACCAAAATGTGTAATTCTGTCCCCGCCTTTGAACTGATTTTAAACTCCATCTGAATCAAATTTAGGGAACTCGAGTGCTTCCATTTTTACATCAGAGAAACGGGCTCAAAATGGTGGCTAACTGCAGGAAGGCTGGATTGGATGCTGTTTGGCAAAGCATCACCAGGCCCGATGAGTACCAGAGCCCAGGAAAAAGGCCCCTAGGGTCTGCTGCCAGCGCAGGCTTCCTCGGCTACCCTGTGAGAGGCGCGGTGTTTGAAGTGTGTCAGGCTGAGTAGCGTGGCTCCACGGTGTTCCAGGATGCTAACTGGCCAAGGGCACAGACACCTGTCCCTATGCCCAGAGGTAACACTGCCTTCAACTAACTCATCCCAATTTCCCTTCATCTTCTCGTCTGAAAGATTTTGTTAAGAACGTTTGCCCTTTAACTGCAGGTCTATCACATACGAACTTGGATTTCTAAGCATCCTACGGCAAAAGAATTTACTTCGCAAATAGTGATTTTCCTCGAGAATAAAAATCGACCTAAAAGCAAGTATTAAAAACATTGACTTTCGAACTAAACAAATGGGATGATATCACACTAAAAAGTATTTCTGCGCAGCAAAGGAAATTATCGTCATAATGAAAACGCAGCCTCTTGGGTGGGAGAAGACAGTTGCAAATGATACATCCGATCAGGGGTTATTATCCAACATATATAAAGAACTCATGCAACTCAACAACAACCAGAAAAGCAACCTGATTAATACACAGGCGGAGGATCCGAATAGACATTTTTCCAAAGAAGCCATAGGCACATGAACAGATGTTCCAAATCACATTATTACGGAAATGCAAATCAAAACCACAATGAGATATCACCTTACACTTGTTAGAATGGCTATTATCGAAAAGACAAGAAATAACAGGTGTTGGGGAGGATGTGGAGGAAAAGGAACATGTGTGTACTGTTGGTGGGAGTGTAAATTGGTGCAGCCACTATGGAACATAGTATGGAAGCTTCCTTAAAAGATTAAGAACAGAGCCGCCATATGATCTAGCAATTCTTCTGAATATTTAGCTGAAGAACACAAAAACACTAATTCGAAATAATATATACACCCCTCTGTTCACTGCAGCGTTATTTACAATAGCCAAGATATGAAAACAACCTGAGTGTCCATTGATGGATGAAGAAGATGGGTACATATGTACAATTAAATGCCACCACGTCATAAAAAAGAATGAAATCTCGCCATTTGTGATAACGTGGATGGACCTTGAGCGTATAACGCTAAGTGAAATAAGTTGGAAGGAGAAAGTCAAATATCAAACAATTTCACTCATACGTGGAATCTAAAACAAATGAGCAAAACCAAACCAAATTCATAGATACAGAGAATAGATTGCTGGTTACTAGAGGAGAAGGGGTTTGGGGGTGGGTAAGGGGGTGAAGGGGGTCAGTTGAATGGCGATGGTAACTTTGGGGTGATCACTATGTAGTGAATACAGATGTTGAATTATCATGTCGTACACCTGAAACTTATGTAGTAATAATAACCAAAAAATGAGGAAAAATCTCGTCTCGACTGTAGTGGAGATATCACACGAGTATACAGCTGTCAAAACTAAATCGTACACTTGAAATTCATGAAACTTATTTTATATAAATTATTCCCCAATAAAGTCGATAAGAAAAAAACTCAAAAAGTTGACTTTTTTATTCGTACATCCTTGTCGTTTGGGAGATAAGTACAGTCTTGCTTCTCGTTTGCTGGATGGATGTTAAGTGATTTGAAGGACGTGCCGACAACGGTGCCTCATTAGGACTCTTGAAAAGCATACTAAAAATTGCACCCAGAACAGTAAAACTGAAACCAGAAATTAAAGCAGAAATGAAATGCTTTCGTTAACTGAAGGCTTTACATGTTTTGCATTTCTTCCATCCACACCATAAAAGTCTTAAATGAATCTCTTTAACCTGCATTTGCCTCCTCTGGCTCTAAGCAGTTAGAACATATTTTCATTAAGAAGTTTCTATTTTCAGTGAGGAAAAATTGAGGTTTACGCTGAATTCCATCATTCCCATTACAGCATTCCTAAAGTATGGTTAGGATGACCTCAGCATGCCCGTTAGAAACCCCGAGGAGGTTACAATTTTGCCAAGAATGTGCCACCAGAGAAACTTTCTACCAAATAACCAGAGACGGGAAACTGAGTTTCGCCTTTGTCCTGCAAACCAAAGCAGAGTGGAGAAAGGAAATTTGCGAAAGACCTCCCGGTTAGGAAAATGACACACCCAGTGGAGATAAAAGGTGTGGTGCATTTATCTTGAATGCTAAGGAAACCTGCATTTTTTTGTGGAGCTTTTAGCATCTGAGATAATGGAACAGTTTTATCATTATAAAATATTTGTAGCCCTTCCCTTTATAATGCGGAGCGCTGTTCCTCCATCCTAAGCTGCTATTCAAAAAAAAAAAAAAAACACAGGGCCTCTTTCACTTACTCACCTTTGTCATTTCCCTGTCTAAAAGGTGTCATTAACTGAGGAGACTGTTCTCATCCTCGACTTGTAAACTGGATGAACATCGAATTCAGAGCTTCGGCGAGGACGGAACCACACGACAGGCAAAGCGCCTAGCACAGGGCGGGGAGACGACACAGATGGGTGATGCGCGTTAGCTGCCAGCGTTTCCCATTCCGCTGATAAAGACACTGAGGCTCCGAGGGGCGCACGGAGCTCGGGAGACCCGGGCCTCACCTGGCCTCGGGGCTGCGGGTGCCACGCGCGCACGGTGCAGCTCTGCCCGTGCGGACGCGGGGCCCTTCGGCCTCGCAGGTCGCTTCCCCGCCTCCACCCCCCGTCCCTCTAGCAGACGTCCTGTGCCCCACGGGCCAGTGGAGAGTTCTGTGGGCGCTCTGTATCACCCCCCCACCACCACCACCACTTGGCACTCCCAGCACGCCACTTCAGGAAGCCCTCCCTCTGCACCTACCTTTCTAACTGGCCTCGCGGTGGCGTTTCTTATCACTCCAGTGTGGTGTGTAATTCCCACATCGAACTTGGGAAGCCAAGCCTAACCACGTTCCTCTCCTACTATAAAAACCCCAGTGACTTCCCAGTACTCCTTAAGTTGAAGATGAAGACTTTCACCTAGTATTCATGTGTTCATCTATCCATACACCCATCCATGAATGCATCCCTCCCTCCCTCCCTCCCTCCCTTCCTCCATCCATCCATCTGTATGCCTGTCCGTCTGTCCGTTCCTCTGTCCACCCATGCATGCATCCATCCATCTGTATGCCTGTCCGTCTGTCCGTTCCTCTGTCCGCCCATGCATGCATTCATGCATCCATCCATCTGTCCAGTCATTTACTCTTTGGCCTTAACCACTGTTCTAGGTGTTAGGGGTTCAAAATGAACAAAACGGACGAAACTCCTGCCCTCATGGAGCTTACGTTCTCGATGGGTTGGGGCAAAAAGGAGACAAGGAAAGTGGGTAAAACATACAGTACGTTTAGATAACGATAATTGCTGAGAATAAGGCGGGAGGAAGGGAGGAAAAGGAGAAGCCGAAAGACCGGTCAGGGGCAAGGCATCCTCGAGAAGGTGACATGTGGATGCGCCGGCCCCGGAGGAAGTGGGGAGTGACCCAGGGGCTCGGGGAACAGCATCCCAGGCCCAGAACAGAAGGGAACAGAAGGGATACAGGCAGGAGAACCCTGGCAGGCTGCAGGCCCGGCAAGAGGCTTAGGGTGGCTGCAGCAGAGGGACACGAAGAAAGTGGCTGGGAAAGAGGCCATAGGAAGGTCTCCCCCTATACACTGACGGAGGTGGAAGCCACCAGGGGGTTTTCAGCAAAGGTGGCACGCCCCGCCCCTCCTTGTCGCAGACGCTGTGGGGTGGGTAGAGGCACAAGTTGGCGCAGTGGGTGCCAGCCACACCCCCGGGCGTGCTCTCTCTGTCTTTGCTGGGGGGCTCGCAGGACTCCTGGGCACAGGACGGCACCATCGAGTCTGGACTCTGAGGCCCCACCCTGTGGGACATGACGGGAGGCCTGTGATTCTTCTTCCTGGTCTACGGCAGTGACCTTGACGATTCTTTGATGCGTGGGCAGAACATATTCAACTTAACATATGTTCATCTTGCCTTTCGTTAAACGCGTATTTTTAGAGTGTGTTTTCTGAGGTGCCCGGTGTCGAGCAGAAATTGCATGTAATTTACAAAGAAAATGCTTTGACTGGCACGTGTACTGAACAGTCTTTTACCAGTGAGGGCCATGATCAAACATGTTTGGAGACCATTTGTCTAAGCAGTGATGTGAGTCAATGGCCGACCTTCTTAAGCTTCTTTATAATGATCAAGTATAAGAAAGAGAACAGGTAAACTTTTTTTCTTCCCTTCTCTAAAGGAATTTTCATTTTTAGGAGAAATCAAGGAATGGGCTCGGGAAGGTCAGGAATTTACAACTCGTAGCACTGCTTCATTACTGATAAAATCTACCTGGCCACAGGGAAGGGCCTCCATTTAAAAAAAAAAAAAAAGGTGAAACGAAGCTGATAACCTTCTCTGATGGGCTTTGCAGGCTCTGAGCAGAACCCCCTAGAGAAACCAGGCAGGTGCTGGTTCTGCCACTACAGAGCATGGTGCCTAAGGGTCCTAAATCTGAAACGAAAAAACCATCTTAAATGAAAAATCACTTTTATATTTAATAAACCTTAATCTTCTGAATTTGTAAGATGACACAGAAGAAATGATATTAATACTAAACTTCAGCCTGGCACGGTTCTCATACTTTGAGAAAAATGGAAAAGCCTGCAATATTTCATATTTTGCACGGATTAGTACATGACAGTGTACAAATAATATGTATTTCTGGGATAACACACAGAAATTTCAATTGCTTAAATAAAAAACATGGACGGTTTACATATTTTAGTAGTATGGCAGGCGTGCTCTGTTCCGGCTTATAGTGGAAATAAAGAAAAAATGTAATCTTTACAGAAAAGAAGAAGGGAAGGAACCAAGGAAAGACAAAAATAAAATAAAATAAATTGAAACGAAATGAAATAACCAGCAGCTTGGGGAAAAATGGGGAGGAAGGATTTATACCTTAGGAGAGGTCACAGTTCATATGAGATTTCATCTTGTTTGTCAAATTCCATGTGTGCTTGAAATCCCATTAACTCGTTTCCTTGTTACCTCAATCTTTCCTTCGTACATAAAGATTAACCACCCATCTGTAACGTTGGAAACACACTGACTGCAATGTTTAAGATGGAGAAATAGCCATAGGCGAATCAGAACTCTGCTTAATGACTTGGAGACCAGCAGCTGTGGATTAAGGGAGTAACATTTATTTAGAGACGATGGAAGCCAAAAGCGCCTTAATTAATAGTCCCTGACTTGCTTTCTTTAGTCTGTTCCTCCCCAGGCCCACCTTGCCTTGATTAGTGATTTTAACTTCTGCTTCGCTGCCATTCCAAGGAAGAGGCACAGCAGCTGTACGGGAGCAGGCTGGCGACGGTCTGCTCTGTGCTCGGCAGTCACCAGCAGCTGGTCACCTTTCATGCCAGCCCTCAACAGCCTTCACAAACCCTAGACTGATTCGCTTCCATCAAGTAGATCTCTTCACATTCGAAGGATGAGTTCTGCTTGCTGGTGTTCAGGCGGATGGGAGAGCCTTGACCTTCCTCGTCACATGCCACACTCATCTTGGAAGAGGGTGACACAATTAAGCGCTGGCCAGGACGTGTGCTGCTGTGAGGCAGAGGCCGGATCTCATTCTGTAGGTTCTCCCGGAGAACCTGGGGTCAATGCGAAGGTCCTATTGATATCGGCAAGTGACTGGCGAAACTTCAGTAGAAGGTCAAAGATACAAAGGTCATGGAGGGAAGGAAAAGAAATGGGGCCGCATAGAAGCCTGGAAACCTTCAATACCAGATCTAAACGCAGTTTTCGGTAACTCTGCTCTACGGACTTGGTATCCACACCCAATTTAAAAGCTCAGGAGTCAGCTTAGAACTCGCTGTTTTGCCGAGTGCAGAAGAGGAAAGAAGGCACGCTATGCTTTCTTGCCAACTCTTTCCATCCCCACCCACGGGCCTGTTTCCTTGTCGGTCGTTGACAAGTTGCCAGCGGGGCCACGGCAAACCCTGTTTCGACACTTACACTGCCTTCTTCGCTGATTATTTAAAAGTCTGATGAGTCCCATGAGGAAGTACCTCTTGTCATCTTCATGAGGTTAACACAGCAATTCAAAACACACTTAAAAAAACAATGAACTATATAGCCATGAAGCAAACACGACTTTGCTGCAACTTGGATATTAATGCTTGCCATTGAGAGCGAGGACGCTGTGCCAACTCTGATCGTTAGGAGAACCTGGGCCTTCGTGTCACGTGACTACCACTTGGGCACACATCTTTGCAGCAGGGCGCCTGATGTGTAGGATCTGACCTCTTTCCAGCAGGTCTGGAATGGCCAGGTGAGTGTACTGGTTGTGAACTGGCAGCCCCCCAACATTAAAAAAATATTAGCTGTCAGTATTTAGAAATTGGGAGGTTTCGCATAGAAATAGGATTTCTGGCTTCTCTGGGGAAAAGAAAGCAAGATGTGGCAACTTGGGGCTCGGAGGCCCCCATGGCTATGGCTGAACCTGTAGCTATAGCCATGTTCTCCAAACCCCTCCGGCCCCATTGCTCCTGACCCAAAAGGCATTTGAGGTTATGGTCTCTGCCTCGATTTAGTCACTAGTCATCCAAAATAGATGAGTCACCTGCTGTGAGCCAGGCACTGTGAGAGCTACGGCTACACACGCAGCAACTCACCCATCCGGCCCGTGGTCCAACGTGCACTACGTCAAATAATCTGCTTCGGATAATGTAATAGGGGATGTGTCCGTCTCTCCCCACGCAGCAATTCTTTTTTATTTCTGGCTCCCTCACTGGTCCCAGTTTCCACCGGTGACTGGTGGGCACTTGCAGGCTGTTCTCTCCTACTCCTGACATCATACTGCCGTGCAAGCAAACCGCGGAGACCGAGGTTCTGCTCATTTACAGATCGCAGTACGATTCTTCAGTAAGAAGTGACTGGGCCGCACCAGGGAAGTGGACAGCGTGGCTCGGAATCCGAACCTTAACGCACTGGAAGAGTTCCACGGGACCAGCTCACGATGGATGGAGGCGGAAAGGGTTTGACACGACCGGCGCTAGAAGACACGGTGGGAAAGGTGATCGGCGAGCAGACTGAGACCCGGGGATGCTCAGGGTGAGGTTTCTAGGATAGCGTCTGGAAAGACCTTTCTACCTTTCTGAGAAGACGGCATTTTAAACCGCTCTTGTAAAGATCTAGGATACAGTGTGTTCGATGTTCGTATGTGGACGTAACTGTCAGGGAGACTGTGCCTGGTGTCACCCTTTTGAGGAACCCTCCCTGTGAGGCTGAGCTGCCCTGGTCTCTTCCATCCTCTGGGAGGTCGAGGCAGCACGGCTGCCCTCCGTAGAGGTGAGATTTGTGGCACGTACAGTGACTGACTGCTGGGGTCTGCTGAGCTCCCCTCCTCCTCTGCGAACCTCCAACCAACCGACCGACCGACCGACCGACCAACCGACTGACCGACCGACCAACCAACCGACCGACCGACCAACCAACCGACCAACCGAGACTGACCGACCGACCGACCGACCGACCGACCAACCAACTGATCGACCAACCAACCAACCCAACAGGCACTGGCTGCTTCCGGCCCCTGGGTCTGAGTTTCTTGTGCAGAAGGGTATTGAGGAGTGGTTCTGGGGTAACACCTGAGGAAGAAGCGGGGGACGGGGAAAGGGAGAAAATGGGACAGAGCAGAAGGAGAGTGGGACCACAGTGTGGTCGCCGCGGAAGCCTCCCTGATCTTGCATGGGACTCTGAAGACGGGACAACCCTAATTGGAGTACCACTGGGCCTCGACCGCCCGCATTGGTCAGCTCTGGGGTGAGCAGCTACCTGGAGAAGGGGGTGGGGCTTAGGAAGGTGGCTCTCCTCAACTGAAGTGATCCCCAGAAGGGACAACTGCCAAAGGAGGCGGGGAGACGAATCTTTTATTCCTGAAGGGATCTGGGGTGTGTCACCTAAAATTTCTCCCAAATACAACAGACTTCAAAGTGGACACCACGAAAATACTTCCGATTCCACTCCATATCATTAGTTCATCCATCCATATAGGGAATTCGAAAGGGATTATGATCAAATAATTAGAAAACTCAACAGTTTAAAGTTTCAGTATAAACTACATCAACTAAAACCCTGAATACTGACCCAACGGTTTCACAACTAGGAATTTATTCTAGGCAATCCTTGTGGCTGCCGGCAAGGAGTTAGCTGCAAATACATTCTCTGCAATGCTCTTTATGCAAAGAACACACTAGAAACAACTCAACATTCAGTCAGCGACCAGCTAAAAACACACCGAAGCCTTTTAGTAGACTGTAGAGCCCCACGCACTGAGGAGGTGAAAACTACTTAACAACCTAAAAAGATGTTCACGACTTGCTGTTAAGAGAAAAAAAAGCGGGTTACAACCAGGGCTTTTACTGTTGTGACTCCGTTTGGGTGAAAAGGAAAAAAAAAAAGCATGACAATATTAAAGATCGCGTTGTTTTCCTTTTTCGCTTATTTGGATTTACTAGAATTCCCACGATGAACATTTGTTACTTTCATAATGACAAAACCCGTTTCTCTGTCCCTTCCCCCCACTCTATGTTATATGTCGGTGGCCACGTGGTTAACGGCTAACGGCTACACAGGTTAAAGGTTAGTCGGAGGGAAATCTACCCCGCCTTTCGCGTGTGGGTCTGGTATCATGGCCTTTCCTTTCTGTGCACTGTATTTGTTCTGCACAATTTTCACATCTCGTGTTTTCCACCCATTAATATTTTGGAATGCCAACTGTTGAGAGAATTCCATTTCTTACCCAAATGCCTATAAAAAGAGGGATTTCACCAGAAAACACTGACTTTGCTTTTCTGGGATCATCTCTCCTGCCAACGGTCTTTATCCGTGAAATGTCCAGCTACTCGGGTGTGTCGACTGAGCCCTTCTCGCTGGAGTCGGGGCTGTGTGCCTGCCAGAAAACGTTCGTGTGATTCTGTCCTGCTCGGCCGGCAGGTCGGCTGGACCAGGTTCAGCTTGAGCATCAGCCGACCCCGCACAGCACATTCTGGAGGCTCCAGAGTGTGGCCAGGAGGGCAGGTCTGATCTGATGTCCTTTGGAAAACCTCCCGTCCAGGCCTCACGGGTGACCCCCGCCCCCCACTGCCTTGCCGGGCAAGGCTTCCTCTGAGCAGAGCTGTCGCTCTCTTTCCGGTCACGGCCACACCCATCTGCCTTGTTCTCTCCCTTCTTACTCTCCCAGGGTGACAGTGGGCGTTTTCTTCTCTCGCTGGGATGGTCCCGCCCTCTGCATCTCCCTTCTAAGGAGACAGGAATGTCACCTGATGCGCTTCTTTCCCATTGCAGCTGTTGAACGTAGGAGACCTCCCAGCCAACTCGTGTCTCATCAGCAAGTCCCGGAGATCGAAATCTCAGTGCCAAAGGAATGTATCACTAAGGGGGAAATTCCAGGCGGCGGCAGGCAGGGGAAAATTCCCTGGACAGGTGGGCTCCTGTGGGGCCAGGTGCTGCCTACCTGGAGATGAGATACATTTTCCGAGCACCTACAGTGAGCAGATTCTTATGTGGCCGTTTGGGGTTAAGAACAGACTCCCAAGCCTAAAAGAAAACCACGCATTTGTTCATTCATTCATCCACCACGTATTAAGGATCTGCTCTGTGTCCTCTCAAACTCCACGACTGGGTCAAATTACACCTATTACCTAGGCTCAGAACACTGAGAACCTCTAGTTCTTAGCATGGGTCACATTTTAATTGATTTCCTCTACTAAACTAAGGGCAGACCAAGCCAGAGACGCTGGAACACATAAGGCCCTCCAGAAATACCTGTTGTACGAACGCATGCAGCTAAGTACCAGGTTCTTCACAGGAGATGCGAAGAGCAGAAGGCCCGGCCATTCCTTCAAAAAGCTCGTCGTCGAATAAATCAAGAAATACTTAGCAGGCGCTCAGTCCTCCACCGGAAGCTTCAAAGCCTAAGACACAGGTCCCGCCCCTACATGAGCTTGACACTGACGCCTGGGACGCCAGACACACAACTGCGGATCCCATGACAAGGTAACATGTGGTCTCCATCATGTACTGTAGACCAGGAGAGATCGGTATACTGGAGGTGGAGGGTGGTGACCAGTGAGGGCCAGTCCCGTATGTAATGATCCTGTCTCCATAAACGATCGGTCCAGTTACAGGAAGTCCTGTGAGGAGGCCTCAAAAGTAGGCTTGAAAAGGAAAGGTATTAGGAAAGTTAGCGTTGACTTTAGCCACTATCGGGTGAATGGCAGCTGCGGCTGCGGTCATTATGTGTCCTGAGGATTTTCTGGCTCCTTTATTGTGTTTGAAAAAGTTTTAAAAAGCACAAAAGAAAACCACCTTCCAGACGTGCCTTTTCGGGTGTAAGATCGGACTGACATTCTGCCAACACCAGACACGGGGGGCTGTGAAAATTCCCTTTTTCCTCTTCAACTTGAGGGTCAAAGACAGCTAGAGCTAAACCGATAGAGCAGCTGCAGAGGAAAAGCTCTCATGGCGGCGGAGCGGGGGAGATGGGACCGCGTCCCATCCCGTATTCTGAGAGGCTGCGAGCAGAGGGAGGTGGCCCGAGTCTCTGACACTCTAAAAACAGGAGCTCCCTTAGCAGACCTGCCCTCGGGGTGAACCGCTATTCATCCCTCTCTTCCCGCTCCCCCCATTTCATCCTTTGGACACTTCTCATTTCTTCCGGCTTTTTTTATTCTCTTTTTTGACTGGTGTTAGCACGGTTTAGCTTTCTCCAGAAAAATAAACTTATTTTTAATCTCTACTTGCCTGTTCATTTCAAGCGGGTTCTTGTGGACGGCGTCTGGTTGGGTCTTGTTTTTGGACCATGCGGACAATCCGTCTCTCACTGGTGCATTGAGACGGCTGATGTTCAACGTGATGGACTGATATAGGGAGATTAATATCCACCCTACGTTATGGTTTCTGACTCTTTTTAAAATCCCTGCCTGTTTCCTCCCCCGCCAAAGTTCCTTCATTGTCTCTGGATCGTTCCTGGGCCAACTTCCATCCCTCCTCCTCTGAGGCGGACTCCTTCACCTGAGGCTGACCTGAGGGTCCGGTGGATGCCCATGGGCGCTTTTACGTAAGCCTCGGGCAGCCTGTTTATTGGGATGAATGGCTGGAAGCTCCGCCCAGTTCTCTGCCAGTGACTGGACAGCAACAGGAGGGACACATGTCTTGGGGTGCATCCTGGAAGGCGAGCCTCAGAAGAGGCACCTCCGAATTCTCTCCTGTGAGACGTTCTGAACGTGGGCGTTATGAAATGGCCTGTCCCTCTCCTCCGGCCAGCCCTTCCGTGGCCTCCGTCTGCTCTCGGGAGAAAAACCCAGCATGGCGACCTCTCGGTTCTGGTCCCACCCTCGCCCTCGCCACGGTCTGGCTCAGCCACACTGGCCTGGTGCGTCGGTGCTCCCCAGGCTCGTCTTGGGGTCACTGGGCCTTCGTCCGTGGCGCTCCCTGCCTGCAGCAGCTCTGGCAGACTCCTACCTGAGTGACGATCGAAATATCACTCCTCAGAGAGATGGCCCTGGCCCCCCGCTGGGGCGAAGTCCTCTTCCTGGCGCATGTGACAACAGTCACTGGTCCCGGTTTGTGGCCTGCCATATTCCCACATCTGGCCCAGGTCTGACACCCAGAGTATGGCTCCGCGACTATCTGTTAACTGATGACTAAATGAATTAATGACCATGCTCTCTGTAAACCTCGAAATACTGATCTAAAAAGAGGAATTCGGGAAAAAAAGAAAAGGTAGTCGGCCCCTTTTAAAACTTGGAAATGAGGGGGAGAAAAGCTGATTTCTGGATTTCGGTCACCTAGCTTTCCCTTCCCCATCCATTCAACAAGCATTTTCTGAGACTCCGCCCCGTGTGAGGAGCCACGCTGGTTCCCGAGAGCGGCCACGCTGGTTCCCGAGAGCGGCATCAGGTGAAGGTGCCAGGGCCCCGCTCACCGGAAGCACCCGCCTCAGGTCAGAGAAAAAGGCCCGTTCACAGAACTGAGTCTCAGCAAACAGCACTATGGGAGGCGAGTGCCACCGACTGCAGGCGGGGAAGCCTCTCGAAGGCCGTAGACGTGAACTTCCAGATCTGTCCTTGGAGGCCAGGCGGCAGTTAGATAGATGGAGGCATTTAGATGTGACTTTATGTGACAAAGCTTAACAGAATTCTCCGGCTAGCTCTCAGTGGTGTGACAGCCACTGGGACTCCCTCTCTTTGGCCCCAGGACTGCAATCTTGGGAAGTCTGGACCGGCCTTGTACTGCCCTGCAGTCCCATGTGCTTCTCGGTGGGACGTGATCCCTCGGAGGAACCAAATCCAAAGGCGAAAGCAAAGAAAAGTGACAAAAACAGTCTCCCTTCCCCGTGCCTTTCAGCATCACCTCAAGTTTGGTCCTGGCCCTCCTGGGGAAGATTACAGCATTGCACAATGGGAAATTCGGGCCGCTCAGCCTATGTCACCCACACTTCTGAAACCCAGCTGAAGGACAGTCTGCACCCCGGCGTGACATTTTCTAAGCCGAGACTGTGTGAGTGGAGTGCACGAGCCCTGGGTCTCCCCGAAAGCTGACTCGAGCCATGACTAAGAAAGTCACCTTAGAAATGAGGAAGTGTGTCTTGGGCGCCTGTGGTTTCTGATGAAACTGCTGCATTGTGGGGCATGGGCAAAAAGAAAATTCTGGGGGAAAAAAAAAAACCCATAAAAAACGGGTGTATACTCAACTCAGTTTGCTCTTCTGCAGGACGAGGGAGCTGGACTAGATGGTAAGACCCTTTATGTCCTAATATCCATGAGCCCATGATTTCTCTCAGTGTCTCAAGAGTTACACTAATCCCATTTAGGATGAAACCATTTTTTCTTTGGGTGGCCCTGTCCTTTGCATTGTAGACGGTTTAGCAGCCTGCAGGTCCCTTCCCCCCAAATGCCGGCACCTCCCCTCCAAACCCCCTGCCCCAGTCACTGCTGCAATCCGAGTCTCCCACGGATTTTCAAACGTCCCTGAGAGGATAATAGCTCTGGGATCTTAAATTAAGCAGGTTTGTTCAAACATCCTAAGAACGGCCCCAGCACACCAAACACATTCATCTAATTTCTTATTCAACAGGAAAGAATTTCTTCTAACATAGAGCTCCTTTGAAATGTGTCATTTCGAACCAGTCCAAAGGAGATACTGTCTGAATCTCAATGCTCGGTTGAAAAACACATGTAGAAATGTTGAAAGATTTCGGTCGATCTGAAATAAAATGAAATCCCTCGCAGATGCCACATGCTCTTTGAAGGATAGTAAAAGAAAGTGATTTACGAATATAAAGTGGATAACACCAAACATTTCAGTGACTCAGAAAATGGCTAGAAATCGCATCAGGCAAAAGTTCACTTTTTTCCATTAAAAAAAAAAAAACCAAAAACAAAAACCCTGCCTATAACAACCTCCCGCTCCTCACATTTGCCAGCAGACTGAGAACTTGGTAAATTTTGGCTCCAAGAAAAATGACATAAAACTACTATATATTTATTCGTTATTTCTTCCTTATCATTAGGTTTTTTTTTTTTTTTTTAAACTTAGATAACATTTCCATTGTTTCAAAGTAAAAACAAGCTTTTACTTAAAATCATTTACTGGTAAAATTGAGCATTACATGACATGAAAAATCCCAATAATGCTGCTAATACATTGTCAACAGGTGTATAACTGCTGTTTATTATAGAAGCTGATGCGAAGGAGAGACCGGAAACCTGAGCATCAAAGAAAAATCCTTGTAGTTTAAAACCGTCCTTGTAGTTCGAAGATATACACAGCGTTCTCGAATACTAATAAATAAGTTACTCTAATTCTCCCACTCAGAAAGCAGCTGTCAGAGGGCACAGGCGTCAAGCACCATACCGGTAACTGAAGAATAGGAGGAAGCAGGTTCAGAATAGCAGCGGGTTTTTCCCTGAGATGCAGATTTTACAAGAAATGTTCAACTCCACTTTAGATACGGAAAGATCGTGTCTTTTTCCCATCGAAAGGGGAAACAGGAAAGGTGTAAATAGCTTGCCCCATTACTATGTCCCATCTGGAAAATCAAAAAGGTGGAGAAAATGATTAGTCAGAAGTGCATGACTTCCTAAAAATGACTTTCTGGATTCAAAAAAGAGCCAGAGCTGCATGAATGAACACTTCCCCAAACCACTATGTTTGGGGTCCACGCTATTGAAAGGTCTTTGCAGTGAGGAAGGCAGGGGATTTTGGGGGTGTTGTTCTCTTTGGAAGCCAAAGGGTCACAGAAAGACTCAAGCTGGCTGCAGCATGTCCACGGCACCCCCGACTTCCGCAGGACCGAGGAGCAGTGCCACCGGGGAATGGCTCGGGCCCCCGGCGCTGGGATATCTCAGGGGACTGAGCCCAGGCCTGGGGACTCTCTTAGCACGTCACAGGGCAGTTCCAGTGGAGCCAAGAGAAGACCTTTCACGGGCAGCCAGGTCGTCACTTAGGCCTACTGCCCTCCGTATACCGTGTATCCCCCTCACTAGCCTTCCTCACCTGCTCCCTGCCACTCAGGCAAATATCTCCTAGGAGACAGAGAATTTGGGGGAAAAAAAAAAAACCCATCAGGAAAAGTAAAAGCCTATCATGGAGAGGCCAGGAGAATGAGATAAATTAAGTCCTTGCCCACTGCTATGGATTGAATTGCACCCCCACCCAAATTCATATACTGAAGCCCCAACTCCCGACGTGAAGGTATGAGGAAGTGGGGACCTTGGGAATTAATCAAGTTTAGATGAGGCCATCAGGGTAGGACCCTCACACGATGGGATTAGTGTCTTTACAAGACGAGGAAGCGACACCAGAGCTCGCCCTCTCTCCGCCATGGAAGGATACGGCAAGACAATGACCACCTTCAAACCAGGAAGGTGGCTCCCATCAGAACCTGTGTCGTGCTGGCACCTGGATCTCAGACTTCCCAGCCTCCGGTTCAGAGGGATGAACATCCATTCCCAGACTCCGGTATTTTGTTATAGCAGCCTGAGCTGACTGAGACCCTCCATCACCCAGCTCTGCGAGCAGAACTTTGAACCGAAGTCCATGGATCCTAAGCCCCTGTTCCTAACAACTGCACTTCGCCACTTTTTGAGAAGCACTGAATTCAGACATTCGAGGTGCTTTAATTCCAATGCACTTTTTGTTTTCAAAGCTACACGTGAAATTTGTCTTTCATGGTTATGTATGTGCTGGATGATTCAGAAATTTGGAAATGAACAGATCAATACTGAAACCAGTTCTCTTAATAAAATGACATTGCTCTGATTTCTGCAAAAGCCCCTTAACGATCTCGTAAACTGGGAAGGCTGGGTTTTCAGATTTAAACTGAGACAGGATAAAAACGATCAATAGCTTTATTGAGCTATCCTTTAAATACCATCACGGTACTTTAAAAATCTTTAACTATACTGCGATAAAATTGAAATTTTGCTTCACATCCTGAGAAATACTGTTTTAACTAAACAATATTATTCATGATCATTTTAAAAGCTGTTATGAAATTCTACATCTACCAGTAAATCTGTTAATAGTTAGTGCTGACAGAAGAATATTGAATTATATCTTAGTGCCAGCTAGATAAAACTTTTGTTCTTCTAAGTTTATATTATAAATTCAAGGAAAGGACGTTAACAGAGTGTAAGGCAATTACAAAGAAACGCATGCTTTCCTCCTCTGTGCCTGTTCTGTGCAGGTGTCATGATTTTGCTAGATCGCGCTGCCGACGAACTGGCTCGAGGTCAGACGCCCAGGGCAGGGACTGGGAGATCTCACTTGCCGGCTGCTGGGATACGAGCAAATGGTCATGTCTGAAGTTCTCCTTCATCTGCCTTCTGCTACTCGGGCTCTTTACTCTCTCCATCCTCGATGATGACAGAGAGCTGTGTGTCTTCGGCCCATGACTAAGGCACGGTGCCCGTGCACGCACTGTTTGTGTCCCGGCGTGTTCTGACTCATGCTGTCCGTGGACCTCAAAGGTATTGGGAAATAAAGGCAAATCAGACATGGTTGTGGCAGCCTGCATGCAGAAAGGCGAAATACGCCAGGAAGGCACCTTCCAGGACAGCCCGTGACTTATATAATCATTATTTTTATTTCTTCATAGCAATGTTCACTTTCTAACCTGGCGGTGGTTTAGGGGATGTTCTCATCTGCTTTTGAGTCTGGACATGCATCTACTGGATGACTCGCTGTGGTTGCTCAAAACCAGTATTCGTGGTGGGTGCCCAAGACGCCAGAGGAACAAATTACAGAGGTAAACTTGAAAAATTCTCTCTCACGGCCAGGTGGGTGCTGGTGCCCCTCCGGTCCAGGTAAAAACAGGGCTGTATACCACCTGCCATGCTTCCAATATACATAAAGCAAAATGAGGTTTAAGGCCTCTGGTGGCATCTACATTAGCAGTCCCTGGAAGGCTGGCAGGGTGGACGAAAATGATGGGAAGACTAGGAGGAGGTCAGAGCCTCAGTGGCTGACAATCTTCTGAAATACTTCTGAGTGGGAGTGGTTTGCCATTGTTATCAATTTCATTCATTCATTCATTCATTCATTCATCCATCCATCCATCCATCCATTCATTGACTCTCCCATGTGCCACATGCTGAGGCCCAGAATCATTTTTTCACAGTTCCTCAAAGAGTCGTTAGTCCCCTGGGGAGACCTGGCCAAACTGGCCTCAGGAGCTACTGAACACAGAATCCAGGTGCAATTCTGGGGCCCTGCCCCCCAGGTGCTCTTGCTGCATGTGGACTCATGGAGAAGAGGGACGAGGGACACACAGCCGAGGCTCCTCAGTGGTAAAGGTCCATTCTGTTCTCTGCAAAGCACACGGATATATTTCTAAAGAAGTCTTCTCACAGTGTTAAAACCTCTCCCATCGCCCAAAATGGAGAATATCGTATTGCTGCAATTCTTACTTCCAGAATAAAAACACCAGAGGTGCCATCTCCCCGCTACGAGGAAGAAAGAACCATTCTTGGAAAGAAATGAAAAACTACAAAATAACCTGAGTCAAAGAAATAGTTTTGCAATTTCCAAGTGGTTTCTATGACCTTTGTTATGGGCTGAATTGTGTTTCCCCCCACAATTCACATGGTGAAGCCCTAACCCCCCAAACCCTAAAATGTGACTGTATTTGGAAACAGGGCCTCTAGGAAATTAAAGTTAAATGAGCTTGTTAGAGTGGGCCCTAATCCTACAGAATCGTGTCCATAAGAGGAATAATGGACACACGAAGGGACACCAGTGATGCACACGCACAGAGGTAAGACCACCCCAAATCATGGCAAATAATAAAAAAAAAAAAAAAATGGCCATCTAAAAGCCAAGGAGAGAGGCCTTAGAAGAAATCAACCCCGCTGACACTTTGATGTTGGACATTCTGAACAGCGAAAAAATTATTTCTGCTGTTTAAGCCACCCGGTCTGTGGTTTTTTGTTACAGCAGCCCCAGGACACTAATACGACCTCCAACCTGAGAGCATGGAACAATATAAAACGTGCCCATCCTGAACGGCCACTCTTACCAAACCTCCCTGTACGAGGTCTCCGCAGGAGCACACGTCCCTATCCACAGCCCGCCTTAATGTTCCCCAGAAGTCTCCGGAAGCAAACGGACAGGAGTGCAAGGACAGCTCCAGTTCCATCCTGGACGTGCCCAGCTGCCGTCGGACACGTCCAGTGGCGTCTGCAGCCCTTTACCATCTATCTGATGGAACTCGCGTCCTGCCGTCATCCCACAGCAAGCTGGAAGGCGGTCCATCGCACACGCGAAACCGCATGGCCTTCTGATGTTGATGAAGAAAGACAGGCACCTCCGTGACAATGATTAAACTTGCTTTTTCAAATGCCTCATTCTTGGCGATCACTTGGAATGGAGTACTTCCCCCTCACTGCCCCCACTCCCAAACAAAGACCCAAGGAAAACAGAGGAAAGGCTTTCAAAGGCACCCATTACGCTCAGGAAAACCATCGAGGATATATGCATGCCCATGGGAACTGTTTTCACCCCTGCATCCTCAACACTCAAAATTCAAACCCTTGCAAGGTCTGCTGCCTGGCTTCTAACTGGAAAAGTCACAGAAATTCACCCTTGCAGAAAATATCTATCATGGTTTCTTCCTTGGAAAAAAAAAAAAAAATAACGACAAGCCCTGAATCATATTTCCTAGGATCTTAAAATAATGATGTTGATTTGCTGGTCTATTTAAAAATTCCACGGTAATAAAAAAAAAACAAAAAACAAAAAAACCCCTAAAGATTTAACCTGTTTCCATTGGGGCAACCAAAGGAAAAGGAGGCAGCAGAAAGCAGCTCTGTCACGTTGGCTTAACAATTCGAGATTGAGTCCAAAACCCACATTCTGAAATATGTCAACCGCTGAAGTTTCTAGGCTGGGGAGGTCCCCTGGTGGGCATTCTTTCCTGATTTTTTCCTTGAAATCAGACTTAAGGAATTCGTAAACCTCTTAAACCCTCATTCGCAGAACTTCCAGCACTGTCCCCTTGGTCACTAAATCTGAACTTTCGGAGGCCTTTGCCTGCACGTTGAAAGGTGAAGTCATGTGGGCTGTGTATAAAATAAATAAAAAAGTAAAAAAAAATCTTAGAATGAAGACCTAAGAGTAGGGCTTGTGGGTCCCACGGGAAGACTGAGATGACCAAAAGTTCTAGAAATCGTCTTTATACTAAGAAAGAGCCCAGTCCATGGAGGAAGAGAAGGAATTGCCAGACCTTTCTGACGCTTTGGCAGAGTTTGGGGCAGACAGCCATGTGCTCAGATGTGTGTCTCGAGACGCCAGGTGGGAAGGCCAGTGGGGACTCATGCACGTGCCTGTCAGGGTTCCTCCATCCTGGGCTGTTCCTCCAGCCCCACCGGAGGGGGCCTTAATGTGATGTAAAAAGACTTTAGGTCGTGGACACAGATGGTCTTGCAAGTACTAGTGTCAGTCCGTGACACCCCTTAGGGTCTGGCTTCTTGCAAACTCTGCACTGGCCTTGATACTCACAGGGTGGCCCAGAGCCAGCAGCGCTGGCGTCACCTACGAGCTTGTGAGGAACGCAGAATGCTGGGCCCTCCCCTGAGATCTACTGGAGGAGAATCTGCATTTTAGCAAGATTCCCAGGTGACTCCTATGCACACGTCGTCCGGGCAGGCTGCTGTGACAGAACACCATAGACTGGGCGGCGTACAAACAACAGACGTTTATTTCTCACAGCTCTGGAGGCTGTGAAGTCCAAGGTCAAGGTGCTGGGAGGTTCAGTGTCTGGTGAGAGCCTGTTTCCTGGTTCACAGGCGGCTGCCTTCTAGCTGTGCCCTCACACAGCGGAAGAGATAAGTGAAGCTCTCTGGAGTGTCTTTGATAAGGGCATCTCCCAAAGTCCCCTCCTAAGACCACGACCTTGGGGGGTGAGATTTCAACATAGGAATTGGTGGGGGGGAGGTGGTCACAAACACTCAGTCTGAGAAGCATGGTCCAGGGTGGAGGAGGAGGAAGAAAAGAGAATTGTTCCCATGGGATGATGAGAACATTCAACTGTCCTGGGTTAACTTACGGACAAATAATTCCCCATAGAAACCTTGCCAGATTGCCGCAAATGGCAAACAAGGCAAACCTGGTTTACGGGATTCTTCCGGAGAAAATATTTACCAGGTTGCCAAGGGCATCAGAGTCAACTGGAATTTCATTTATGTTCGAGGGGAGTGCGTGCACCCCCCACGCAGGCTGCGTTCTGAATTTTATTATTACATTAGAGATGCTTATTAAAAATACATCTACACACAGACATATATATGTATGTATAGATTTATATATGTATCGCCCAAGCTGTAATTAGGAGATGCTCTAGGGACCTATTAGGCCTAACAGACAATAATAGGGAAGTGACTTGATTGCTCAATTGTGTTTTAACTGACTTGCATTATCAAGAAGACAACACATGTATTTCCCTCCGCATGCAATTTTAGTGTGTGTGACTATATATTTTCAGCAGTTTCCTCTAGAGATGCAGTTTTACGGACGTTACATGACTCAAACTTCTAATTCGCTTCATTTCCACGAGTTTGGCTTTTTAACAGGATGACAGAAGACCGGACCACGCTGCTTTAATCTGAATTTCTGAGTACCTTTCTAAAACACAACGTAATGCAGCAGGGAGAAGCCACTCTCTTGCAGACCATAAATGGCATGGTTTTAAAAGGAGCAAGACCTGCAGTATGAGAAAACGTATGACAAGCAAAAAAAGAGAGAGAGAGAGAGAGAGAGAGAGAGAGAGAGAGAGAGAGAGAGAGGCGCGGCCTTTTGTAGCAGCAGCTCTGTCAAGGCTTTTCAGAAGTGACCTCGCAGAGACCCCATGGCCTTTCGGGTGAGTGTTCCGAGCCCAGATGGGGTGGGAGTGGCGTGAACGCCCATTCAAGCCCATGACCGTGATGGCTGACTACTACTGAAAGGGTTGTGGCACTTTTGCTACATGGTACTTTTCAGTCTTGCCTCAAAATTTATGATTGGAAAAAAAAAAAAAAGACTCCAGGTGTCTGGAGCATTATGCCACATGATTTATAGTACATAAAATCATGGAAAGTCACACCACTTCCTGATAGCACACAGCTCATGTTGGCCACTGAAACCTTCTGACTAATTCATTCCATGCTGCAGTTTTCCACGGCTGACTCACGGCCATATCCTACTTTTCTCATTTCCTGAAATGATTTCTGATGGACGTTATTCCACATAAAAAGTGGAATGAAATATAAAACCCAGAAACCTAGGCACAATGCTCAAGTCTTCACTCTAGGTCCCAAATACATTTTTGGCCCTGAATTCCTAGGATGGACCCATGTTTCTGGGTTTGAATGGACCTCGTGTGCTCCAGCAGAGGAGCCTGTAGCACAGTGCCGGGCCCGTGATCACAACTCACAGAATCCAATTCCAGAATCAACTGCTTGGGATGAAACAAATAAGCTATAGAGCAAAAACCTTTTCAGACCAAAGAGAGGTCTGAAATGGAGGTGTGATTAGAATACAAAGGGATTAGAAACAGTATATATGCTCTAGTTCTGTGAAATAGTGGCCCATTATGCTTTATTTGAAGGGGCATTTCAATATTGAATCACTGATTTTTTTTTTTTTTTTTACATTATTAGCAAAAGGAACGTGGAGTACTTTAAATTGCTTTAATTTGCTTGTGTTTTAAGAAGATAAATGCTTTAAAATTACTGTATTCTCTTTAAAAAAATCTCTTGGAAACAAGGCACATTTCAGATCTTTTGTTGGAGCTTCTACTTATAGAAAGACGGTAGGTGAGCCAACTCTTTAGTAATTATTTTTCATATTCATCTTCCTTCTTTGAGACTTAGAAGTCTTTATTTTTCTAGTTAGCATCCTGAAAGCTATGTTTCTATATAAAAATGTGAAACCGTTTTGAATCACACAATCACTCTCACCTAAGAAATCATTATTTTATTAGAACCACTCAGTATTTCTCATACCCATTAAGAAATATTTTTGGAAAATCTTTCCAACCGAGTTATGCATTGGGTGCTGGAAGGTAAGTTTCAGAGGCTGAAACCCGAATGAAAGGTAGACTCGAGAGGCCAGGGTCAGAAATGGCTGCTAAAACCAGCCGAGGAAAAGCCGATGGGGAATTTAATAAGTGGATCGGACTGACCACACTAGAAACCAGGGATGGACCAGGGACGTGACACACAGGAGGAGAGACAAACAGTCATTATGTGCCGCTCAGCGTTCAGCCGGAGTCAGTAACAAGGCGTCTCACACAAACAAAATCGAAAACAAAACAGTCCGATTCTGACCCATCTGCCAGACCTACAAGTTTACAGTAAACAGAGCGATAAAGGGATGAGCTACAGAATGCCGATGGATGCAACTGCTCCTTCCGAACGGAGGGACATTCTATCAGAGGAATGACCCAGTGGCTTCAGACGCAAACGACTCTGGGTGGGGAACCCAGACCTTAAGACACAGAAGAGCTATATCAACCAAATGCAATGGGTGTGTCTTATTTGGATTATGATTCAAATATGCTAATTATAAAACAACAACAACAACAACAACAAAAACAGACTCATGAGACAGCTGGGGAGATGTAAACACAGAAAGGCTATTTAATATTAAGAAAGTACTTTTATCTATTATTTTTTCTTGAGCTCTTAGAGAGGCATACAATTGCAATGATATGATATCTGGGGTGGCGGGGGGCGGGGAGCGGGTATGTTTAAAATTACCCCATGGTGTGAGGATTGGGAAGCCACCTTCTACGTGCTGATAACTGGTAAAGCTCTGTGACGAGTTGAGTATGTATGGGGCTCTCGGTTTTTGTAGATCTTTGAAAAGTTCCATAGAACATAGACCGAGTATTAATGAAGCTTTTGTCTCTTACTGTGTAACAGACCTGTGTCAGGTCAATCACGTGACCTGAGAGGTCAAAGGGTGCTGGGAAGTGTGCTCTTCCTACACGGTTGATGAAATGTTTGGATGCCTGATGGTATTTTCAAGCTGTGAAGACCACCCTGGAGCCACAGGTGAAGGTGACAGCCACTCAACTCGACATGCCACTCGGACACCTCACACTCGCACTGCAGCCACCCATTCCGGACACACTGAGCCCCAACTCCCACAACCATCGGGTGAGGTGTGGAGGTGGCAACCTGTGTGTTTTTATTTTGTCTATGAAAAGACTGATACAGATCATGTGATTGCTCAAGTCGGGGAGTCACTCAAGGAAGGCCAGAAATGACACCCAACCCAACACTTCGAAATCACCGTCACAATGTACTTTTTTCCAGGCCCGGGGGGAAGATGCTCAACTGAATGACATAGCGAGATGCGTATTAGCAAGTATGAGGTGATGGGGTTTTAAATGTCCAGATAATTTTTTAAAATACTAAACACTAAAACCGCTTTCACATTTAAGGTACTTAAAAGATGAGAAATTGATGTTAACAGACTTAGCAGCAGAGAGTGACGATGATGATGATGGAAGATGATGGCAAACAGCAGCTCGCATAAGTCACAACTCACTATCCACCAGGAGCCGAGACCAGTACCCTGCACACATTCTCTTTCTTCGTCCTCAGCCTACTCCCTGAGATGGGCACTGTCTCTTTTTTGTAGATGAGGAACGAAGGCGACGTGGCATGCCTAATTCCCTTGGATGTTTGTCTCAGAATCAGAATCTGAAACAAAGCGACCATGAAATCGTACCCGGCCTAACACAAATTCTTAAAATAGTGAAGAATGATCCATCGTCCCCGGGTGACAAACTGTGTTGACAAGTTCAACCGGTCAAGGAGGTGCCTGTGGTCCCACATACTATTGATGGAAAAAGCGTAATTAATGCTGCAGACAGCTCACGAGACATTGGTTATTCTGTAGAAGGGGTCACCCGGCGCAGGTGTCCCACACTGACACACTGACAAAGAATGTGCTTGAGAACGACAAAGATCAACAGGTTTGCAAGGCCAGTGACTTTTTCCTAAGAAAGCAGACATCTGGCTCTGGTCCTATTTTTAACCCTATGTACCACGCCACCCCCACCTACAGCAAGGCACGGTGACTGAGGCTCAGGATGACTGATGAGCTGGAATGCTCTAGAAAAGGCATTAACAAGAATTATCAAGAAAGGAAATTATCCCTCTTTGGGAAGTCAGAGTTGGACGGTCTGTTTTAAGCACTGATCCCCGAACGGTTAAACATTAAGCTTCTAATAATCGAAAGGTTGTATATCCTTCAGCTCTACAGAAAACCTGGAGATCTAAGAATTCTGAGTAGCAGAGGTTGTATTCTGGTTTCCGAGGAGCCACGGCATCTTGGACAGGAGGCTGGTCCAGGAGCCAGAGTCCTGGTTTCCAGCCCCAGCTTAGGCAAAACCAAGTTGTGCTGAGCTGGGCACAGCGTTCCACCTTCCTCGACCTCAGTCTCGGCTGCTGCAACATCAATGGTCAAAGCTCCTTGAGCTCCAACACTCTGAATCCACAGAACCCAAAAGGATGACGGCAGGGACCTTACAATACAGTTTAGCTTATATAACGGGGCACAGTACAGGAAGGTGGGCAGAGCTATTAATACTCAAGTGTATTAATACTATGCTAATGGAACTGTATAAACTATAGAAACGTTTCGCCTGAAAACTAAGCTTCCAGTAACATCATAATTAAAAGAAAGGTCATAAATTGCTGTCACCCTAGCTGCTCAAAAATCCCCATTCGAGTCACTGGAAATTGTGAGACTGAAAAGATGCATAAACGTAGCCTACTTATTCCAGGAATCATTGGAAAATTCGGAACGAGGCCAGGATTAGGGAAAAAGAGAAAAAAGTCGCCTTGTCAGGAAGTTTCATACTATCCGTTTTTTTTTTTTTTTTTTGATTCACAGCACAGGATTCTTTCTGTGAGAACTCTCATAGAACCCTGTTTGTTCTGGAAAATGGCTGATATGCTCATGAATGAGCTCAGACAAGAGCGGCTGAATGTAGGACTCTGTGATGAATCCTGTTATGGAGGCGTTTCTGTAACTGTCACAGGCGAGGGAGAAGATAAAGAAATTGTGAGCGGCACAAATGTCCTGCTGGTGATTGTCTGATCAGCCTAATGCCTGAAATGCCACGCTCTGAAATAGCCCCTTGTTCCGGAGGATTAAATCAGTCAAAACATCCGGAACTGGGTCCCACGGAAAGTCCTGACTTGGCTGAGAACGGAACTCACATTTTCCAGTTTATTTCGCAGGCTCTGCCTGATCATCATTCCAAGTTACATCCAACCTACACTTTGCAGTTTACTAGGTCTTTTCACATGCATTAATTCATTTGCGGTTCCTGACACCCTCGAGAGTACACAGGGAGGCATTCTTATCCTTACCTTTGCAGAAATGAGGCTTGGTGAGCTCAGATTACTTGCCCAAGGTCGCGTACCTCATAACTGACAACATCAACATGCACATTCATGCCCTGACTGCTCCCCGCGACGGCTGTACCCAAACACGCCTTCCTGTAAATCCTTGACCTAGCACTGAAAAAGGCACGGCTCAGGTACATACATGGGCATGCCCTCAGATTTCTGTGGTGAATCAGTAAACATTACTTATAAAGAGAATATTGGTGAGCTCACCGAGGGCTCAGGCTCTGAGCTGACAAAGGATTAAGATCATTAAAACAAAAATCTCCCCAAATTTATCTTGGACTCCAAGAAGTCAGGTTCTAGGCATTTTTGAGCACTCTAATTGCAAACCCCAAATCTGCCTAAACTAGTAACAGAGACTGCACGATTTATGACTCTAGCAAGACCGTTCGGTCTGAAGGTGTGGCTGGCCACAGGCACGTATGGCACAATGCAGGCACCCAAAGGGGCTGGTCAGGAAGCACCCACATTGTTAGTCGCTGGCAGATTCTGCGAGAAGGCTAATTTTGAAACTCCTTCTGTGAAACTTCCACAATAAGAGTGCCAAGCCTCGATGTCTGTGAAAATTTAAAAGCCTGATCTTTCTTTATCATTTCTCCATCTGGAAAACTCAGAACAAACAGGTAGTAAAGACTAAGCAAGCATACAAAACTGAGAGGAAAAAACCAGAAGCAAACAATGAATATCCACCTTGATATTCAGCTCAAGGATGTTGATGTTTGTGGGGACCTCCTTTTTCTGGAAAAGGTCTATACACAAAAGGAGGATTGTTGTACAGTTTTGAATGATGAAAATAGGGTTTTATAATGGAAATTATTTTGCAATTCTTTAATAATTTTAATACTTAATATAATAACTTGAAATGTACCAGAAGAAAATGTGGTTGAAATGACAACAAAAAGAAAATAATGTGTTAAAAACTGGAAATATCAACATGATTTCACAAAGACGTCAGAAAAATGACACGTCTGTTTAGAAGCACAATGAGAGCCTGGGGGAAGCTGAATTCCCACCCCCCGGAATTTAAGAAATAAAGGAACAAAAAAAGAGTAACATCCCGTAAACCTGCTCTGATCATACTTAAAAACGAATGCTATGTTGAAATTACTCTGAGTAGAAATACGAGATAAAAGTTCCCAATCTATACCATTTTCTCTACCACCAGGAAACTCTTTTTGGTAAGTGGTTACTTTAAATCTTTCATTTTCGGTACAAGAAAAATCATCCCCAAGGTATACTCGTAACCCACGGTTGGACTATGTCCGATGCCAGAAACAGTAAACTGGCTGCATATCCTACTTATTTTAAATACTATTCTAATGCTCTCTATGTGAACAAAAATACATTTGGATAGTTTCGGCTTCCTCCGAGAGTTAAAAATACTGTTGCTAGTTTTACTCGGCTGGTTTGAATGCTTGAAAGCAGCACTGTGAGAACTAGCGCTTTGTGGAGAATGTTTACTTCTTTCTGGGTGACTTCACATAAAAGTTGGTTACCTGGGTCATCTGTTGAGGAAAAGAAGAGAAGCAGATATTCAGTGTCGATGCCAATCAACCCTGATTTTTAACTCAGAAACATTCTGTCCTTATTGGCCCCGTGTGGGGTCCGCGGCAGCCCCACCGTTTGGAAGAGCTGAAGCGCGCTGGGTCAGGGTCCGCCTGACTGCCTTTTCCAAAAGCCCATAGGATTCCCCTGAAAACCCTCTTTTCCAATTCTGGGATCCGCCTGGGAAATTCCAGGTCATCGATCACACCCGGGCGCCAGCACTGCACGTAACGGCGTTTTCTTAAACGCGACGGCGTTAACCGAAGGGGGCACCCCCAGATCGGCCTCATGTTTTCTGTGAGGTCACGCAGAAGAAGCACTTTAAGGAAATCTGACCGAAGGCTCTGCGCATCCCATTACGAAGACATAAAATAACCAGCCTGCGCTGCGGCCCTCGGGGGTCATCTCTTAAGGTCACTTTTTGGCTAAAAAAATCAATAAAGACGCCACGGGGCACTGATTTTACTCTGCAGTGACATCAGTGTTGGTACATCCTTGTGCTCCTGGAAGTCAAATGACTCTATATTTCCTAATTTCCCTCAAATATTCTGTTTCACTCAGTCATCACTGATTGGATACCCACTCTGTGCCAGGCACTCCTAAGAAAAGTGGACTTTCGGGGGGAGCACATGGGCGGCACACGACGAAAGTTATGTGACACACGCCCCGGGAAGGACCCGCAAAGGTTGGAGCAGTTGCACCGGTGGGAGAACAGCGGGTGGGGGGTGGAGGTACCAGGTGAGCCGGCATCCTCCCCAGGTGTTATTACCTGAAACGTCGAAGCCGCTTACCAAAGGACACTTCTGCACCACAACGCGAATGTGCTTAACACGAACCGAAAACGTACGTTTACAAATGGTTAAGACGGTAAATTTTATGTGTATTTTGCCACGGTTAAATGCGCGACCCGAATTTAATCACGAAGAGACATCAGACAAAATGCCCAATGAGGGACGTTCTGCAAAATGACGGGCCGGGACTCTTTAAACAGTGCCCAGGTCGTGAAAGCCCAGGAAAAGACTGAGTAAGCTGCTTCAGATTGAAGGACGAAAGGAGACTCAAGACCCAAGACTACCACATGCAACACGCAAGCCTCGACTGGGTCCTTGGACCGTGGACGACATCGCTGGGACAAATGGGGAACTTTAAATGGAATCTCAAGTTTACGCCGCTGTCACGTATCCGTGTCAACGTTCTGCTCCTGATCGTTGTCCTGTCTCTATCTATAAGCGTGTCCTTGTTTTAAGGAGATGTCCTCCCTGCGTTTCAGGGTGGTGGGGCATCGGGTAGGTTGGCAACTACTTCCAAACGGCTCAGAAAAGGAAGTTACCTGGATTGAACTTGCAGCTTTAATAATTACGACAACAACAGTAACAGTAACTGCCAGCAAAAGCACTCGCGCCTCAAGTCTGGCAGATGGAGAAGTTAAACCCAGCACGGTCACGGGGCGGTGCTGGCCTCTGGGTTACCCAGGGTCGAATGCCAGCTTCACCCTGTGCACCCTGCACCCGCCTCCTTGGGCGAGTCATTTAATCTCCCTGTGCTTTCATTTCTCCTCCATACAGAGGGATTAAGAGCACCCCGCTACTAGCCCGTACATCGTGAAGATCCAGCAGGGTACTTAAGTGTAACTGCTCACAGCACCGCTGTGGTAGGCACACGATGGCTGCCTGTCACTCCATCTCCGCCGATGCTGAGCTCGTAGGTGAGAACATCTTCCGTCAACAAACCTTTCATCTTCTACTCACCTCAGCATCGGGCCACGTCAACACACATCATTGCCATGATGTACTGACTACGTGTACGTTGTTTTCGGGGTACAAGACTATGTTGGAGTGCAGGCCCACGCCTTTGCAGAGCTAACACCCAAAGCTGAACGCTAATGAGTTTGGCGTTAGCGATTGCAAACGTGAAGGACAGACTTTATACTCTAGTGTTTGACGCGACGTGGGATCAGTGCGTGCCCAACATTTCTCAGTTAAAATTCAGGATTTATTGACGTTAATGCTGAAAAATGGCTCAAGCTTTCTGGAAAACAAATTAGCAACATGCAACCATCTTTATAGGGTCTACAAACTTGGGCTCTCTAATCTCATTTGGGGGAATTAATTCCTCTATTTAAAAAGACAGATTGTATAAATATGTTTAAGTCGGTGATGTCTGTGATGGAAAAACATCTAGGGAAACGCAGCAGATGGGGAGCTTGTTCGCTGAGTGCCGGGTGCGATGCTGGTTCACTGGTCCCATAAGCGGGGAGGCAGGAAAAAGCAGGGTCCTTCCCGAGCTGCATGGGGCTCGCGGAGCTGAAGCACCGTGGACAGTCGGGTGGGAAGGGTTGTAGCGCAGGAAATAAACAGGAAATGGAGCTGGAGAGGCCGGCAGGGGCCAGCATAGACGGCGGAGAAACTCAGACAGCGTCCCGTGAGAGCCGAGGGACCACAGACCACATCTGTGACTCTGGGAGGACGCTCTGGGCTCCCAGGGCCGGACGCGGACAGAGATCAGAGCTGAGAGGGGAGAACAGTGAAGAAGCTGGGACCGCGACCAGGTGGCAGGTGAGGAGGGCCAGGAGCTGGGCAGTGGCTCCGGCCAGTGAGAAAAAGCAGAATATACACAGAGTTAAGGATCGCGGTAATGCAAAATGTGTGCTCGTTCACTGGAAAAGATTTAAAAATAAGTGAAAAGTAATGCAAATTAAATAGATGTGCCCTGGTTTTCTTCTTTTCTGAAAATTTATGACATTTCATCGTTATGAATATACATACTTATAATTTTAAATCCAGGGTTTGACTTCTACTTGTGATTTAAGAGAGCGCTACCCAAGTGTGGGCCATGGACGGGGGCCAGCCAGGCTGCAGTGAGGTGAGGACAGAAACGGGGAGCAAGTGTTTAGAAACTTAAAAGTGTTTCAAACAATTTATCAGGGAAAAAACGCACGTCAGTTGCATCTAATAATTAAATGTTAAGGCTTATGTTTTGCCTGTCCCTTTGTCTCATTTCATTGTTCTAGTAATTTATTTTTATTATGTTATATTTATTAGTTGGCAAGAGATCGGAACTTGAAACAAGGCAGGTCTTCCTCGCGGATATTTTGAAAAGCGCTGATTAAAAACACTGCCCAGTTTCCGGGCTCTCAGATCCTGGCGTGGCCCACACAGAAATGCCTGCTCCAGCTGCCAGCTTCTTGGGGCCTCGGCCCAACGCCCTGCCCCAGATCTGGGCCGCAGCTCCATTTATGGGGGGTCGGGGTGGGGAGGGCCCGGGAGCTGGGCAGCAGCCACATTACCCGGTTACACAGTCATACCTGGGGGGGAAGACACTCCTTCCGTGATCATTTATCTGTGTGTGTGTCACACGTCACGACAGACTGGAAAAACTGCCTAAACGAGGGTACGGTTAACATCGCACCAGAACCTCTCCCCGATGGACACCGCTATTTTTTGTCATTTTTCAAAGGCACTGTTAGGCGGAGCCCACGGCCTTCTGTGTGCTCTCTGAAAACTGTGCGACTTACGTCTAGTAACTGCTTCGCCTCAGAGAGATGACCTGCTTTCTGACCCACAGGGCTTCGTGGTGGCTTCTTGACAGGGACGGCGCCGATGCGTTTGGCGGCTGCCCCGCAGGGTGGGCTCGGTCGCGTTTTGCTCACGTCGGGCGCCGCGTATATGTGTGTGCCCAGCCCCGATCGCGTCCACAGAGGGCACGCAGCTGCCTCGCGTGCGAACAGCACGGGCCGGTCTAAAGCCTTGCATGTGCACATGGGAGCGCTCAGACTCCTCACCTGGCCAGCCGCCTTTCTGGGATGTACCAGATAATGCCACCATGGAAATGGGGGGTCTCTGGCTTGGCGGGGGGCGGACTACTTCGGCGCCATGCAGAGATGAAACGAGTTGCCTGGGGACAGAGGGTGGTGTTCCTTCCTGGGGCAGCGGTCCAGCACAGGTGGCTTCAGGACACGGAAAGTCTTGTCCTAGCCCTAGATGCCCAGACCTGTGTGCCGGTCCCCTGACCTGCACCTGGGTTTGCGGCCAGCTGCTTTTCATGGACAAACGCAGGCCCACACGCCCTGTACCTAGACGGTGAAACGTTATGCCTCAGTAATAAGTGTTAAATAAAATACATCCTATCTTCCTACCTTGGGAAAAAAGACAGTCGGTACAAGGGGCTGAACGTGTGTGTCCCCCGCCGAGTTCGTGCGCGGAAGCCCCGGTCCCGAAGTGACGGCATGCGGGGGCAGGGCCTCCAGGAGGCAAGTGGGTCGCGAGGGTGGCGCCCCCGTGACAGACCAGTGGGCCTGGGAGAGGTCAGAGCGCCGGCTCGCTCTACTACCACGTGAGGACACACGGAGAGGCCAGTGCCCTGCCACCCGGGAGAGGGCTATCGCCAGAACCCAAGCACGCTGGTGGCCTGATCTCAGACTTCCGGCCTCCAGAGCTGTGAGAAGTGCATTTCTGCTGTGTATAAGCCACCCGGTCTGCAGCATTTCGTTATGTCACCCAAGCTGACGAAGACCACGGAGTGGCCTGGAAGGCCGGGCTCAAATTTAGGACTCTCCACCTCACCGGAGTCCCTCCCCGGAACGTGACAGAGATGAGCGAACTGACCCCTTCTCTGCCCGTCTTTGTCTGGGGTCGTGTCCCAAAGGCCTTGCGTGCCAGGTGGACACCCAGATGGCACGTCGAAGCTCTACCCGCAGCCCCAGGGGACGGCTGCTCCTCGGCCACCCCCTGGCCTAGCAGGGTGCCACCTGGGACTCGGTCCACGGATCTGGGGAGGGGACCCCCACGGACCCTTGGACGTGGATTTGGACCATGTGGGGAGGGAAGTTCAGGGTCCTGGATACTCAAAACGTGGTGTAGATGGAGGTGCGCACGGAGTGAGTGGCATGCGCTCTTGGGAGCATGGGGGCGTGCGGTGTGGGCAGGCGAGGGCTGTGGTGGGGCAGCACTGGCTCCAGACCCGGTCCCCGGGGCCTGGGTCTGCGGGAGGCCCCGACTACCCGACAGACACACTCCTCTCACGGAGAGAACATGGTTCCTCCAGCCTCTAGCTTCTCGGCTACGACGGAAGCAGCTTTTTTCGCTCTTCTTCCGTCCCTGCCCCTCTTCCTCTCCCCCGTCTCCTGTGTAATCACGCAGACGCCCGCAAGCACACGTGCATGTCCGCGTGCGTGTGAGCATAAGCGCACACGCACAGCTACAGGCCGGTCACTTCTCCCCGGCACGGAGCGGGAGAGGCCAGAGGGCATCTGACCCCAGGGGACACAGGGGACCAGTGAGGCTCAAATCTCACCGGGAAAGGGGGCCGAGGAGAGGTCACGATCACGCTTCGCACCCCCGCTTTGGCATTCTCTGACCCGATGGCTTGAAACTAAAAATCTCATCAATGGTATTGCTTCGCCCTCCACCCACCCTCATGCCGCAAACCCCCCTGTGGTTCTACCTGCTTCTGCGATTAGAGGCTCCGTGTGAGCACAAACCAAATGCTTCAAAGTAAGAACGGTACAGATCGTTTCCACGAGAAAAGAAACTCTGAATACTTAAGAGATTGAAAGCGGAAGCTCCGCGGGGCACCCCCCCATTGTAAAAAGGTAACCAACTATTCGGAATACTCCCAGGTCAACTGTGAACCTTAAAACTTCAGCCTAGTTACCGACTGGGCGACTGCTCACAGAAACCGTTGTAAGAGTTCACCGACAACCTAAGACGTCTCTAGCAAGGATGGGCCTCGGCGGAATTTCCTACTTGTTAGTCGCTCTTGCTGGGGCCGTGAAATTGTCACGCAGGAGGCACCACGTGCCTCTCTGCCGCCATTTCTATTCCAGTTCTGTCTGCTACGTGGACAGAAATAATCGGAGCGAAACAGCTATTGTCCTGTGTCTCTCAGGCATTGGGTTGGTCATTCTCACAGTCAGAACCACACCTGATCTGGTGGATACGGGCACAGAAGGGGCTCAGCTCCGAGGACGGGGGAGGAGCTGGCACACCTGCGTGACAGTGTACGGAAGACACCTGTCGCCGGCACGTGTGTGAGCCTTCTACTCGGGGCCTGCGCTCCAGCTGAGAAAGCTCGCCACGGGACCGCCGAGAGGAAGTGGGATGTGCACGCCGAAGGCCGACCTCCTTGCTCGCGGCCTCATCGGCCCCTCCGACGGTCAGCGTGGCGTCCCGAGCTCTGGACACCGTTTGTGCTCGCATCAGGCGGGAGGAAGGCCCTCTGAGGGTGATGCGGATCCTCCCCGCCAGGCCCGTCGGAAGACCTGGCTACACGATTAGACCGGCTGTGAAGAGCTTGACCTCGAGTGTGTTTTAACCTTTCCCGTTAGTGTTTGTTAATTAGTTTCCTGACGTTGACGGTGGAGCGGCCTCCTTAGATGGGCACAGAACACGTTTCCGTTCGCACAGGAGTACGTGACCGCACATGATACATACTTAAAAATCCTTTCCCCAATCACAGGCTCAAGCGACCTGCAAACTTTAACAAAGACCCGCGAAAAAGTTAATCATGATTATGAAGCCGTCTCAGAGGGAAGCTGTTTTATGAATGGATGGAACATGTTTAAATATAGTAAAACACATGTCCGTTTTCTGATAAAATTAACCCGAAAAAATCAAAATAAATCACCACCTAAAAACTGAGTTAAAAAAATTGATTAAATGTAGTCTGCGAAGATTAAACTTACATCTACCTCTTGAAAAAAAGTATCACGTCAAAACATAAATGTACTTTTAATTAAAGAAATCAAATTTCCCCAATAACACTAATCGATCCATTTTAAATTAAAACTATACAGAGAATACAGATAAAAATTTTAAATGACTTTACAATGAATCATTAAGACAATTTATTTAATTTAGTAAATGACAACAAACTGCTTTTCCTTGCATGCCTATCAAAGACCCAATCTAATTATCACTGACATAACCGGTGACCATTAAAAGGCGGAGGACAACCATCCTACTGCAAGACCACCATCCTACTGCACCCAGTGGTTCTGAGGATGGTGGGCTGGAAGATCTGCAGAACTAATCTGCCCTTTCTCTGAAGGGCATATACGCATCTGTGGGTTAGAACACGAGCAGTTGACTCCCTTACGATCATGAGGTTTCATAAGAGCCTAAGGTGAAGAAATTCTCTTGGATAAAAATTCTCTTGATGTGGCCCCTTGCATCCCCTTGAGGAGCTAGAATACCGAAGGTCTGAATTCATACACGTGACTTGCAGGTCTGGGACCCACTGCTTCTCGAATGGCAGGGAGAACACAGTGAACAGAACGTGGCGGGGAAGGGGTTCAGTTCTGACCCCGTCTGCCCTCTTCGGGGCTCAGCTTCATCAGCTGTAAAATAAGGAGACATCCCCGAGTCCGTGGCGGGAGCCCCCCTTGGCGGAGCACCCCGTGGGGGGGCAGGGCAGACCCCGCTGCGCGCAGGGTGGCTTTGCTTTGTCCTGTTCACTGCTGGGGGCGGTGGAAGGGTTCACTTAAAAAAGATGTTCCACTAAAAACAACAAGGCCCCCCAGTGAGGCCATTTCGAACCTCCGAGCTTGTTCTCTAAGGATTCTTCCGGCATCAACAGTCTGAGGCCCATGACAGCGGGTGAGCTTGGCTCATCTGGACTCTGCTCCCAGAGCCGGGCCAACGTCAGCTGGAAATTCTGCGTGCGAGACGAAATTACTCTCTTGGGTGAGGCTTTGGTTTTGCAACAAGGATCCAAGGACGCTGTTTGAAAACGGACTTGATGTAAAAGGAAAGATTGTAGCAGAGACCCTCCAACGTTGGGACCCAAAATTACAACTTCTTTTTTGTCTCCGTTCTTCCTGGGACACACTTTGGCATGGTGACGGGGACTGGAGGGACACGTAGAGCACATTAAGTCACGGACTTGAATCAAGGAAAGCTTATTTAGCTCATCTCGTATATGAGCCACCACTGATGATAACATTGTGCCTTGGTTCATGTCCCTCGTGAATGTCCTTTTACCGGGCTTGCTTTGCTAAATTTTGGTCTTACTCCTGCTCACAGGTTCTCATTACTGGATATTATAAAACCAGCCAACTGGCCCCACTGCAGATGCATCCCGCAGAAACTCGGATGGGCCTTCGAGGCTCCGGGTCAAACTCCGAGGTCACCATTTGTTGCCTCAGAGATTTTCATCCCTTCTCATACCTCCAAGTCTCGATGACCTCGACTTCTCCTTTATAAGGCCGCCAAGGCCAAGAAACGCAAATGAACTTCTCCCCTCCATGTCACGACATTTTTTTTCTGTGGACTGACTCACTCTCGGCTCCTTCTCCATCAGGTCAACAAAAAGCATCCTTCCCCCTTCCCACAGATAAAGCCTTCCTTCGTTCCCTCCGCTCTGTTCTTCCCCGCCTCCTCCGGGGTCAGAGTCCATCTTATAGTTACTCTTAATCGGAAGTTTTATTATCGTTGTTACTATATACATGGCTCGTCTAATTAGTAGAAAATTGCCCAAATTATCCCTGTCGTGAAAACACTTAAAGATAGAAAATAGAAGAACTACAGAGTATCACTTTGGGAGTCCCCGCATTCACCCCCGAGTGTTCCAAAAAGAAGAGATATCAATGAAGGCAAGAAAACTAAGGAATGATAACAGGAAATTCCTCAGGTCTAAGGGAGCTGAGTCTTCGGATAGAAAGAACTCAAAAACTGAAAACTATCATGAATAAAGACCACATGAAGACATAGCTGCAAAGCGTTTCAAAATATCAAAGATGAAGAGAGATGTTTTAAGAAAAACAAGGACTCAGTCACCGACAAAAGTGTGCAAGCCAGACCGACATTATTCACATCAGCCACACTGGACCCTAGAAGACAGTGAGCTTCCTCCCAAAGTCCTGAGAGAAAACAGTGTTCGCTAGAGAATTCTACGTGCGGAGAAACTAGCGATCTAGAGCCAAGGTGAAATACATATACTACAAGATATGTAATATATTAACATATTAACATATAATAACATATATTACAAGATATGTAATAGCTTGTCTGGAAAACAGACAACATACTTTTCATTATCTCTTTGGGGAGAGGGAGACGTGCTTGTGAATGAAGTTCCCCGCAAAACGAAGGGCAAGAACACGAACGAGAAAGACAAGGGACCGGACCTAGGAGACCCTGGAGGGCGTGAAGGCAAGAAGTCCCCGGGCAGCAGGTGAACCTCAGGCGCTGAGAAGAGCCAGTGCCTATGCGGACGGGAGGGACAGAACGCTTGCCGTGTTGGGAAGACGCAAGAACTCGAGTCTTCGATAAAGCACGTGACCCTTGAAAGATGAATGCCACAGAAACTCGAGGAAAAATAAAAATGCTATTCAAGAAAGTTAGGTCCCAACATGGAGCAAAGCATAACAAGACAGGATTTTTAAAGGGCAGTTTTTTTGAGTATAGGAAAGGAGCATCCATTTGACTTGGATGCTAAATACGTTCGTCCTCGTCAAGTGCCTCCTGGGACAGGAAGTTGGACCCACTTAGAAGGAAACGTAATCTCAACCATCTGCTTGGTCCGGCACTGAAGGATATTTTTATAGCAACATTAGAGTCGACTTTACTTTCTGATTTTCAGGTTTTAGAATCAATTTATGCATGAAACATGAACAGTGGCTATACAGCATGTAACTGAATAAAAATGCCAACTACCTAAAGTAAAAATATGGCTGTAAGAAGGTGGAACCGGACAGCAGAAGGGGAGAGGAGAAGAAACGTGAGAATTCTCGGCTCCAGCATTTGAAGGGATCTGCCAAAACAGCTCCATTTACATCGAATGACTATTTAAACAGCATCACGGGTCACTCTTTACCAAAACAGGTCCTGGGGCTTCTCAGAGATGAGTCTCTCTCTGCCATGGCTACCTGGCCCCTCAATGCCATCCACGAATTTGGGGCCTGGGTGGCCCCAAATGGCCCAGGCCCATCCTCGGCACAGATGGCAACACTGCACAGGAAAACCACACAGCTAGCGCTTCACCTTGTCCCTGCCTAGAACGACCACACTCAGCCCGCTAGTGACATCATTTCCTTCTTCCCTCCTCTCCCGATTATGTCAGTCACTGCGGAGGGAGGTGGTCTTGCTCTCCGCGTGAGCCCATCTCAAACAAAGTCACACCTAGAGCCCAAGAATCTGGGTCCGGAGGTTACAGAGAAGAAGATGTACGGTCAAAGTGGTTTTCAAAAGGCCAGTAACATGGAAAGAGCAACGATGAGGATGTCACCAAAGGGACAGATGCGAGCAAAACGTGACTAACGGAAAGAGAGGAGACGAGACAGCCGTGTGCTGAGGGGCCGCCCTGTGGCCTCACACGCATCGCTGCATTTAATCCTCAGGACCGACTCTCTGAGGCGCATGTTATGTTACTGATGAAGAAACAAACGCAGAAGAACCTGAGCAGGCCCCCCCCGGGCCTGAGTAGCACCAGCATCTGGGATCCCCGACCCCCAGTTACTCCAAGAGCGAGTGAGCGAGAGCGCCGGGGTCCTATGGAAGTCTCCCCACCGCTGCGTCCCAGGCGCGAGGAGATGCGACGTGTAGGAAAGCTTGAGGAAGACTCCGACTCGCCCACTATGGGGTGGGCGGCTGTTCGGGGTTCCAGGCTGGAGGGAGACTTCCTTCTACTTTAAATTCGTCTATAATTGTCTCGTGTGCTCTTAAACTCAGCCTTTCTTTTTAGGGGAGAATAGTGAATTGCATTCAAAACAAAACCAAAAACAGCCGGCAAATACAGTCCTTAGAAGAAACAAATTATAGCGGATTGGGAATAAGGCACCAGCACTGGAGAAGTCTGCACATTTCGGTAAATACGCGTTTTTATTTTAAAGTTCAAACTGGGCAGATTTCCAGGGGGTCTGCTCAGCGGGAATCTACTGAGGTCAGATGAACGTATAATACAAATGAGCAGGCAGGTGAAGACCCAAAGGCACTTTACGAATTATGCCTTCCCCTTGGGTAATGATATGGCATGGTTTTTAACTGACTTGCTAACTCATTCATTCATTCGTCAAACAATTATTAATAAATAATACAGCAGGCAACTGTGCTAGGAGCTGGCAATAACCAAAACGATTTCTTCACTGGAGAAGATCAGGGAGGTTAGATCTGAGAAAAGGCTATCTGGGATGGATGGAAGGGGCACGGAGGATGTTTCGGGCAGTGACAATCCTCCTTATGCTACCATGGTGGACGTGTGTCGTTACACATTTGTCCAGACTCTCAGAGAATACAACACCAAGACGGAGGCCTAATGTGGACTGTGGACTGTGTGTGATGATGTGTCAGTGTGGGTTCATCAGTTGTGACAAAAGCGTCACCCTGGTGAGGATGTGGGTGACGGGGGAGGTTCTGTGTTGGGGAGGCGGGGGGGCGGGGAAGACAGCGGACGTGTGGGAAATCGTCCTACCTTCCGCTCGATTTCGCTGCGAGCACAGAACAGCTCTAAAATCTACGGTCTATTTTAACTATGTTTAGAGGCTATCGGAAGAAGCAGCAAGGGTCAGCTCGACGTGCGGGGGGATGAGGCGTCCCCAGTGGAGACAGCAGCAGGTTCCACCACCCAGCACGCCATGTCCTGGGGACCCCAAGTGGTGCTGCACCCCCATCTCAATGAGCTGGGAGGGATGGGACAAAGAGCCAAGCAAGAGCCAAGCAAGAGGCCTGATTTGCAAAGGATTTTGAACTTTATCTTAGAGCTGTGGAAAGCAGAGAGGTGGGGCAACTAAACAGGTGTTCGGAAAGCCCTCTCGGGGAGCGGGCTGGAGGCAGACGGGCGGGGGGCTGGAGCGGGGCGGGAAAGCCAGGCCGGGGGCTGGCGCAGTCATCCAGGCAGGAGGCGCTGAGAGACAGCACCAAGGCAGTTATGTGAGGACAGGAAAGTGGAAACAGATGGGAAGCATGTGAAGATGTAAAATCTACAACACTTTTGGCTGAAAAAATAAGGAGGAAAGAGAAGGTGTCAACATCCTCCATTTCCGGCATTTAAAAAAAAAACAAAAAAAATCACCAAAACCTGAGAGGCTGGGCGAGAACGAAAGAGGGGGGCAGTCTGTTCGGGAGAGAAGACGGAGGCCGGGGTTCGGACACACGAGGCTTGACGGGCCTGCGGAGCGCCTGCTGCTAGGAAGGTGACCGGCCAGGCCCGGCGTCCTGCAGAGGGGCCCGGATGGGTCAGGTGGCAGACTATCGGAAGCGTCTAAACGAGATCAGGAAGCTGACCTGCCGAGGTCAGAATCCTTAGGACGAGCCACGTGGCACTGACACACCAAAAACATGGAAGAATAGGATGTCTGCGGCAGAAACGTGGGTTCCTACTGTCCTCGACCCTTGTATTTCTCTACTTACCTTCTGACTTCCACGCCAACGCCCTCCCCACCCTCAAGATAATATATAATTTGCCTGAGCAAATGAGGACGTCACACTGGACTCCACGTTAAACGAGTACCAAGGATAGGCACAATCTAGAAAATAATTTCCTACCTATTTTGCCTGGAAAGAAGTTAGAATATCAGACCGAGAAACTCCGGGAAGAGGAAGGATGGAGGAAAGACGTCACGATGATCCTCCGGGAGGAAATTAAGAAACGTATTACATCACGGGTTAGTGCGGCTCCTGCAGTGAGCGCAATTAGCCAGAACCCCTAAAACTCTGAGACAGATCCAACGACATATCCTTATCATTTCTCTCCTGAGCCAGATAAGTAATTAGACAGCTGGTGCCCCCTTCTGAAGCCTTTTGGACAATCATTTTTAAATGGGCCATTTAACTAACTGAAGCCACTGAAAACAGTTCACTGTCTCAGACAATGGAGCTGGCTGTCGATGAGCAGGATGCCCAGGCAGGCTGCTGTCACAGGGCAGCAGAGAGGTGGGCCAGACCGGCTCGATCCCACGGCCAAGTCCCGGCATCCGCTCCGGCCCTGCTGGGCCCCGTCTGGGCCTGCGGCAAGGGGCCTGCTCAGAGAGGGACAGGAGGTTTGGCGATGGCCCCACGAGTGACCCTTCCTAAGGGCTAGAGAAAAAAAATAATTGCCTGAACCCAGTGGGGCCTCTGAAAGGTCCGTCCTGGCCACGGCAACTTTGCAGGAGCCTCGGGCACAGTACCGAATGTTAGTGACCAGGAGTGTGGTCTGCGTGGCTGTGCAGACAGCGCCTCGGCCATCAGCTTCCTCTGGCCACTCCGTCGGGCTACACTCACGATGCCTAGGCAGAGCAGGGCTGGTGTCCAGTCCCACCTCTCAACCCGACTACTTGTGTGACCCCAGGCAAAGTCACCCAGCATTTGGGCCCTGAGCTCTTCACCCAAAGGACAAAATACAAGCAGAAAAACATAAAAAATAAGCAAATGGGGTGGGTGCGTGGGGGAATCACTTTGTGATTCTCAACTGCGCACCCTCTTTAAGGCTGTTTCGGAGCTACGTGGGCAGCTCGATAAAAATGCAATGCTGCAGACAAGATCCACGACCCTCGGGTTGTCAGTAGGGTCTGGGGTAGGACCGGGGCAGCTGCGTTCTTAAGAAGTTCTCAAGGCGATTCTGATCAATGGCCAGGTTTGGGAGCCGCTGGATGAAATAATTACTAAAGTCTCTCCCAGCTCCAACAACATATGACTCAGTGCATGGATTTAATAAATGCTCATGACCCATTCAAAAACCATGATCCGAACCAAACGGTGGAGCCGCGTTACTCAGATATTACTTATCCTTGCTGACGAATAACTCTCTGCTTCACAGAGAACAGAGTAAAATTAGTCAAGAGTCCTAAAACAGACCTGCATCTCATTTCCCTTGAATAAATTTTCTAGAACTGAAATAGTGTTGGCAAGGTCCCCGAGCTTGCGGGAGGTGGGGTGCTGAGTCGGCAGGCCCAGGGCTGGGCCACCGATCTGCAATGATGACCGAGCAGAAGAATTTTTTTTTTTTTTTCCTTTTAAATCGCCTTTCTGTGCTATAAAATCACATCCACCCATCTGTCTCCCAGGGCTGGTGGGAGGAATTCATGTGGAATGCGCTATCGATCTGAGCCTTTACAACTAACACCAGGCATCAGGGAACAGAAGGAAGAATGTCACCTTCTGCGTGACTTTCAGACCCAAAGCGTCCGCGCTGCCATGACTTCATCAGCTCAAAATAAGAGAACCGGACCAAGGATTTTCAAGGAGAAAGGAGGCCCTGTCTGTCTTGCTGTCACAGGTGAGGCGAGTCCGGCTTTAGAACACCAGGAGCCCCCTTCTCCACCCTCGAATGCGCTGGAAACGGGGGCCGGGCTGCGCGGCGTGGTCAGCGCGTGCGACTTCCTGCAGCTGAGCGCGCTGGCATCCAGGGTCAGCCTGAGTGGGAAGAATGACAGCACGTCCTTCCATCTTCCTGAGGCTCCGGCTGATGTGGAAACCGGCCGGCCCCGGCAGCGGTGGAAAGTCTGAATCCATTTCTTGCCCGGGGTTGAGTGACTGCCGAATAATCAGATCAGAGCTCGTGTTCAAACATCCCTGCAGCTCACTTGACAAGGCCATATTATCCAGTCACGTCCTTCGGGCTGCAGGAGTCATATGCTGCAACCCGCAGCAGCTGAAGCGGCCGCGCTTGCAAAAGCTTCTGGGAACTGAGGCTGGGAGGTGAGGCGGATGTCGTGACCGCCTCAATTAAGCACCCACAAGTGCCCGGCAGGGGCCTGCGTGCTTTTCCTGGGCCCCTCATCTCGGCGAAACCTCATCATGACCCTGAGAGCACTATGTGCCCCCACTCCACGGACGACACAGATGGAACAGCATGCCTGCCATCGCCCAGAGCAGGGTCCCCAAAACTCGGGGCCCCGTGAGACCGAAACCTGAGACCTGCGGGCTTTCCTCCCCTCTGCTTGTGTCCCACTCACGTACCTACAGAGAGCACGCTGTAGGCCGGGAGAAAGCACAGGGAGGCAAGAGACAGGATGTCTGCAAAGGATCCAGGGAGGAGGAGGAGGAGGAGGAGGAGGCGGAGGAGGGGCTGAGGCAGCAGGAGGTGCTAGAGGGGCATGACGACATGCACGTTATCCAGGTTGTGAGCGAGCCTGGTCAACAGGAGGGCTGGGAGGAGTGGGCAGTGCCCGGAA
>NW_006442484.1:1676613-1704546 GCF_000325575.1 Pteropus alecto
GTTTCCGTCTCTGTGGGAAAGAACGATTGAAATGCCTTCAAGCTGGAGAATTTAAATGGCCAACAGGTTTGAATGCCCTCGTAATTTTTTTTCCCCAAGGGCCTTAGAATTGAACGCTACCTGTTCTAACATCCCAACCAACTCGAGAAGCTGTTTCTGGGGTCCGGGCTCCACTGAGACAGGTCCAGGACTGGGCAGAGAAAGGAGGCTAGGAGCATAGGCTTTTATTCAAAACACAGGACAAAACGAAATGAATATCCTCCGGAGTCGAACAATGTATTGATGTTGCCCCGTAAAGATCTATCCGATCCGAGGAAGTGTTATTCAGCCCTCCTCTTCCTTTTTGCTTGAAAAGTTTCCTCAGCTGGAAGAGGAGGAGGAGGAAGAAGGAGGAGGAGGAGGAGGAGGAGGAGGAGTAAATTCCCAACCCTCTGGCCCCCAAGTCTCCTCTTTCCGTTTGCTAAACTCTGACCACAGAAATCAAGGAGCCCCAAAGAAAAACAGAAGGCGTTCCCAGACCTTAATGCCATTACTAATTAAAATAAAAAAATCACTGAAAATGAAAAGCTTCTATGGTTTACAGGCCTAAAGAACATCAGACACAAACAGTACCTCGAATGACAGTTTCCACAGAGTATTAATGAAAAAAAAAAAAATCTTAAAAAAAAGAAGAAGATCAGGAAGTAGCCTACATGTCCACTGAGAGAGAAGGGTGAGAAGGGTCTCCCCTGAGGACCGTGTCACATTCCTGCAAAGCAGTGCCTTCCATGTAGGTCACAGAATCAGGGACAAGCCTCATCAGTGACCTCCCAGCTCCGAGTTTATCAAAATGCCAACAGGCCTGCTCTCCCTCAAGCCAGACAGTCATTTACTCTGGCACCTAGGCTGCATGTAAGCACGGGGAACGGGGCTGGGTTGGTGCCAGGGGGAGGCTGGGGCCATTTTAAGGAGTATCTGTGATATTGTGATTTATAATAAGAAATGTATATTTAGGCTCCTAAAACCCTTGCAATTTCCTGTGATGAAAGCATAAGGTGCCTCTTGTTTTGTTAATGAGGCGACACTGGGGCTGTGCCTGGGGGAGGGGTCGGTTGTCGGGGGAGCCAACCAAGTGATAAGAGAGTTGGAACTTTCAGTCCTACCCCCAAGACCTGCGGGGAGAGGAGAGGGGGCTGGAGCGTGAACCAGTCGCCTGTGGCCCATGATTTAATCGGTCACAGCTATGTGACCCAAAGGACAGGGTTCAGAGAACTTCTGGGGTGGCGACACGTGGAGTTTCGGGGACAGCAGCGTGCTCCGAAAACATGAAAGCTCCCTGCCTGCCTTTTCCCCACACCGTGCCCCGCCCGCCGGCTGTGTCCGAGTTCCAGCCTTTTATAATAAACCAGTGGGTGACCTAGTAAGTAAAACGTTTTTCTGAGTTCTGTGGGCTGCTCCAGCAAACTAACTGAACCCAAAGATGGGGTCACTGGATCTTTAGCTGGTCTTTCAGAAGCACGAGTGACAACCTGGACTTGCAACTGGCATCTGAAGTGTGTGTGTGTGTCGGGAGGGTGGTGTAGTCTTGTGGGACTGAGCCTTTCTCCTGTGGGATCTGACACTAACTCCAGGTAGACAGTGTCAGGACTGAGCTGAACTGAAGGGCACCTGGCTGGTGTCCGAGAACTGACGGTGTGGGGAACCCCCCCTCCCACACACACGCAGACTAGAATTGGGCCCAGAGTTGCCAGCGTCAAAGAGAGAATAACCTGATGCTTGTTTTAGGAACAGTGGTACTAATGAATTCCTACACATACGCTTTTTTTCACCCAGCTTTACTGAGGTATGACGAACAAAAAAATGTATATATTTAAGGTGTACAACATGATGAACTGATATGCACAGACTGTCAAATGATGACTATGATCAAGCTAATGAATATACCTATCACCTCACATAGTTACCCCTTTGTGTGTTGTGTGTGTGTGTGGTAAGAACACTTAAGATCCACTCTCTTAGCAAATTTCAAGTATACAATACAGCATTATTAACTACCATCACCATGCTGGGTACCGACCAGGGGTGCAGGACGTACGCATCTCATCATGGAAAGTGCATACCCCTTGAGCGACATTTCCCCATTGTGCCCACCCCCAAGCCTCTGGTGACCACCATTCTATTCTCTGTTTTCACTAGAGAGCTAACAGTATAGTGTTATGGGCTGACCTGCACCCCATGATAGGCTGAGGTCCTGACCCCAGGCCCCCAGAATGTGCCTCCATATTTGGAGATGGGGACTTTAAAGAGGTAACTAAGTTAAACAGAGGCCTTTACGGAGGACCCTAATCCGATCTGACCAGTGTCCTCATGAGAAGAGATCAGGACACACAAAGGGGCGTCAGACACATGTACAGAGAAGAAAGACCACGTGAGGACTCAGCGAGGCAAAGGGCGAGACTTCGGGAGGCACTACACCTGCCGGCACCTTGATCTTGGACTTCCAGCCTTCTAAACTGTGAGGAAATAAACGCATGTTGTTCAAGCTGCCCAGTCTGTAGGACTTTGGTACAGCAGCCCTAGCTGACTGATACACACAGCCTCCAATTTGTTTCGAGTCTCTATAGGTTGATAAACTTAATTATAATTTACAGGGATCCCATGGTCAGATCAGCCGCTGCAGAGGTCTGAAGGCTGACCATTAAAAAAACAAACCACACACACACACACACACGCACACACACACGCACACGCACACACGCGCAAAGTTCATACAGGTTATGAAGTCTAACTAAGAGTTATTTCTTTACTTCCGATTACCTACGGACAACTTTTCTTCAAACCTCCTTGCTCCTGCTCCTGTCCAAAGTCTGGAGGGCAGGGCTGGCCACGGACAGCTTGCAAGTGCCATCTGGGGCTCCCCGCCTGCCGATTGTCCTCCCACAACGAGCCGTTGACTTTAACCTTTTGCCCGTGTTCTAAAGGCAGAAAAATCTCACACCTTATTTCAAGTCTTCTCTATTAATATCCCTCCCTAGACCTCAGAAGAGATTAAGAATCCAAAGTGAAATCAGAAACTCAGCTAGAAATATCCCAAATGTCTCGTTCAGAATGAATTCATCAGAGCAAAATAATGATGAAAAATAAGCCTTCCAACACCAGAGTATTTCTGAATGTTTCCACCAGATCTAAGAAAACAGACATTACCGTGGTTAAAAAAAATTGTACTTTGTAAAAATAAAACTTCATAATTATAGTTTGTTCTTGTGAATAATCCCACAAATACAGCCTTCTTGCAAAAGATTTCCTTATACCGACCTTCTCTTCCCCCATTGCTGACAGCAGTGGAAAATTACACTCCCCTACGAAACATAATCCTGTTGATAGTAACACCTAGTACGGTTTTCATCAAATTGCTAGGTGAGATGGTGTAATTAGGGACAGGCAGGGGGAAAATTACAAGGATGCAGAGGACACCAGTCCAAAGGAGGTAAATACTAAAAGTTGATCGTAAGTTGCTTTTAACTCTGGATCATGTGCTTATAAATTAAAAAGAGCTCTCACAGGCTGGGCTTTTTTGAATCGTTGCAGAAACATGTACCTGCTTGTCTGGCGACAGAGTCTTTCTGCAAATAAACCTGGACATTTTCTAAATCTGACTTTCCTCAGAAGATTCCTAAGATCATCATGAATCCGGTGACAAAATGAAATGCACACTAACCACTAGTTCCTACCGCTTCGTGTAATGTGTGGCCTTAGGAATAAAAGCTAGAATTATCTGTTGTTAAATGCTTTGATATGCATTTAATAAATACCATTTCTGCATGCTGACAGGGCAATATTTTAAATTTTACATAAACTGTGGACTTTGATTATGATAAAAATGATATATGTGTATATGTGTATACACACACATACATACATAAAAGCTGACAGATCAGAAAGGAGAAATAAATCAAAATCATAGTTGGAAATTTCAACATGACTTTCAGCAAGAGACAGACTAGACAAAATCAATAAGGCAATAGATGATAGAAACAATGCAAATAACATATTTAACCCAGTTGGCGATAAGTTGCTGCTAAGTGACTACATCTAACAACTGCAGATACATGTCGTTTTCAAGTTACACATGAAACTCTTTATTGAGCCATAAAGCAAGTCTGAAAAAAAATATTAAGGGACCGAGATAGAGTGTTTTTGTTTGTTTGTTTGTTTGTTTTTAATCACATGGTGGAATTATGCTGGGAATCAATAACATAAAAGATAACTAGAAAATCCCAAATGTTTGCAAGTAAAGCCATGCATTTATAATCCATAAATCAAAAAAATTATAATAGAAACCAGAAAATACCTGGAAGTGAATGATAATGAAGATATTATACATCTAAACTGTAAGATGCAGCAAAAGCCATATTTAGGGAGAAATTGATAACATTATATACTGGAAAAGAAGACTGAAAATCAATGACTTACATGTTAATCTCAAAAAGCAAGAAAACAGAACCACAAATATAAACCAGAGAAAGCAGAAGGAAAAAAAGGAGCAGAATACATTGAAATAGAAAACAAATATATAATAGAAAAAAATTAACGGTCAAATGTCGGTACTTTGAAAAAATAAATTCAATAAACCTCTGATAGGACTAATAAAAAGAAGAAAAGAAAGCGCAAGTTGCCATAATTGAAATTTAAAAAAGGTCACTGCAGGTCCTACAGATACTAAAAACACTTATAAAAATACAGCAAACATTTTATGACAATATATTTGAAATTTTAAACAAAATGGACAAATTCCTAGGAAAATACAACTTATAAAACTGACAGAAGGGAAAGTCTGTTAGGTTTATATCATATTAAAGAAACTGAATCCCTAGTAACAAGCTTCTCCAGGCCCTCACACATCAGTGAAATCTTCCAAACACTGAAGTAAGAGAAACATCGATTTTATATAAACTCTTTAATAGAAAAGACAAAAAAAGGGAACTCTTCCCCCTTGTTTTATGATTTTAGCATAGCTTTGATCCTAAAGCCCAACAAGGATGTTATCAAAAAGGAAGTTATTGACCAATGAACATAGATATAAAATTCCAAAACGAAAATAATAGTAAAGCAAAGCTGGAGTAATAAAAACAAAAAACAAAAAAAAAAAAGAAGCTGGAGTAATAAAAAAAAAAACAACAAAAAACACGGCAATATACACGGAAATGTGTATATATATTTATAAATAAAACAGGTAGAAAAATGCTATAGCAGCATTATTATGATACTCTCAAACAGGAAAACATCCTGACGGCCATCAATGATTGAATGATAAATGAACCGTGATATGTCGATACCATAAAATAGAAACAGCGATGAGAACAAACTATAACTATATGTGGGACAGTTAATTTTATGTGTCAGCTCGGGTGGGCCACAGTGCACAGATAACTGGTCAAACTTATTCTGGATGTTTCTGCGAGGGTGTTTCTGAATGAGACTAACGTTTAAACTGGTGAACTTCGGTCATCCAGATGGCCCTCCCTAAAGTGGGTGGGCCTCATCCAGTCGGTTGAAGGTCTGAGCAGAACGGAAAGACTTGGTCTCCTTGAGAGAGAAGAGATTCTATGACAGACGGCCTCTGGACTTGAACCGCAGCATCGGGTCTCTCATGGGTCTGCCGGCCCTTCCTGCAGATTTTGTACCTGCCTGCCATAACCGTGTGAGCCAGTTCCTTAAAATAACTCTCTCTATAGCTACGCACAACCTATTGGTTCTGTTTCTCTGGAGAACTTTGGCTAATACCACATGCAACATGGATGAATTTCATAAACATACTGTTGAACGAAAGAAACCAGATACAAATCATTAGAAACATGTTTCCATTTATATAAAGTTCCAAACAAGCAAAACTAATCTCCAACTATATATCCATCTATCTATCTATCGATCGATCTATCTATCCATCCATCCATCCATCCATCCATCCATCCATCATCTATCTATCCATCTATCCATCTATCATCTATCTATCTATCTATCTATCTATCTATCTATCTATCTATCATCTATCTATCTATCTATCTATCTATCTATCTATCTATCTTCTCTATCTCTCTGCTGTTAGTTCCGTTTCCTTGGAGAACCCTGACAAACACAGGTGTCTAGCAAACATTTTCAGTACTTACCCATTTTCTCTTTGTTCACTACTTTGTTCAGGCCGGCTTCCTGCATGACCACAGCACGCTCTCCCTGCCAGAGGCCTCTGCACCAGACAGTCCGCCTGCCTGGGCCCGACCCGGCCCTTTGCACCCCTCAGACCTCAGTTTAAGTGTCACCTCCTCAGAGAGACTTTCCAGGCCCCCCTTGGGTGCCTCCTGGTATTTTATCACAGCTTTCATTGGCTTTACTCGTAGCAGTGATCGTAATCCATAACCGAAATCCTCAAAAATGTTATCTGTCGCTGCCACGAAAATGTACATTTCATGATGGCAAAGACGAGCACGCGAATGAATCGATGACTGTCTAATGAGCACGCCGCACAGGATATTAACTTCTAAAAGGAAATAGGAACCGGAAACCTACAGGGAAGAACATTCTGAATTCTGGTCTCGACTGCATCTCTTCGACTGAGTATTTTCTCCCCGTTAGCCTGACACTCATTTCTTCACGTCAACAAACCCCCTTCCCTCCCAGCGGCCGACCAGCTGGGGTCGGACGGCCCAGGGCACTGTGACGTTAGCCAGCGCTGCCTTCCACTGTGGCGCCAGAGCTAACGGCTGGTCTGTCACATGCGTGACGACCCTTGTCAGCAAGGCCCCAGAAGAAAGGCCACGAAAGGACTAGAAGACCTGTTTCCTACGTGTCAGAAAACTAGGAATCTCAGAGATATGAGTCAAGTAAAATTACGTCTTTGTGGAAATGCAAAGTCTACCTAGATGATTACGGCTGTATAAGGAAGTGACCAGAAGGACCGGATTTAGATGGTCTAGAAATTTCTAGAAACAATAATATTTACCGCCTTACCCTGCGGGCGATGCTAAAGATCTATTTATTCAGTAAAAACCCGTCAAGCTGTACTCTTATAATCGGTGAACAGGTGATGCCAGCGCAGGGTTCGGAAGGAGAAACCAGCCAGGACACATGGGAGTTATTTTCCTAGGAGGAGCATGGGATGGAGAGACCCAGACGCCGCTGGCAGAAAGCCTCGTACCAGGCACTGCTCCAGGCGCTGGGGATGTATAGCCGTGGACAAAATGAAACCACCCCGCCGGCACGCAGTTCAGTCTGGAAAGAAGGGATGGACAACATAAACCAGTGTAACATGTGGCGAGAAGCGGTGCGGAGGAAAATAAAGCAGGGCGTGGCACAGAAAGTGCCGGGGACGGGGGTACGGCTGGAATAGGATGGCCAGGGACAGTCTCCCTGAGAAGGTGACAGTGAGCCAAGGCCTGAAGGAGGTGAGAGCAAGTGCACAGGCCGGGGCCGGAAACTCAGAACACATGGAGTCAGCGGAACGGGGCAGCCAGCTCCCGCGGGGACGCCCCGAACTCCAGGGACACGGGAAACCCGCACGGTGTGACTGAAGGACATGGAAATGAAAGCTGAGCTTCGAGCACAGTTACCTGAAGACTAGAGCTGAGGTCATTGAAATGTCACTGAATTCCCATTCGATTAATTGATCTATCTAAGGTGCTTGAATCTTCACAAGTTGGATCTTAAGACTGTCAGGCTAATGTTAAAATTGCCGTTATTTTATGAGTGCACAGAACAAGCCATTATCTAATTCCACGTCCCCGCCCCCATTACGTGACTGGGAGTCGAGCTGGAAAAGTGCCATCAAATGTCATGAGGAAGGGCGCCCCCCCCCCCACATTGTGCCAGATCTTCAGACCCCACAGTTTTCACCCAGTCTCCCTTGGTTTGGGTAATCTGTATGAAAAAAAAAATAATAATAATGGGGAGCCAGAAAATCTGAGAAAACTACCCCCAATTCACCCAAACTTCCATTTGGGAGAGCAGTTCTGCTCTAGGGGGGAGTTGGGGTACATCCCAGCCTCGCGGCACACCTGGGCGTCAGGACGAGTCAGAACCCCCTTTCCGGTCCCGTCTGCGTGTAGCTCTCTAGCCCCATGAAGCTCACCCCCAGAATCGGCACTGGTCTCAGGGTTCCAGGCTGGTGGCGCCCAAGCTCACGTCCACGCTCTGTGGGCAGTCATCTCTAAAAAAAGATTTGATAAAACCTGAGGATCAGGACTTCGGCTGCTATTCTTCTGAATACAATGCCAGCCGGGAGGTGACTGAAGTCCCAGCAGAGGAGGGAAGTCCTCTTTTCTCAGCAGCAAGATGAGACAGCAGGTGTATTGACGGTGGGACAGTTTGTCCCCTCGCACACCCACAGAGATCCCTGACCTCCTTTCCCAGCCAAGCCACCTTTCTGGGCCATCTAGGTGCCCGCCATCACCCCACACCAGTTCTCAAGGTCTTTAAGGCAGCACCATTCATCAAGGATCCACATCGATTCATGCAGCGTTATAAAGTGAACAGAAGCCAGTCACCTGTGACTTGTGTTTCTGATTCCAAGAAAAAAACCTTTCTTGGCTGAGGCCGTCTCGTCCCTGGCCCGGGTTTTCCTATGTAACGTCTACATACTCTAGTGCTTAATCTGGAGATGTCGATCTAGAGTTATTAAAAACCTCGACGGTCTGACTCAACGGGAGTGCCAGAACGTGGGAAGGGAGAGCAGTGCTGTTTCTTCTCAGTGCAGGCGGGACCGTGAAGACAGAGGATGGGGCCCTGAGGGGCTCTGAGCAGTCACCAGGGCCACAGAAGACCCACGAGCCGTGACGTGCCACCGCTGGACAGTGCTGCAGGTAAACACGGGTGGGCTTCGCTCCCAGGTGAGCTGGAGCTTCCCTCGCCTGGATTACAATACGATTCGACGCTAGTGTACACAGACTGGGACTTCACAGAATAATCTCGGTCTTGCCGTAATTATGGAGCAGCTCATTACGAGACGGTTTCACGTGAGAAACCGGATCACGGGAGGCGGCACGACAGTGAAGCGTCAGAAATGCTCAGCTATTGGCAATTTTATGTGTTTTTCCATGACACTAATCAGCCCTCGCCCGACAACCACAGTGCTGACAGGTGCCCGTACCTGTTAGACAAGGTGCGACCTGTTTTGATCATAGGCAAAGCTCACCCTTGCCCAGTCGACCCTCTAAATGCATTATCGTGAATCATAAAATCATCAAACCATGATAAAAGAGATTTGGCTTATGACACGGCCAAGGTGCCACCCTGAATCTCAGGCTTCCTTTTAGGGACGTCATGAAGGGAAGCTAACCAAGCTAGTCTCTCCGAGTCCTGTGCATTTGCCAAGAATGCGAAGCACCCCCAGGCATGAACCCGCTCAGCCTGTCTCTTAAAAGGCAGCCTGAATTGGAACGACTGTGCCTGCCTTGCGGGAGACAGCAGAGAGCCTCCTCCAGGACATGGAGACGCTGGGCCTCCCTGAGTCACACAATGGGGCTGGGGCGCCCCCTGGCGGCTGAGCCGACCCCTGCAGGGAGAGAGGACACGCACAGTTCTCAGCATAGGACCGAGGCTTGGTAAACATACAAATGAGAAGATGTCTGGAAAAACGAGAAGAAAACTGCCGGAGGGTTTCTCTCCGTGGCAGTTCTGGGCCAGTTTCTGGCATCCTCGGGCTTCCCACCAAATACGTGTGTGCGGTCCACTGTCATTCCCGTGATAGACACCCGCAGAAAAGTTCCTGCACACCGGGTCCCAGGCTGGGGTACAGGGTGAACCAGGTCCGTCCCCTGCCCTCAAGGGGCCAGTGCGCAGGCACGAGGACTGGCTTCTGCCCTGGGTGACCACTGCCGCAGACAGACATGTGACCCTATAATACACGCACGGAAAAAAACTGCCAGTCTGTGCTTGCTTTTTTATTCTGAGGCTGGAGGGCTGGGGCGTGGGTGCGATCTGCATTGTTCTCCTCTTATTCAACATGAGGGGCAAGTGATTATTTTCCCAGTTGTTGCAAAAGGGAAAAGGGACAAAATGTCACATATCTGTTGCTGAGATGAGAGGAATTTTCAGTCCTGAGCCTTGAGTCGGAAAGTAGACCTACCAAAAACAAACCAGTCCCACAGCTCCCCAGGCGAAGGATACGCACGGTCCAGCGGGGAGGAAACGGAAGTCAGCGCAGATGCGGGAAGACAGAACAACTCTGTAGTTACACAGCTGGGGAAAAAAAAAAACGGGAATGTTCCATAAAGGGGAGGTTTGAGTGCCCTGGAGTCAGTTTGGTGCTCTTGACCTAAGGTGAGGGGCAGGCGTGAGGCAGAGTCAGGGCTGGCACGGCAGTGACAGATGGGCTGCCAGGTGTGCGGGGAAGAGTGGTGTGTTTGGAGTCAGGGCCTCAGGTATGGCATCTGAATTCCAGGCAGGCTGCTGGCCCGGGACCAGCTCTCTAGGCCCCGGTGCCCTCGTGGAATACTGAGTGTGTGCCTCACGGGGATGCTGGTGTCAGGCCGAACGAGGGACCAGAGTGGACAGGCAGCAGGCAGTGGTAGTCGGGGGGTAGTGGTTAAGAACATGGACTCAGGGACAAATCCCGCCCCCTCCCCCAACTTAGCTGTGCCACATCGAACAAGTCACTTCCCCTCCGAAGGCCTTGGTTAGTCCACCCACAACATGGGGACAGTAACAGCATCTTCTTCACAGAGTCTGTGTGAAGATTCAACGTGACCACATTTGGAGCCCGGACAGCAGCGCCGGGCACAGAACACACACTATGAAAGCGTTTACATTCGCCGACACATACGGCCGCTCGTCATGGGGACGAGACACGACAGGTGCGGAGCAAACGGATGAGTGAAGTCCCTGCAGCCCCCTCCCTCCTCTGGGTGTGCTGGGGGGCAGGTAGAGAGGGTCATCCAAGTGGGAGGAAGTTAGTTTGAAGCTCTAAGAAACTACCCCCAGGCTCTCGACCCCGACCACAAGGGAAAAAACGGAGCGACATCTGCAGGAAGAGTAGAATCCTACTAATTCTGTGTTCTGATCAAGCTGAGTGTGACCTTTCAGCAAATTACTGACTCTGCTAGGAGCGTACACAGCCCATCTATTCACTACCAGTTCCAGTGTCTGGTAAGTGGGTCCCGAAGGCCAGGCTCTGCATGTGGGGACTGTCACCTAAGCCACCGTGGCAGCCTGTACCGAGAGAGAGCAACACGTGGGCTTTGCTCGGCCCCACTGCGGAGTGAAGGAGGCGTTGTCTTTCCACCGAGGAGCTGACTTCTTCGCTGGCCAGCAGGTTCAGACGCGCACGCGCCTTTGCTGGCTGGGGGGCTGGTGTTGCTCCCAACACCGACAGCCTGCCTGGACAGGCCAGAGTCCCCGCAGCTCCAAAGGGGTCATCATGGCTGGCCCAGCTGGCCCAAGGGGCCTAGGGCCCTGCTATTAGACAAACCAGCCACCCTCTGCCAAACCGGGGCATACACGTGATCCAGCCAGGGAAGGGGACTGTCTGGGCCAGCGGTGAGGCCAGGCCAGCTTCCCAAACAGGCCTGCATTGAGCACTCTCGCTGAGGGCCAGAGATAGACCGAGCCTGCAGGTCACCTGCCCTCAGAGCACAGAGACCATCACCTCAGTGTGAAGAAGAGTTAACATTTGCAGAGGGCACCCCGGTGAGCCGATCTCTCTGAGCATCTTCTGTCTATGGATGGATTCGTGTTGATTTCACCAGGGCCCTAAGCGGGGTGGAGTGGAGGTGGGGCACAATTATGTCCCCATCTTCCAGGTGAGTGAGCTGAGGCACAGAGCCGGGGAGCAGAGCTGGGACGAAACCCAGGTGGCCCAGCACTTGACCGCTAAGCTCTGACCAATGTCCCTCAGATGCGAGTGTACGGTCTTCCTCTTGGCCAGAAAAAGCCAAGAGCTCTTTAGAGCGTAGGTCACTCCTGCTTCATGAGTGACTGGCTGGAAGGGAAAGCTAAGGAGGATGCCCGCAGTGGCCCCAAGTGACTCGGACCAGGAAACCCCGGGTAAGAGAGAGAGGGCTGGCTGAAGCAGGGAGAATTCAGAGACTCCTCACTGCCGAGCTCTGCTCGTACGCTGAGCCCCGGGCCCGGTGTCAGACCTCGAAGGCTCTGCTTTCTTTACGCTCGTCTCTGACTCCCAAGTTTTCTTACGGCTTAGTGAGTCATAGGGCACAGAAGCAGCACCCCGCTGCCTGGCTGGACGCACAGATGTTTACACTCTCTTAGGAAAAGGGCCAGAAAATACACTTGGACCAAAAGGGCCAACGTTTCCTACAGTTAACATTTCCTGAGGATGCTGTGCCATGACCACTGTGCCCGACGGTGCTTTCAGTCCTGCCAACGGAGAGACCAGACGCAGAACCTGGACGGACAGACAGGCGCCGTGGCCTCCCAGGTCCCTGGGCACTGCCCGTGCCACGAGAGACCCTGGCACTGCAGAGCGAGATGACACGGCCAAAAACTCGACAACTGCGAAACCCTGGCGTCCGCCCACACCCAGGGAAGAAGTCAGTGGGGCTGGGCGTGGGCATGTGTGTGGATGCTTACTGGTCTGTGTGCAACAGGGCTTTGGCATTTACAGAAGGGAAATGGGAAGCGAGGGGAAAAGTGGGGGTCAGACATAGTGGGGGAAAAAGCTCGAGACTTCTCTCTTCGGTTTAGTCATGAACTTGCTGAGTGATCTGGGGGCCAATCTCAAGCTCTCCAGGCACAATGAGCAGCTCGGTCCTTCCTAGTGCATACGTCCTCTCCTTTCGTGATATAAACGAGGTCCCCACGCTGCCCGATTCTGTAGCTACCGGCCACATGTGGCTATGACAATGAAAATAAATTAAACTTAAAACTGAGCATTCAGTGCCTTAGTCGGACCCGCCGCGTTTCACGTGCTTGCTGCCACTGCACTGGGCAGTGTAGACGGAACAGCCAACGTCCAACACAGGACGTTCCACTGGGCATCGGTACTGCGCACACAGAGACGTATGGGTCATAGAAGATTCCTGAAGCTGCTTTTCTAAAAGGAGAATCGAGTGCTAGGTTAGAGCCTTCTTTGGGGGTTGGGGTGGAGGATAGTTTGAACGTGATGGAATGATTCTAAAGTTCACAAAGAAGAAAACGAATGGCCCTGGCCAGGAAAATCAATTCTGAAAGAAAAGAACGGGAGAGAATTAGGCCTCTTGTTAAAGAGACGAAAATGTACGGCCACAGTCATGGAAAGGGTACGAAACGGGTTCAGAAACGGACAAGAGATCAACAGGAGAGGCCTGGTTCACGTGTAGTTGACCACGTAGGTGATATTTCAAATCTGTGGGGAAAGGACTGCTTAGCAAGCGATGCTGAAACCTGAAAACAAAGAAAACCAGAAACTGAACCTACTCCTTATACCAAATTGTCCAGTGAATGAAAGGCAAACATCACAAATAAAACTGGGAAAGTACTAGAAGAAAACAAACTCTGCACATCTTGGCCCAAGAAAAAAAAAAACTCTCTAGGTATGAGACAAGACCCGAAGACGGAAAGATAAAATGTCTCCACCTGACTTACAAATGAAAAGAATAAAAATTTCTGGGGGTAAAAACGCCACAGAATCAAATGGCAAACTGGGGAAAATATCTGCAATGTATGTGCTGAAGTACCAACTTCCTTAATATACAGAAAGCTCTTAGAAGTACAGACCAAAAACCTTACCAGAAAAGTAGCAAAAGATATAAATAATCAATTTACAGGGGGAAAAAAACGAACAAATGACCAATAAGCATAAAAGATGGTCAACCTTGTTCCTAATTAAAGAAAAGCAAGAGATACCATTTTTCACCTACCAAAGATCCTGGCAATGATCCAAAACGATTTATAATCCCCTGTGTTGTTAAGAATGTGGAGAAAGAACTCTTATGTAATGCAGGTGGTTTATATAATTTGTACAAACATTTTATAGAGCAGACTGGCAGCAGTATGTATCAAAATGCAAAATAACCATCTCTCTGACTCAGAAATGTATCTTATAAACATATTTACACAAATAAACAAAGATATATGTATAAAGATGCTGTCTGCAACGCTGTTTATACAGGAAAAACAGAAACAGCCTAAATGTCTCTTACAATAGGAATTGCTGGTTAAATTACGTTACAGTCTTATAATAAAATGCCAGGCATCAAAAGAAAGGCATTGAGTTTATTGGAAAGATGTCCACTTTTTAAAAGGTGCATGTAGTATGATATATGTAGTATGTAGTATGATAAATATATGTACGTAGTATATATTTAATTGCATTCTCCTCTTTTTACATGCACATTTATACATGCATAGAACATGCATGACAAAACTTAAAAGAGGTTATCTCTAAGAAACACGTTGAGAGAAGAGTACGAGGAATTTTTAGTAACTGCTTTCGTTTTTATGACCAAATTTATATTACTTTTACAATGAATTACTCTTCAAATCACGCAGCAATGGAGACAAATGTAATAAGCGAGAGTGGTACCCAGCAAACGGTGCTCTACAGAAAGTTCTCCCTAACGCCACTGCATCCTTACACCTGGCCCAGTGTGGACCAGATGCAACTGGTGGGTAGCTTTTTCCTTGAGTCAGCTCATCGTGGCTGTGCTCTCTGGCTAGCAGGATGGATAAGGGGTGCGTTATCTTGGACCTAAGGCCCAGGGAACTGGTCCTCAGAACCACGAGCACAGATGACAGCATGCGAAAGCCCCCCACGCCAATCTTCAAGCCCACTGGTGCCACCCGATGACGTAAGCATCTCAGGTTGCTATAACTGGGGACAGGCTGCTGGGTGATGCTGCTGCAGGGATGAGAATCGAGTTTTTAAAGATTGGTTCATTTAATTAAAAGCACAGCAGGCTGCTGGGTACTAAGCAGACCACACGCATCTCATTAAGGAGTGTCGTCTTTCCTGGCACGTTCTGATGGAGACCAGGGCAGCCAGCACTCGGCGAGAGATCATAGTTGATTGTGCCCTCTTAGGATGGCGTTTGGCAAAGATGACCAGCCACCTTCTGACAAGATGGTAGGGGCTGGCTGGCGCACTAGGTGGAGATTTAGCAGACGGCAATGAATTTCTGAAAAGCATACCTGAAAGGTATTCTAAGAACAATGAGAGAGAAGGGAGGGAGGAAGGAAAGAGAAGGAGAGAGGAAAGAAGGGAGGGAGGGCGGAGGGAAAAACTTCACCAGCACAGAGGCATTTATTTTTCAATGCTGACTTTTTAATTGTGCTTCTAGGAAGCCTAGGACTTCTTATCAAATTTTATGCTTTAAGAGTTTATGGGATTCTTATATCCATTATCTCATTGGAGGTTTATTTTTTTAGTTCCAAGTTTTCGACTTTCTAACAATGCTTGTTTCATGAAAGAACATCCTTTTGAGTCCCAACATACAGTGGATCCATGAACAACATGGGTTTGAAGTGTGCAGGTCCACTTATAACGTGGATTCTTTTTCAATAAATAATTGTACTGTTTTTGATCCACAGGTGGGGGTCTGAGGATGCGGAGGGCTGACTGTATGCACTGATCTATGCATTCTACATGGGGGACTTGAGCATCCATGGATTTTGGTATTGAGCAGGGGGTTCTGGAACCAATCTCCCGTAGATACCAAGGGAGTCAAATGTTATACGCGGATTTTGGACTGGGCAGGTATCGGTGTCCCCAACCCCGTACTGTTCAAGGCTCAACTTTAGTAGCTTTTTCTAAGTATTTGCAAGTGATAACAAGCCATGCTAGTCTTCTGGTATGATAAATCTCACTACAGTATTCTAAATATTCAGAAACATCTAAGTCTGTTAATTTCACACACACACACACATCACTGCAATAATTTTAAAGCCGAATACCCTACCAGCCTAAAATAATTCATGCAACTTCTAGAAGGGCCTAAATTACTCCTGGGAAAATAAAGCTTAATATTTAATGGATTAAAAAAGCAATCCTTCCGTTTTTATGTGTTTTACTTGTGCTGCTGTACAAATATTTATTAAGTGCCTACTATGTGCCAGGTGTTGCCCTAGGCATAGGATGAACAGCAGTGAGCAAATACAAAAACTATACAATCTTTGCATTTTAGTAATTTTATCAAAATCACTAACAGGTACTAAATACTTACTACAAGCCTGGGATCATTTTTAGACCTTTATTTATTTGCTACCTTTTCATCTCACAATCAGCCCATAAAGTAGGTACTTTTATGATCCCATTTCACAAATGAAGAGACCAAGGCATAGAGTCATTAAGTTACCTGCCCAAGATCACACAGCCAATTGCTGGCAGAGCTGGGATTCGAAGTCAGACGAACCTGACTTGGAGGCCCACCCTCCACAGCACTGTATCGTACCACCTTTTAATGCGCACAACTCCAAACCAAAGTAGGCATCTGTCCATAAAGAAGGGGGGGGGGCATTTGTGGGCAGTGTGCGTACATGCCCTTGTATATTTCCACTCTCGGCTGAGCCATAAAAACACATAAGATGAATAACAAGCGGAGAGAAAACCCGCAAGCAGGTGATCCTGCCAATGTGGGCCCTCTGCTATTTGTAAACAAAAGAGGGAAAAAAGATAAATGAAAATAAACGAAGAAACGAAAATTACATGGCGACCTAACATAAAACCTCTAACAATGAATTAACGGACATTAAAACAGAGTCCTTGATGCAGACGACTATTTTTCGGAGTATCTCCTGCCTTCAGATACCATCACAACGCTGTCGTGCTGTATTTAATTCTCACCGCGTCCAGGTGAGGTGAAGGCACCACCCAGCTCCCCCTTTCACAGGTGCAAGGTGAAGCTGCTCAGATCCTCAGCCACAGCCCTCAAGGTGCCAGCTGGTTCTGGTTCATCCCAAGCAACTAAAGCTAACGCAGCAGGTAATGCTTTGATGTGTCCTTTGCACAACCTTTCAGTGAAGTCAGGAAGTCATCCTCCCTCCCCCGCCGACAAACCACCTCTCTGCCCACCCACCTGCCGCCCACCGCCTCACCTTATGCCGCAGGCTCAGCAGGCTCATGGTGCCGAGAAGCAGGCATTATCCCGAACTGATCTAAACGAATACTATAAACTTGGAAGTTACACAGTATCTTATGACCCGTTAACAGTATTTCCCAGTTATGCGCCTTGACAAAACAAAGCACATTTGGGTCCAAGGGTTAGCCCCTTGAAAATTTATGAACTACTTCAAAGAAACGCACAAATTCAAAATTGATTTAAAAAATGAAAACCACTCGGGAAATACTGCATCAGGGGAAAGCGACTGGTTGAGTTTGAAAGATACTTCTTGGGTAGAGCTATTCTAGAAAGAGAGATAACAGGTCCAAACCAACCCTGCATCACTTTCCAAAAGTCTGCAAGTACCTTCGGGCCCAGGTCATGAAATGAAACCCAGTGAATTTTTCTGATGGGCGGTCCGTTTTTAGGGGCTGCAAAGGAGTTTTGCAGACTGCTGACCTGGACCTGAGGGGTCTCCATTGCCATCTGAGATCTGCGGTTTAGGACACAAAGGTAGCTTGTGTGAAATCGAGATCTATGTGAATTCTCCAGAATCCTAGCTCCGGCCCAGAACTGTCACTGCGTGGCCGGAGCAGCAAACAATTCTGGAGTTATCAAGGACAGGGACTCCCACGTGAGCGAACACTCCCCGCCACAGGTCTGGCGACCTGGCCCCCAGCACGCAAAAAAAAGCAATCTAGGGAGTAACCTATTATCTGAGGTCAGCTCAGAAAATTCCCCTTATCTCTGAAATAAAGGGTTTCTTTCATCTGAGTTCTCTCTTTGTATTTCTTTATGCTGATAGTTTGAATCATAGTCCAAACAAGTTGCAACAAATCTGAGCAGCATATGGCAGAGAATGTCACAATCTTGTACCCAGGCATAGTTGGAATAGGACGGTCATTCCTTTAGGCGAACACAGGGCCCCTCTGTCTCCTGCTTAACCAAAAGGGGTCTCACCGCTCAAGGGAGTGGCTCCCACACTACCTTGGTTTTCTGCTGTGTGTGTGTGTGTGTGTGTGTGTGTCCAGCAGCAGGGAGGGGCCCGCTCAGGGGAGTGGCTCTCACACTACCTTGGTTTTCTGCTCTGTGTGTGTGTGTGTGTGTGTGTGTGTGTGTGTGTGTGTGTGTGTGTGAGTGACAGGGGGAGGGGGACCACAAGGTGTGAATTCTCCCTTCTGAAATGCACTGTCTTAGATGCTGACGCCCACCAGCTAGCAGGCTGCGTGGCAGAGTCCATGTGACGTTGCCTCCCCCTGGTGGTGAGCGCTGGTGTGCTGAGCAGCATCACCCCAGCTCCAAGGACCAGGCTCCCGCTGCCCCTCCAGGAGCAGGCGTTGGCAGCTCCCAGGCAGTGGCTCCGGGGACAGTTTTGCCTGCTCTGGCTGACTTGACTCTAGACGTCCTCACCACTGTTTGCATGCTCTGAGTTCTTTGGGCTGGGGTAAGGGTGGGAGGGAGGGAGGGACATTATACCACAGAGAATTAAATGAGTGGCATAAAAACCAGTGGGCCAGGAGGAAGGAGACCCGGGTGCAAGTTCTAGCTCTGCCAACGTCCAGATAGCGCCGCGGAGCGAACACCACCTCCTCCTGAGCCTCGATTCCTCCTTGGAGAAATGACAGGCTTGGGGCTGAGCCCTTCCTGAGTGGTCCTGTGACAGCGTCCAGTCAGACGTCCAGTTGCCATGGATTCCACGTGCTGATTAGTTTTGCAAAGGGAGAAGGGCAAATACAGTATTTATCTTAGCAGGTTGTAAGAAGGGTTAAATAAAACGATGTATATAAAACATGTGGCACAAATGGAGCGCCAAATAAACAGGGTGCTTATAATTAATTGTACAATAACTACTTATGTACTTTGTCATGCAGACTGCGACATACTGTCACCCTATCAATAAGCAATAGGTATCAGGAGATTTGGAAAAGTCCCCAGTCAGTGACAGACTTTAAAAAAACGTTTCACTCAAGAGCACTGGCTTTGTGAGAATCTATCTCTGGTGAACCCTGAAATGGCCACTGGACAGAATCGATGCTGGTGTCAGTGAAACCCTCTGACACAGGCTCCTCTCGGGTCAGCCCCACGTAAATTCCCAAGGCTGATTACAGAAATGAGTTTAAGTGACACATCCACGTCCTCTCTAGTTACAAACTAGCAGACAGGCCTGCCATGGACCAATGCAGAACGAGGCAGGAGTATGGGTGGGAAAGAAACTGGAACATGTCACCCCGAAATATGCCTCTTTGACATAAGTTATTTTGAGCTGGAGGCAATTATGCGTTGCTGGCAGGAGAAGCTCCCTGTACCCTCTCCCCCTCTCTGCCTACAGCAGGATATAAATTCCCCTCTCGTGGGGAGGACTGTAAGCCTTCAGCCGCGCGGAGATGGGACCAGAGGCTCCGCCAACGGCCTAACCCCAGGTGCTTCTGCCCACACCCTGCCTTGGAAGCCTACGCTGCTTTTCTCCGCCCCGTCGTTCCTCTGCAAATTCACTGTTCTTTCTTGAGGAGGCTCCGGAAGCCGAGTCTACATCACGCGTCGCGTGACGTTCCTCTGAGGCTTCCCCTGCGTGGCGTGTGCTCGCATGCATGCGTAACTGTTCCTCTCGTTCGTCCACCTTTTTGTTAAGATCCGCAGCCGGGTGGGTGCAGTTCTGCTCCCCTGAGGACGGAAGGCTGGAAAGACCACAGGGAAGAGAACTGGAATCACACTGGAGAAATTCCTGCTTGGGAAGTTGGATTTCACCTGTGGGGCCGTGGGGACAGCGGGGCCACGTGCCGCCGGAACAGGCGCACGAGGCATCCGCTTCTGAGAGCCAGATGTGACCTCACAGAGATGATCTGATACAAGCCACTCGCTTCAGCAATGAAGCAACTGGGGTCTGGGAAGGTTAACAACTCGCCCAAGGACACGTGGTTTATTACGGATCTATAAAGCCCTTTGGCTATATTTACGTAACACACGATAAAAGAAATTAATTCTGTGTCTTCCCTGCTAGCCGTGAGCTCCACGAAGGCTTAGTGTCTGCCACTCGCTAGGGGCTGTCTAGGGCTGTGCCCCTTACGCTGACCCCACCACGACCCTGGCGTGGGGATGACGGCAGGGATGACTGTCCTCATTCTGCAACTGCGGAGTCCGGGCTTGGGGATGGTGAATGACTCACCTGGGGTCCCGCAGCTGGCCTTATGACCAGCACAGCCCTCAATAAGGATCTGTTGAATGAATGAATGAACGAATGAATGAATGAACGAGTAAAGTGGCAGACCCAGGATTCGAACCCGGGTCTGTCTGGCTCCAGGGCCCGGGCAGGGCCTTCACGTGAACACGAGACCACCGCTCAGGCCTCCGCAGTGCCCGGTGCCACGAGCACTCCAACGCGCCCATGAAACCCAAGTAAGCAACTGAAAGAACAGAACCCCTCGGTTTCCTGTGGACACAAAACTCCTCGCCCTGCCGTCCTAGGGTTTAAACGAGATGTGAGCGAGATGAAAAGTCACGCGTGTCACTGCAGACTAAGGTGACTTCATCACGGCCTCCGGAGTCAGCTAACAGCGGGCTAGCATCCGAAGACCAGCACTGACGGGCTCTGTGACCTGGGGTGGGTTGGTGGCCTCCCCTGGCGATGATAACAGTACCCATTTCACAGAATTCTTGTAAGAAGATGAAATGATATATATGACACATAAAGCACATACGTGAACAGAAACTATTTTATTATCTTTGAAATAAAGCAGAAAGTTGGATAGGAAATATAAAAGTGATGAAGTAAAACAAACGGTTGCTACGTTGAGGAAAAAAAAAAATCCATAATTAGCTCTCTGAATTAAGTCACGTTTTTGTTTTTTAATCCGGAAATCAGGCCGACCTCGGTATCTCTTGCTATGGTGTTAATTATGATCACACATGGGAAATTCATAGTGACTTGCTAAACTAGTAATGAGAGGAAAAGTACTGGACCTTCCCGATGTAAAAAAGGTTTAGTTTCCTGAGCTCTTTTATCGGAAATGTAGTGAGTGACTGACAGCTCTTGATAGGTCAGAAACTTAGTAACCTCGCCATAATCCTATCAGTGAGGTGTTTTACGCCACGATGTGGATGGAGGCTGACACTGTATCCTTTCATAGGGCTGAAGCTAGGAAATATCAGGTTAGGAAACACCTTAACATTTCTGAATATTAACTACGCCACAGACGTCAAAAAAAGTTTACGAAGAAAAAAAATTTACTAACAAAGAGCTGCTGTGGTGGGGGCCTGTGGGATGTCCCCGTGACCCCCAGCACCCTAGGGTGAGCCCCCTGCCCCCCCGAGTGTGAGCTGCACTTACTGACTCACTTCTAATGAACAGAGCACAGCAAAAGTGGTGGCCAGCCCTCGGAGATTGGGTTACAAAGACTGAATTCTATTCCGACTGGCATGCCCTCTCTTGCCTGCGCTGGTGGCGGCCAGCCGCCATGTGGCCAGCTGCCTGATGGAGAGGCCCGTGGGACAAGAAGTTGAGGGAGGGCTCCAGCCATCAGCCACCAAGGAACCGAGGCTCTCAGTCCGACACCCCACTGGAAATGCAATCCTGCCACCAGCCACGTGACTGGGCCTGGAAGCAGATCCTCAGGCCAGTCTTCGGATGAGACCGCAGCGGATACTGCATTGCGAACTTGGAGGGAGAGGCACCAAGATAAGCCATCCCGGATTCCGGACCCACAGGAACTGTGAGAGAATAAAAGTCTGATGTTTTGAACCACAAAGTTTTGAATTAGTTTGTAGATAATTGATACGCTAACTCATAATGTGTGTTTACCATGTCCTAGTCACTTTTTGGGCATTTTATGCGCATCGTAAGATGTAAGTACTATTAGGAGCCCATTTGACAGCTTCCCCAGAGTCACACCGTAAGGGGTAAAGCCTGAGACCCATACCCTTCCCCTGACTCCTTTGTGCACACTTCAGTGGGGAATGTGAGCATTAAATCTTTAGAGGTTAAAAGAAGAAATAACACCACTCTGCACCAACTAAATCAAGTATAGTAAAGGATTTCTACCATGACTGAAATCTATACATGAAGCCAGCCAACCCCTTCCCCAATGTCAAACTTCGAGTTAAGGTAATTAATATTTTCTTGACGTTATATTCCGAAAATGTTTCTGTTTTGCCCAAAAAGGGTAGAAGAGCCATTTTTACTTCCCATCGCCCGTCGAAGCTCACAGAACACAGCAGAGTCACTTGCTGTCTCCCTGACCGTCAGCATCCCCAAGTGGTGAGGGGGATTAGTATTTACAAAGGAAAAAACTCTCTCTCACAACAGAACTGTATTTCAAACGGCGGGCTCCGCCCCCCACAGACCCTGCAATGCACCCTAACAGTAGAAACCACACTGAGGGGTCTGCCTCCCCTCCATCCGACACACCCCCTGACGTGTGCACAACTCTGCTAGTACAGTATCAGGGGTGATGCCGTCGCAGAAAAGGGCGCACAGGCCCCTCGGTGACACGTATGGAAAAGAGAGGCCCGTGTCATCTGATGACATTTTTTAAAAAGGAAAGAAAGAATTCGACCCGAAACATAAACACTGGACTCGACCAGCTGCTTCGGCTTCAGCTTCGGCTTCGGCTACCTCTCCTATCACGGAGCCTATTCTCTGCTCCCTTATGTAATTGTCTTGGGGCTTGAAAAGCCTGGAGTTGCCGGCAATAACATCGAAAGCTACTGCTACCTGAGAAAAAAATGCCGTGATTAATGGATGGTGGCGGCAGACTGGTCTGCAAAGGGGATCAAACCCTTGCTGGGGAGTGGAGCGGTGAGGAAGGGTCAAAAGATGGACGAAAACCACTTGATTTATTTAAGAGCCGGAAATTCTAAAGTTAGGGAAATAGTGGATAACCTCTAAAGGAAAGTCTGCACCTATATAACATGGAGGTTTTTTTTTTTTCTTTTTTAAACGTACGATATTCTGAACATCCCAAACAAATTAAACCATACAATACTGGTTTAATCTCCCTCCATACTTAAGGAGGTTTAAGGGGAAATTTTATGTATAATTTAAGTCTGAGAAACCAGATGCCTATGGCATTTGGGCAAAAAGTGAAAATGGCTTAAAAACGACTGGATTTTCCACTGTAATAGAACCCAACTGTCACTATCCGGCTAGAATGTCACATTGTGCAACATGCTGCCACAGATGGACTCGTAACGGCAACAGACAATGGGAAGCGCAGCCAAATACATACGACCTTAGGAGCAGAAACTATGTTTACCAGCTGGATCTTAAAATTGTTACAACCATCAAATTTCTATCGAATGATAACGAATGATATCTCGTCTGCTAAAGAACAGCTGAGAGGGGAAGTCGGGACCTGATATTTGGGAGGAGTGAGCAGCTCCAAGGTGGAGGGGAGAGAGGCCACCCCGTGTTAACGAAAACGTTCTCCTCACACGGGTCCCCTGCCCGAAGGCTCCGGCTCTCGGGCTGAGGGCCCGTCACCCTGCCTGCTGGCTACACGAGCAAACGCCACCGGGCGCAGGGGCATCAAGGCCGAGGGCCTGACTCCCACGTCAGACTCGAGGACCCCGATGATTGATTACCAATAATCTTCTGGGCTGGCTAAAAGTGGGCCCCGATGATTGATTTCCGATAATCTTCATGATACAGCAGTGACCCTGGCCAGGACCACGGTCCGCAACATGACTGCCCGTTAGAAGCACCTGGGGACGCTCTCCAGGTGGTGCTTCCTGGTGGCCTTGGGGCCCCGGCTGGAACTGGTCTGGGGCGGCCTGGGCGTGGGGGTTTTTCGAACTGTTCAGGGGTCTTCACTGACAGAAAGAATGTAAGGGCATCGTTCGAACTCCTTCTATGCCTATAGAAATATTTCCTGTTATTAAAAGAAAGCCATGGAAGTAGAACAAATTTTAAGTGGGCATTTGTTTTAAGAAAGGTGAGTTTATTCACTAGAAGACTCAGTTTTCCTATGATTAGCATTTTCCAACTTAACCTTCAGGCGAAGCTCTCAACCAAATATACATTCATGTTTCAAACAACAAAAAAAATAGTATCATGCCTATTACTGTATGGAGCTATGTTTACTGGGAACCAACAGAATATTACTTGAGAACTCCGATATTTCTGGTTAGTTCAGTGAAGACCGAACAAACTCTCATCCTGAGGAACCACGAAGCACGGCCGGCAACCCAAAGCGGACGTGTTACTGGTCCAGGGCACTGCTCTGCTTTCTCAGTAAAGACAAAAAACGTTCACAGACGACTACAGTGATGAACATGCTAAGCGAATATTTGTACAACAGAAAATAATCTTATTTTAATAAGTTTCCACTCATTTGTAATAGTGTGAATCTAATATTACAGTGTCAGTTATTTTTTAGATAAACATTTAATGAACATATTATAAATTATTTACAACTGATGATGATCCAGCTAAGAAAAACAAACTTCACATATCAGACCCAACTGCTATGGTTAGAAAACGGCTTCTGATGTGAATTCCCCCAAATGAACTGGTGGTTCAGGTCAAGTTCCTTCTTTCTTTTAAGACTAAAGTTACAGAACAATATGAACATATGGGAAGAAGTTTGACACAGTCTTTTTCCTTCGCACCATCTGCCACGGTCTGGATGTTTTTGTGTCCCCCAAATTCACGTGTCGACACCCTAATCCTCAAAGATGGCATTAGCGGGCGGGGCTTTGGGAGGTGACTAGATCACGAGGCTGGAGCCCTCATGACAGGATCAGTGCCCTTATGAGAGACACCCCCACACACACACACACGCAACGGGCATCCGCATCCCTGTGAGGGCTCTCTGTGTGGACACAGCCGAGGTCTGCGACCCAGGAGGAGCCCCGCTCCTGACCCTCACTGGACCACGCTGGCCTCCAGAACTGTGAAGACGACATTCTGTTGTTTGTGGGCCGCCTGGTCTGTGGTGTCTTCTTATAGAAGAAGAAAGGGCTAAGACACTGTCACTCACTCAGGTGACCCTCCGACACACCGGTTACAGAAAGGGGTGGCCAGCCCCCCCGCACAGGGACTTGTGTCAGCCGTGCAGTCAACGAACGGTCCACCTACTCAAGGGTCAGACACTGCTCCCCTGAAGCAGCCACATTTACTACACTGCCCAAAGGTGACATGCCAGCCTCCAGGAAAGATGGTCTTAAAAATAATAAGGCTGTCGGAGCAAAACCTCAGAAGCCGCGTCTTCCCGCCAGAGATGGTTCTAGCTCAGGGAGAAACAATCTCTTTCCTGGAAGGCGTGCGGACGGCCCGCAGCATTTTCTGCTCTCATGGTAAAGCTGTCTGCCTGCAGGGACTCTGAATCCGTTAGCCCAGTGGGTTTCTGTGTCTTCACCGATTATTTTACACCTGACAGGACCCTACAGGTGGGCAACCAAACTCAAAAGGTCCCCTGCCCCATTCTGAAGCCCTGACCTTCCGAATGGAGGGTGGGCTCAAGTGGATGCTCTGCCCTTTGCTCTGCCTCCAGCATCACCAGCCTAGTCCGGACATCTTCAGAGGGTCCCCTGACAACAGCAAGAGCCTCCCAATCACCCTTGCCCGCCCACCTTCCTTCCCCAAGAGACACTCTGCACTCAGCTTTGCCATTAGAATAACATCCGAATCCCTGCTGTGGCCTCCGAGGCCCTCTCTGGGACCAGTGCCTGGCTGTGTCCAACCTCAGCCGCCACCCACCTCTCATGTCCCCTGAATGCACTCGGGTCATCCCTGCCTTGGAACCTTTGTATCTGCTGTTCTCTCTGCCTGGATGCCGGCCACACAAACTCTACACAAGGAGCTTCTTCCTGCCAGCCAAACTGAAGCAGTGCAGAGGCCTTTGGGGGCCACTCGATGGAAAGTGGCCACATGCTGACCCCTCTCTGCATATCCTCTCACCTGCACTGTCCCCAGAGCCATTCTCCACCCCTCCCTACCCTTCTCTGGGCCCTGGAAGGCTGACCCCACCAACAGCCTGTACTGCTTGGCTCCTGAGCCTCTGGGTTCTGCCAATGAGATCAGAAAGCCTGGGGCAAACCGGGGTGATTCTTTCCTGCCTCTCCCTGCATTAGCATCTCAATTCCATACCTTCCCCTCTGCAGCTCCTGCCAGGTGGCTCCTCTCCAAGGGTTCCAGCAATACTACTTCCTCCCCTCGATCTAATACCCCTGTTTATTCCCTCAGTCCTGGCCTGATGGGCCAATTCTTCATTAAGACCTCTCAAACCACCACAGGGTCCCTGCTAGGGCCTGACTGATATGACCCAGCCCCCCCTTGGTCACTCTCTGTCACATGACCCTGTTTTATTTTCTCCGCTGCGCTCATCATTATCTGAAATTACCATGTCCGCTTACTCTTTTCTAGAACCTATCTTCACCTCAGTAACTGCAATATAAGCAGGAAGCTCCTTATGTTCACCGCTCTATCCACTGGGCCTAAAACAGTGCCTGAAACCAGTGAAATGAATAATTCCAGCCCACTGTCTCTGCTCAAAATGTCACCTCGTTAGTTAGACCTCCCCTCATCATCTGCTATAAAACAGCAATCTCTCTCCCTTCCCAGACCTCCGCCCCCTCCTCCTCCTCCTCCTCCTGTCTTACTTTTTCCTACAGCACTACCACCTCCTGACACATTTGGTGGTTCCCGCGCCAAAAATGTCAGCTCTGAAGGTGGGAATGCTATTTTATTCACTGCTGTGTCCTCAGAGCCTAGATCGATGCCTGGCCCATAGCAGAGTCTCGATAAACATTTGTTTCAATGAATAGCAAGTAAAGTGGGCAGAATTTCATACAAAGCCAGTTCACGGTTGTCCGCAACACTTCTGGGAAAGAATATAAAACTGTGAATTGCTAGACACCCAAGTGGGTCTTATGTGCCCTGCCCTTGCTCCATTAGAGAGACAGCCTATGACCCCGAGAAAGACACTTGAAATGCTAACTGGATCCTGGCTTAGGAACCGAGGTTTGAGAATGAGAGTGGCCCTCTATTTGTGACAATTGTTGCTTTAAAAAGTGTGCACGGAAGCTTCCCTAAGCACGCGGCTACTGCCAATCCTTTCGGAAAGGAGATGGGCATATAAATTATAAATCAATGGGACTTACGCCCACCATTCTGTTCCACAGCGGTGTTCCTACCCGCAACGGCCTCGAACTACAGTTCCCTGACAGTCTACGCAGACCCAGAACCAAGCAGGGGAGGCACTGCTTTCTGACAGCTGCTTCCCAACTAGGGCAAAGCTCTCAAAGGCAGGTTTCATTCCGCAACGCCTACACTGTCCAAATTTTATTCTGCATACTAATTGAATTAAATTCCTCTTCCCCACCACTGATTACTCACCCCTCACCCTCTAAAGTATCTACACTGTATGGATTTGGGGGTTGGGGGGGCGGTGCTCCCAATGTACCAACTGTCCCTCAGGGCTGCATGTCACTCCTTCAGGGAGCAAGATTCCTAACTAAATGTCCTAAAGGCTTAGAAAGTGGGCCTCTTCCCCCCAACACCATTCAACCAAAACTGGCCAACCGCAGGGTAATGAGCAACCACGGATGCTCACCCAAACATTGGTTCTTCTCCCAAGCCGCATATTGAGGACACTGTGACTCACGGCCGCTCAACGGCTGTTTCCTCCTCCCTATGAATGAGGTGACCACCCCCTCCCCCCAGTAAGTGTAGGGCGACGGTTCAGGGCTCAGGGTGACGGCACAAGCTCCCCGGCCACTACGAGCTATAATTCATAGCCCGATCCTCTCCCACTCCGTCTCCCCCGGGGGCGGGGGCGTCGCTGGGAGACGCTTACCAAGCTCGGGCCAAAGCCCAGGAGCCGAAAACCCTCGGGGCCAGCTGCGCGCGCGGCCCGGCAGGCGCTCGGGGACCTGGGACCCTCGGGGAGAGCGACCCCTCCCCCAACAGGGACAGGAGGTGACCGCGGCAGGTCGCCAC
>NW_006442484.1:1704617-1704819 GCF_000325575.1 Pteropus alecto
CAGGTGTCCGCCCTCCGCCCGACGGCCCGCGCGGCCCGGCCCTCACCCGGCACAGGCCGTCCACGAACACGCGCGGGTCCAGGTGGCAGGCGATGGTGGCGCTGGGCAGGTCCTGCAGGTCCACCTCCTCCATCTCGCAGTCGATGAAGCTCCAGTCGCCGCCGCCCTCGTCGGCCTCGGCCACCCCGGGGAATGGCGCGAA
>NW_006442484.1:1706009-1721243 GCF_000325575.1 Pteropus alecto
TTTTTCCAGAACATGCTATGTGCTTTGGTTGTTATTATGACACCTTAGGGCAGTTGGTGCCCTCCAGAAGCTCAAATCCAACAGGAATAGTAATAAACAGGCAAAGATAACTCAAAGTAGAATGTGATGTGAGGACCTGGAGAAATTGGAATCATCTTACATTGCTGGCAGGAATATAAAATGGGGCAGCCACTTCGGAAAAACTGTTTGGCTGTTCCTCAAAAAGTTAAAGAGCCACCACATGAGCCAGCAATTCCTCTCCGACATATAGACCCAAGAAAAGTGAAAATATGCATCCATGCAAAAACCTATATACAAAGGTTCATAGCATCATCATTCAAAATCGCTAAAGAGTGGAAATAACCCAAATAAATGCTCGTTAACTGATGAATGGGTAAACCAGATGTATATCTGTACAATGGAGTATTATTATTCAACTATAACAAGCAATGAATTACTAACACATGCTACAACATGGACGAACGTTGAAAAACTCTATGCTAAGTTCAAGAAGAAGCCAGTCACAAAAGGCCGTATATTATATTATGCCACTTATACGCAATGTCCGTAATGGGCAAATCCATAGAGACAGAAAGTAGACTAGTGGTTGCCAGGGGCTGGGAGAGGTAAGGAGGATGAGGGGGAGTGACTAGTAAACGGTGTGGGGTTTCTTCTGCGGTTAAAGAAAATGTTCTAAAATTGGGTGGTTGTGATGTTCGCTTGACTCCATTACTATACTAAACATCACAGAATTATCCTTTAAAGAGTGAATTTTATGGTATGTGAATTAGATGAATCTCAATAAAGCTGGTATTTAAAAAAAAAAAGAGAATGTGATAAAGGCCACGAGAGGTTAGATGAAGTGCAGCAAAGCGCATGACTCTGCAGAGTCGAAACTCTCTGTAAACCCAGCCAGACATTCTGAAAAGGGTGACAAAGGGGAAGAGGCACTAGTTTTGGAAAAAACACCAACCTGTTGCTGGGTGGGTCCCTGTTGTCATCACCCTTAGGACAGGAAGCTCTTTCAATCCTGGCTTATGCTAAGCCTCTTACAGCCCGCAGACAAAGGGGACGAGAGGAGAGAAAGCACCAGAAGGAAAAGCAGGGAAACCTGAAATGCACGCAGAGCAAGGGATCACAGCTGGCGAGCCTCTAAGCTAAGGGGGGAAAGAACAAGTCCGCCCTTCGGCCAATGGTAAAGACAAAGTGACCTATAATCGACTTGAGAATGCAGTTAGTTATTACTAAGACACACACACATTCCTTCAGTGACTCTGGATTCCCTCCTTTGTCTTTCTCTTCTCCCTCCCCAGACAGCAGAGTAAAGAGGATGACATATCTTCGCTGTCTGCATGACTCCAAGAATAAGACTGCTTTCATTTGGGTAGCTCTTAAATAGTCAATGGACGTACACATAAACTAGCTCGCATAATCCTCACAAACAAGTGTGATTACTCTGGATTCTTAGAACTGAGGATCAAAGAATGACCTTCTCACAAGCCAACAGGCAGTGAAGGGCCAGGCAGAAACACCTGCTGTCATTCCTGTGCTGCCTCTGCCCGCTTGGTACTGGAAGAAACAGAAAAATGAGAAGGAAAACAACGAAGAAAAGTAGAGAAGGGGGGAAATAAAGCAGAGGACAAGGAGAGGAGAGGAAAAGAAGGGGAATGAGAGAGGTAGGGAGATTGAGAGCAGAAGAGGTGCTTGAGTTTCCAAATGGGGAGCAGGGGTGATGCCCCCGGGGAACTGCTGAATCTCACCCTGCAAGGCCCGCCACGCAGGGCGCACTCTCAGATGCTCAAGGCCAGCGCTGGGCACGGAACGTGAAGGACAAAGAGCTCTCAGACTATCAGAGCGAAGTGACAGACGTTCTCGATAAATAGGGTTATCATCACGCCTTCACATCTGGGCGCCCAGGGACCTCGTCCTATTGCAGGCGACATATTTAGTAATAAAACGTCAGATTCTTCTTCCCACTTAGAAAAGAAAATTTTATAGTAACTTCCATCTTTGTCCTGCCTTGTAAGTTTAAGGAAGGCAGCGCTGTGCCTTGTGCCTTCACTGATACTAGCATCACCAACCGTCAGTGGTCTCCCCCAAGGAGGGAAAACAGAAAAGATGTGCTGTCAACAGCACAGGTGGAAACTGAGCAAAACGCACCGCTTCGGTACAATTGCAGAAAGTTCTCAGGCAGAAATCTTAGATCAGACTGGAGGGCATTCCTTTTCGGAACTGTTGTGCCATAATAGGCACGAAATCCCTCACGTGTCCTTTGGGAATTAACTGTCCCTCTTTTTCAAGCTGTGGTGATGGAACCTAAGCTTTATGCTTCAGCCTCTGTCTAACTAGGGAGCTTCCTTTCTCACTGGCTGGCAGGTTTGAGCCAGATTTTGAGATACTCAGAAGGGAAAGGAACCAACATGGGTACAGAGCTGCTCTCAGTTACACCCCATGTTCATTGAAGCCTTACGATAGCCAAGATATGGAAGCAACCTAGGTGTCCATATATAAACAAATGGATAAAGATATGGAACATATATATATAATGGAATATTACGCAGCCATAAAAAGAATGAAATCTTGCCATTTGCAACAGCATGAATGGACCTAGAAGGTATTACGCTAAGCGAAATAAGTCCGACAGAGAAAGACAAATGCTGTATCATTTCACTTATACGTGAAATCTAAAAAAACAAAACAAATGAATAAACAAAATGAAACAGAGACCCATAGACATAGAGAACAAGCTGATGTGGGGTGGGGGGATGGATGAAATTTTAAAAAAAAACAAAACACTGGACAACACAAAGTACCACCCTATACAACAACAACAACAACGACAAAGGGCTGCTCTCAATGATTCTGTTTTTGCAATGGAGGGAGCGGCACAAATTTTAGTGTATCCGACCACCGCCATCCTTTCTCTTCCTCTTACACATCCTTGGTGTCAGCCACTGCAATTACCGAATATAAAAGGAGGGAAGGGCCCAGAAAGCCACATTTGGTTATTTACAATGGATCCAATGGCTTACACAACATGCCTGTGCAGGGATGAACTAGCCTATTCATGTGCCAGGCGGGACAGCGTCACTGAGTAACACTTTCGATTGCTTCTTGTTTTGTTCTGGAAATTGAAGGGGGCCGTGTGCAGTAGGCACTCACTGAACACGTATTAAATGAACCAAACACATTTCTGCACACTCCGGGTATTTACAGGCATTTTCAAAATTATTTAAGAGAGGAGACAAATAGCTGCCTTTCTGAGTGTTTGCTTTTACAAAAAAATAAACTGTTTCAAAGACCGCTCAAATGAATAAACTCCTTAAATAACTCAATCTAAAGTTTCTATTTTGTGACCTTCTATAAAATAAATAAAAAATATATGCTATTTTTGTTGTTATTTTGGAGAAAGAATTTTTTTCCTTACTCAAAATTTAGTCTTAAAATCCACTCTTAAAAATCTCTGTTATTATTATTATTATTATTTATGGTCTTCTGATGCTTTTCAAATCAGAAAGCCAAAGTTATAAATTGGGTTTTTGGGGAAATATTGGAATTTGGTTACTTTGCCTTTCCAAGTTTAGAAAAAAAAGTTCACTGACTTTTATATTACTCTAAACTCTCTTTCCAAGTTGACGGTACGTGTGGGGCTTTTATGTGAATTAGGATTCTTCTAGATGAAAGTAACCGAAACTCTGGAGAATTTAAATTAAGGATCTAAGGAGTGTCTTGTTAGCCAAAGGCAGGACTGCCGCCAGCCCTGGAGAAGATCCTAGAGACCGGACCTCAACAGCTGTGCAGAAGGCAGCCTGGATTTTTGCTGTATTCTGTTTGCTTTGTGTGTCTTCCTATGTGTGTGCATTTGTGTGTGTGTCTGTGCATGTTCGCATATATATGTATGTGCCTATGATATGTGTTTATATGTGTGCTAATGTGTAAATATGTATGTGTGCAGTGTGCATCTTTCTATGTGTATAGTGTGCACATATGTGTAGATACCTGTATGTGTGCATATGCATAGCATATATGAGTTTATATGGGTGGCGTGTGCATATATGTGTGTGCATACGCATGTGCATAAACATGTGTACATGTGTGAATGTCTCTGTATATGTGTGTGCACGTGCGTGTGTGTGTGTGCATGTGCGCTAACTCGTACGGCTGTTTGCTATACAGAGGCTTCCTGTAATTCCCACCCCACCCTAATCCTCTACTAACCTGTAGAGGGTGAGTTGCAAGCTGACAAGATCCTTGCAATCTGTGAGGTCAACCAAGAGTTGCCTTGCCTCTAGGAACCCTCCTGAGAATGGAGAAGTATGAACTGATGCGGTGTTGCTCCGAGATAGGGAGTAGGCTCATAACCCTGAGCAGACGAAACTGCAAAAGATTATAGCAGGGTGTGTGGGTTGGGTGTGGATAATCTTATCTTAGCCAGCAACTGTGTGCTCTTGTATAAAAGCAGCTTGCAAAAATAAAACTAGGCCACTACTCCACCATCAGTGGACAGTGGACCTCCCGATCCCAGCTTTCTGTCTTCTTTCTTTTCTCAATCTCCCACCGTTCCCACTCAGGTTTATTTTCCAGAGCCGTGCTGGACGTGACAGGATTTACCATTCACTGGATGCGTCACTAACCCTGGCCCCGGGTTCCCCAAACTGCATGGGCTCTTCGAGATCCTAAGCCCGCTTCGAGTGGCATTTGTGGTTCAGGTTTCTTAATCTAACTAAGTTGGGCGGAGGAGGGCAGGTCAAACCCCTCGTGCAGGCTCAGCTAAAAGGGCCACCTGTTCTTCAGCCACAGCTACACGTCAGTGCCCATCTGGGTGTTTCTAGGTCACCTGTGAGACCAAGGCCATCCGTCCGCAGAATGGAAGCACCATTGCCATTTCATTTTACAAACAGAAATGTTTTCCTTCTACTAAAACCACTTTACCTGAGTTTTTCCATTTAGTTTTGGTTGGAAGAGAGTCGAATTATTTTCTACACTCAGTGTAGAGCACTCCGTAGTGTCTTAGAGGCAGATTCATCTCCTTGCCCATCAGCTGAGTGTAGAGGTGGGGGGACCTCCTTGTACACAGTGCAAGGTCTCTTTGCAAGACTCCTGTGGCCTCCTCATTTCCATTTCAGGAAGAATCAGGCTCTTCCTTGGAAAACAGCTAGAGTCCTGGTGTTGCAGACGGCGTGGCAATGAAAATGCTCAAAGTATTCTTTACCATTTTCCAACCCTCTCGATAAAAATCTCTAATAAAACATGGCCTTACCATATGATCCAACAACCACAGTCCTTGATATTTATTCAGATGAGTTGAAAACATGACCACACAAAAGCCTGCATGCGGGTGTTTATAGCAGCTTTCTTCATAATTACCAGAACTGGGGGGCTACCAAGATGTCCTTTGCTTAGTGAATGGATGAATAAACTGTAGCCCATCCAGTCAATGGAATAGTATTCAGCAATAGAAAGAAATGAGCTCTCCAACCACAAAAAGACATGGAGTAACCTTAAATACATATTAGTAAGTGAAAGAAGCCAATCTGAAAAGGTTGCATACTGTATGATTCCAGCTATAGGACGTTCTGGAAAAGACAAAATTATGCAGATAGTGAAAAGACCTGTGGTCGCTAAGGATTGTTAGGGGAAGGGAGGGATGAACAGGTGGAGCACAGAGGATTTTTAAGGCAATGAAATGATCCTGTATGATGCAATGATGGTGGATGCATGTTACTACACATTTCTCAAAACACATAGAATGTACAACACATAGAGTAAATCCTAATGTAAAGCAAGGACTTTAGTCACTAATCATGTATCAATATTGGCTCATCAATTGTAAGAGATGTACCACAGTGAGATATGATGTTAACAATAGGAAAACGGATAGAGTTATTTACTAATGGTTTACCTTAGGAGATTTTCATCAATAAACTAACACGAACAACTATTATTAAACATATTTATATAAAAAATAGAGGAAACTGTGCTCTGTGTGTGTGTGTGGGGGGGGTGGTGATGAAATGATACATGAGAACTCTGTAATTTTTGCTGAATTTTTCATTAAACCTAAAACTGATCTAAAAAAGTAATATATTATTATTTTTTTAGTTGCCTAATAGAATGGCCACGAAGCAAGAAAGTCCAGTAAACTCGCTGCAACAAACTAGTTGCAAATTTGATAATATTGGTAAGCATAAGTCAGAAAATAATTAGTTTTCGAGTAGCTAATTGTGAGGGGCTTTCTCCCCCCTTTAAATATTGAGAAGATAAACTCATTTGTCTGGTGGAACCACTCTGCAAATTGCGGGGTAAGGGCGAGCAAGCAATGGAAACACTGACACCTAGTGGTAGGAGACAGACTTGCAAGAACGTGGCTAACTGCTTTGCACTGGTCATTTTCTGTGATATCATCACTACCAATGGGAGAAAGGAGGAATGTGAGAAGGAGGGAGGTAAGTGGGAAAAAGGAGAATTGGGCTGCCGAATGATCGCGTACCTAACATTTTCCATCAGACAGACTGACCTAGGCAGAAGAGTCAGATCTGGAGGGCCCAGAAGGCCACTGCCAGACCGGAGTGATTTAAATGGTACCGCAGGACCTGTTTGCTGAAAAAAAGGCCAGAATGCAGAGCTCAGCATGAAGCTCAGGGGACACACGCATCCCTCTGGGCCAGGCAGAGGCCTTGGGCTTCTGTGAGAGACCTGATGACTTTTGTTTTGGGTTTCAGATGAATGCTGACGCAAAGGTGTTTTTGTGTTTCTGAGATCTCCAGGAGCTGGTGGATGACTGTGGTGGCATCTGGTGGCCGGCAGCTCTCTTTCAGAGATACGTGGCTTGGAAATCCCCAGGCCTGCAGTTGTGGGCTGGGGAGCACCAATCCCTTCCCAGACCTTGGAAGAACTCATGGTGCTCTGCTAGCAGGTTCAGACACACAGAGAATGGATTCTGAAGCAGAACGTTCAAACCCACCAGCACAAAACCAGAGCTGATACAATAGGTCACAATACCTGAGGGCAGTGGGTTTGAGCTCAGGGTTGTCACCCTATGCATTTGCTACAGGACTCAAATGACCCTGAGTATAGGAAGGAAGAGGACTTTGGTGCCAGGGTATCAACGATTGGTGACGATAACCTCCCACAACACTGTTTTTTGGCGCTTGTGAATAAGGTTGCAGCGAACATTGGGACACACTCACTTGTTTGAGTCCTTGCTCTCAATTCTTTGGGGAATATACCAAGAAGGGAGATGGCTGGGCCATATGGTAATTCTACGCTTACTTCTTCGAGAAGAAGTTTTGTTTTCCATACATGCACTTTTCTTTTTTTTATAAACAAAACAAACAGAATGTGTTTGGCTCATATAACATAAGTTTGGGATGGAGCCCACGTGTCTTGCTGGCTTCAGTGCTTCATGAACTACCTCTGGACTCGGTCCTCCTCTGCCTCTCACCCCCGCACGCCTCCGTCCGCACGTCTTTCTCAGCATCTACATGATGGTGAGGTGGTTGCAGCAGCTCCCTTATCCTGCCACGTTCAAGTCCGTCTGGTCAACTCTGTGAGTTCTTTGGAGAAACCTGAGGGTTCTGACTGACCAGGAGGGTGCCTGGGTTCCAGGTGGCAAAGTTGTGACCACACCTTGTCTGCTCCTGTAAATTTCCCTCCCACCACAGGACGAAATCAGCTTCTCCACCCCCAATACGATGTGAAGAATGGAGACCAGCATTCTTCTGGTGTGCCCGGACCGTGTTAGCCAGAGAAACGGAACCAGGAGGATATATACCACATGCATATAACACAGGCTATGCATTATATGTTATACATACACATTACAGGTATACTATTATATAGAATGAGATTATACATTACTCGAATTATGTATGCGTTATGTATGTGCATTATAGGTACATAACACTGTATCTTCTGTGGTTTTCTCTTAGAGCAAAGGAATTTTCCCAGCAAATCTGCTTTCACCCCATCACCCAATGGGTCTATCACTGAACTAATCTTTGGTGGGAAGATACCACCTGCCGATTGACTAGGCTTGAGTTCTGGAATCCAGACCTGACTGGGGGGGGATGGGACCACCATTACAGCTTAGATTAATGAGACTCAGCCCTGGGTGGAGGCCACAATAACCACAGGAATGACTGCTACCCCGAGTAATTTATTGAGGTATCAGTGGGAATTTATTGGACTTCTCTCCAGATGCAAGACAGGGGGTTCAGGTCACTTTAGGTTGCAAATGTTATAACAAAAGAATCGTATATATATTCATTTATTTCATCCTCCAAGCATCTTTCCCTTTACCATTTAGAATCTCCTAAAATGCCCCAAGCAAACAAGCCTGGGTAATGGGACAAAATCAGCCTCTTTATACTCTTTCCTCTGAAAAGCTCTTCTGCATGGTTTTATAGTACCTGGAAGAAAGCCTCACCTTGCCGTGATGTGAAAAACTAGATGTGCCTTACAGGTCAGCACTTAGAGATGGCCATCAGAGGGACTTGGGAGTTTAGGAACACTGTGGGAGAAGAGGAACCCTTTAGGAAACTCTAGATGTTCCCGAGTCCCACCCCAGCGTGGGGAACAGGCAATAGCTACTCATACCTGTGCGTTTCGCTGTGTTCTTTATCTTGCTTGTCCCACCTCATCCTGTCTCCCGGAAACCATTCCACAGTAGGCTGGGCAATTAACTAGTCCTCATTCATTTCTACATTCCATTGTGCACCTAATTCATTCGAATGGTTCGAATGGTCGTTTCTTGCCTTTTGCTATTTAAAACGGGGCTCTGCGAATAGCCTCGTGCATTTATCTTCTTTGCAGTTTGCCAGTACATCTTTGAGAAAGACTTCTAGAAATGGGATTGCTGGGTCAAAGGGCAAGTGCTATGTAAATTTACTAGGTAATGTAAATCTTCTTCTATAGTTTTATACCATTTGGATCACAAGTTTTTATGTCTATCTCTCTTAGATTGTTAAACAGGAAGTTTTATGTTTAACTTATTGGCACGGTGTCCCCCTTTGAGAAAAACTATGTTGCCTGACTAAAACTTTTGTTCCCATTGTTACTGGAGAGTGGGGTCCTCTCCCAGCACGTTGTCCGGGTTCTTGATGTCATGAACAAAGAATTGAGCAAGGCACTGAAATACAGTAGACAAGAAAAGTTTTATTAGAAGGGAAAGTCCACTTCCAGAAGTGGAATTGAGCCTGAGCAAGAGAAGCGTGGCTCAAAAGGCCTGATAACAAAGTCTTTGGGGTTTTTATCCCTATTTGCTGTGGGTGGTTACTTTTCTTAGAGGGGTGGGCTTCCTTGATTGACAACTAAGATGGACAGTACTCAGTGATTCATCATTTTGTTTTCTGCGCATGTTTGTTTCTAGAATTTAGTCTGTTATAATGATATTAATGAACTTCCGAGCATATGCATCATATTATAATGATGGTATAATGAAGCTCGGGTGACTTGAAGGTCATTGGAATCTTCATTGCGCAGATATGAGTGACTGGCTTAAACTGGTACCTAATTTTCTGCCTACTTGTTTCTTTGTGAGAGTTAAAAAATGCCTTCTTGCTCGCTTAATTGTGGGCGGATTAGGGTCGACCCCGTCTAGGATAGGATAACTTACTAACTTTCCTGCCTAACTCTTTTCTGAGAGTCATGAATCCCCTTACTATTAGTATGGATGTTGAGGGATTTGAGATCTCTTCTTCTGTATCTGCTTCTTGCTGAGAAGAGCAGATGTCAAAAAAACCATAGTCTCACAGGGGTTTCATGGAGCTCTTTTCCTTTCTGCCTCAGGGTGGAGTCTTAGGTTTCCTGCTAAAGCACCACCTCAGTCCCTAGACAAGGAAAAGAAGATACAAACTCGTTATTTAAACCATATATCTATTAATTTCTATTATTGATTTGCCTATTAAGTGAGTAAAGGGAAACAGGCTTGGTTAATATATTTCTTAAAGAGTTAAAAAGACCTTTGGCCTAACGTTCAGACTCTAAGGGCCCTGCCTGGCTTAACACCATTTCTGCTAACAATGGGTTGATGACTCTTATCAATAGCCGGAGGATCTGAGTCACCAGTTTCCAATGATCAGGATTTGAGAAAGAGGGCCTTTTTTCCTCAGAAAGGAAAAACTTAACTAGGTTTACTAAAAAGATTAAGAATTTTACAAGTGATGTCCTGTCTCACTATTACAAGTTTTATTCAATGTGTCCCCGAAGTGAGGTTCTTTGTCTTTATTGTGTGTAGAAACATACCAACTGGGCGATTTAATAATTAGACACTAATGAAGGTGCCCTAATGCCATATTTTCAGTGTTAATGGCTGGCTATTTCAGCATCATTAAAAATATTGCACGTTGAAGTTTTCACTGAAAAAAAAAAAAATTCAAGCTGTGCCCAGGGGGCAGAATTCTGGTGCCAGAGTGTCCCCCGATGGCATCACACACCTCTCAGGTCCTACAGAAAGGGAAAACTTCCTCGTGCCCTGAACGATGAACCTCCTTCTGCCTTAGGTCCCCTCTTTGCTCATTCCCACGGGTCCCCTGGACCCTCTTCGCCTAGAATCACCTCCGAAGAGAGCTGGTGGGAGGTGGGGGGAGCAGCCCTGGAAATTCGGGAAGGATTTTGATTCTGTTTATCTGGGCATGGTAGAGGCACGCCGGTCAGATGGGTGCGTCACAAAGCCCACGGGCTGTCCCCCGGCACGCTGGCCAGACATACAGATGGGTGCGTCACAAAGCCCACGGGCTGTCCCCTGAGACTGGAGAGTTTGGGCCCCATGATCTAAGGCTTTTGGTAGAAAGTCAAGGCTTCAAATTCCTGGAGGTTGATCACCTGCCAAAAAACCCTTTACAGGTGAGTCCTGAAAGGAAGGCTTACACCCTTTGGATATATGACCTGCTCTCTTGAGCCAACAGCTTTTAAAAAGGCTTGTGAAGGGACAGTGGCCTCAGTGGAAGAAAACAGGAACTTTGACCCCCTCAGAGCCTATAGATATGAAAGAGAGATCAGGTCATCGATCCATTCAAAAGCTTCCTGTAGAATAAACACACTTCACAAGTAAGTCCTGGAAGAAAACAAGGTTCACTGAAACCAGACCTTTGTTGGCTTCTGGAAAGATTAAAGGGAAGGGCGAGCCTTTTTAAAGAAATAGGGTGCAAATCACTGTGTAAATTTCACAGGAAGGGGATATCGGGCAGCACGGTGTTTTGTAAAAATGCCACTGATTTATTATGAAGAAAGGTCATCAGAAAAATCCAAGGTTTGCAAAGTTCAGGAGGGATAGAAATTTGGAAATCTGAAGGGCTAACCTCTTTAAAAAATTAATTAAATATTATTTTTGAATCGGCAAAAATAATTTTTAATATATAATAGTCAAAATTTTAATATAATAAATCGAATGCACAAAACTCAAAAAATCAAAGCCGTACTAAATGGTCTTCACAGCGATGACTCACTGCCACCCTCGCCCCCGCCCCTGGTAACTATATATCCTTGTTTTTCCTGCTTTGCGCGGCAGCCAGCCCTGGCGGGCAGGACCTGCAGCCTTCCTGGGAATGTGGGAAAGGAGAGGAAAGAAGAGAAAGGCCTGACGAACACGACACTCCTTTCCAGCTGTGGCCAGGAGGCGGCACCTTTGATCCAGGCTGCTTTCCACCCCGGGGGGGCAGGCGGTCACCCTCCTGCCGCTGATGGGCGGGACACTCCCCGCCCGGGGCAAAGGGGGCGGGGCCCCAGGGCTGTGCTAGGGAAGGACCCAGACAGATCGCCTGACGGCTTCACGTCTACATTTGTCAGAAGCAACAGTTCCTTAAGGGAAAGTGTTGAATTTGGGGAGGGTCTAGACATCTTTGGTTTAAAAAAGTTTTTAAAGCGTTGGAATACATAGAGCAAGCTCCCCAGTTCGCCCTGTTCCAGAGGCCACGCTCACCAAGTCAATGCCAACAGTGTTTGCTTGAGCACCATTATTAGCAAAAAGTGTATAAAAATTAAATATAGATATTTGACCACGTACTCCCAATATTCCAATTTAGTAAATGTATTATTGAATGTTAAAATATATAAATATTTTATTCACGGAATTTATATATTAGTAAGAGAATGTTACACTATAAAACATACACACACAAAAATGTATTAAGAATGTTGATACCAAATGTCTGCATATGTGCTCGTGTATACTTTCTTCACCCCTGGGAGGTGGGACCACTGTCCCCCACACACCCCTGGTTTCAGAGGTGGAGTTCTAGAGTGGCCTGAAGTTCACCCTCAGGCAGTCCTTCATCTAGTGCCCTAAACTTACGGGGAGGAGGGAGTGGAAGGGAGCTGATGTTGCATTAGGTCTGCAGAAATGCGGTGGCCGATGCCCCGTCCTGGACCACTGCCATGCCCTCCTCACTCGTCTCCTGCAAGTGCTCTCTCTGGAGTCCGTCATTCATACCACCCCCAGCAGACAACCTCCAGGGTGCCTCAATGCTCTTTGGGTAAAGCCCACACTTCCTGATGGGGCTCGTGGGGTTCTTCAACGCCCGGTCGGTGCCTGTGTCTCTAGGGTTCTCAGGCCCCTGCTGCCCCCGCCTCCCATTACCCACCATGCTTTGCTCCATCCTCACTGGTATGCTTCTGGCTCCTCCCTTTGTCTGGAATTCTATCTCCTACCTTTTTTTTTTTTTTTTTTTGCCCAGTTAAACTTCAATTCATCCTTCAGGTGTACCTTAGACCTAACCAAGTCTCACTTTGCACCTAGCCCCAGGTCAGGGTCGGACACTCTGACAGGCTCCTAATAACACATTTACATCCCCCATATTGCAATTGCTTGGCTAAGGCCTCCCAGGAAGGTGGCCTTATTGGGACATGGGCTATGTGGCCTTGCCACCCTTGTATTCCCAGCCTTGGCACACCAGCAGGTCTCAGGGGATATCTGCTCAATACGTGCACACACTATGCAGTGCCTGGCACTAGGCACGTGCTTCCCAAATATTGCGAGGGGTTAAGTTTATGGGGTTAAGTTTATAGACACTGGAGCCAGGCTGTCTAGGTCGACTTTGGGCTCTGCTGCTTTCCAAGTGTGTGCCCTTGGGCAAGTTACTTATCCTCTCTGTTCTAGTTCCTTCATCTGTCGTGTGGGGCAGTAATAATAGTACTGACCTGAAAGATTATTATAAGAATCATATGAGTAATATACGTTACGTGCATGAAAGAGTGCTTGGCATTCGGTCAGCACCGTGAAAGAATTTGCCATTATAGTTTCTGGACACTTAATAGAACTTACCCACATTAAGAGGATGAGAGTTTTGGTTTGAGGGGGACTGCGGGTGATTGGGATGAAGAGGAGAGGGGGGCGGCGTCGGCCAGGAGTCCTCATGAGAAAACCAAGAATTCTCGAGAATAAGGTAAGAACCTCAGAGAGGAGGGCAGAGAGGGTGGGAAGATTCAGAAACCCACTCACTTTGTAAGAATTTGTGGTCGGTTCATTTTGGGGCCAGGAGAGGAGAATGAAACTCACTTTCTTCCTTCTTTCCCTGTGTGGCCTTCTCTCCCAAGGACTCACGCGAGAAAGCTCCCCTGGACATCTCGTCACCATTTGTCACAGCATTTCCATGAGAAAAATGCATTTCAAGTTCCTACCTGCTGGCTTGTCAACACATCCATTAGAAAAGACGGGACTTCCGGTTATCTAAAACCAAGGTGGCTTCTGATTATCCAGCGTTTGGATGAAATGGAGGTTTTAAACCTGTCTTGGAGGCATTTCTAATGCTTTATACTTATGCCATTGAATAGTTAACTAAAACCTGAATTCTCCAGCACATTTTCGGTTTCCATTCACAGGTCTGGTGTCAGAGAGAAACAACCGGGTGTGGTGTCAAGTCTGGGTTCTAGAGGGAAAATGACTTTGAACTTCTGGACAAGGTTATCGTGGCTTGAGCAGAATCAAGAATAGGAACATGTTCTTGACCCTTGAGCCCACGTTCATCAGCGCACACTGACCTTTGCTAATTATGTGAGCTCATACAGTTGAGAATGCAGTGGAAACAATGGGGCTATTTTTCGGCCGTTGAGTTAATTTGGTTGTTCAAACAATTAAATCAGGCAGGCAGGTAGGCAAGCAGACAGCAAACATTTGCCTGACACCTGTGCTTGGTACCCTGGGACAAGGCAAGGGCAATGGTGGCTTGATGTAATGCTTTGAGGTGTCACCTGTGCTGTCTGAGAGACCTGGGTTGGACTCCTGTTCGGACACTTTCCAAAGTTATTCGATATCTTTGAATCTCAATCTGCTCATCTTTAAGACGGAGGTAATAATTTCAGTTTCCTCGTAGAGGCAAGTTTGGAATGAGACAATCCATATAAGGAGCTTAGCACTGTGATTCGTCGCTATGCATTCACTATTAATGTTTTGCCTCTGCTTTAGAGGTCACCCGTGACAGAAGGCTCCTACAAAGGGAAGACTGATTAGTAAAAGCCCCTCGATGGGCCTTTTTGGTTTGGGGACAATAGCCCCCATGAAATGGGCAGCTTGGGTGAGGGATGATACAGAGAGATGGCTAAATTGCTTTGTGTAATAAATTAATAGGGATCTTGGGGTTGAGTGTGAGCATGCTAAGGGGGAGAATTCAGGATGAGGCAAAGTGGAGAATGAAGCCCTATTTCAAGTAGAAGATGTAACTAGTGAAAATTCCCGGGGTCAGAAATGCCCTAAAGCTCTTAAGAATGTCTGTGTGTCTAGTACTCGAATTTCTGGCCTTTTTTTTTTCAGTGTGGCTCTGAGATATCTCACCCAGCATTATTAGCCTTACATCTGAAGCAAACCTCTCCCAAGCCGCCAGGCCACGCATCCAAGTTTGCCAAGACAGTGTCATGGTTTACACCTGAAGCCCCAGCATAATTACTTTCGCTTGCAAAAGTGTCTGAGTTTGGGCTATAAATTATGTCCTAATGATACCAACCACCTTCTGTGAGGTGGTGTGTTTGAAAAACCAAGGAAAATAGGCCGGACTCACCTGGACTGACTTAAGGAGAGGTGAAGAGAGAGCCGAAGGTAGAGACGGGGCAGACACAGAGCCAGAGGGGACCTGGGCAGACGGAAGGCAATAGGACAGATGCTGCGCTGCCCTCCGTGTTCTAGATGGGGCTTCCGGCCACTTCTATCTTTAGGGAGAGCTGGAAGATGAGAGTCAGCAGGCAACAGCATACGGGTTATATTTATAGATTTTTAGGTAAATTTACATACATTGAAATGCAAAA
>NW_006442484.1:1721391-1722252 GCF_000325575.1 Pteropus alecto
CCCCCGCCCCCGCCTCCAGCCAACCACGGCTGTTTTCTGCCTGGTTTTTGCTTAGAAATCGTGTCATATAAACGGAATGTCATAGTATGTAGCCTGTAGAGTTTGGCGTCTTTTATTTTTCGTAATGCATTTGAGATTCCTCCATACATCTGCGTGATCACTAGCCGGCCCCCTTTTTATGGCTGAGACCATTCCATCGTACAGTGTACCACGGTTTGTTTGTTCATCCACCCCCACTGCTCCAGGGCGCGTTTGTTTTACTTGGCTTGTTTTCATTATCAGTATGATTTTGACAAAGCGATGAATTTGTGTAACTGTCACCCCTCTTAATGTATTCGTATAAGTTTCATTTAAAATACCACTGAGAAACAAATTCTAGTTCGAGGATTCTTAACTTTTTTTTAAGTTATGGATACCTTTACTACTCTGGTGAACTTTGCTCTGAGCAATGTTTTTAGAGCGTAAAATAAAATGCATAGTGTCTCAAAGAAAGGCACTTATGTTGAAAGATAACCCATATCAACTATTAAGAAGAAATGTGTGATTAAAAAGAAATATAAGGAGAAATGAACTAATATATGTATTTCTTTATGAACACATTCAACAGACCCAGAGGCAGTTCTCATAACTACTAAAAGTTCAAAGTCGTATTGAGTATTAGTGACACTTTGAAAGAACTCTCATCTGGAATGAGATACAAAAATATCTGTGGTTTTTATTGGAGACAAAGTCACAGAGACACTTATTACTGTTCTTGTTTTTTTTTTTCCCCCCTAACTCATAATTGAAGGAAACACTAAATTTCGATTTGAGGTTTGTGAATATAAAAATACAATTGTTCTCCAGGAACCTCTTGTCTTG
>NW_006442484.1:1723143-1723774 GCF_000325575.1 Pteropus alecto
GCAAATACTCTGTGGAGTGGCAGCTCACTGAGCCAAGTTCACACGAAGGTATAGATGTTTGATGCTAAGAGCAGTCTTCTCAAACCTGGAAGAACGTGAGACATTCCTGCAGAAGCTATGGACAGACACCAGGGCCTCGAGTCTGACCGGCTGGATCAGTCATTTCTGGAGGCAGCACCTGGGGCCCTTCCGTTCTGACATACCTGATGCACGGCTGGGTTTGGACACCGCTTCCTTCCAGCCTTGCAAGTCCGGTGAAGGATGCCTTACCTTCGTACATCCATGCGTTATGGTTTCTGTTCATACAGATTTCTCGTTTGGTCCTAAATAACTTGCAAGGGCAGGGCAGGGAGCCCTTCTCACGGTTGAGAAGGAAAAACTGGAGGTGCTGAGAGACACATCTAAAGACACCAAGTGCAAGAAAAAGAGAGAGAGAAGGGCTGGGGCTGCCCTCGGCTTCTTACGAAATTTTCTTTAAATGCCTCGAATGTCATCAGTGAAGTTTGGGAACTTAAATATGGAAAGGAGTTTTTTAGAAAAAGCTCTTTCATTTTTAAATGTAGTTGGGAGCCATCCAGAGTGTGCCATGCTGGGTGTTGTGTCTTCCTTCCTTCCTTCCTTCCTTCCTTCC
>NW_006442484.1:1723880-1732125 GCF_000325575.1 Pteropus alecto
AGTCTTCCTTTATTTCTCTCTCTCTCTCTCTCTCTCTTTCTTTTTCTGGATGAGTGAAGCCACCACCTATGTTTTAGCAGAGGAAGGTCAATTATCTTGGACCCGCAGAAAGACAGGTGCAATGGGGTCACCCTGGGTTACCGGGGAAGGGGCAGATAGGAGTGTTTTTGTTTTGCAGGTTGAAGAAGCAGCTAGCCCACTCTGGGGGTCGGGGTGGGAGGCTGGGTGGTACGGTGGTCCTGGACTGCATCCCAACTTCGGGTGCTCGGGGCCAGCTTGGGCCCCGGGAGGGGCTGGGTGTGCAGCACAGGGGATGTGCTGAGAGTGATGATGGGGGAACCCCCCAGGGGAACCTAGAGTCAAGGAATGGGGTTGCCTCCCCTCCCAGCTTTAGCCGCGTAGCTCTGTCGGGACTGGGGCTAGTCCTCTGGTTGGAAGAGAGAAGCGTCCCTGGCCTGAGCATCGGCATCGGATGATGGTGGGAAACCAGAGTAGTTTCTTGCCCCTTTGGCATGAGGAAACTTCTGGAGTTCTCATGCAAATTAAATGAGGAGGAGGCCCAAGAGGAAGATACCTGTCTTCCTCTTCATAAGGCAAAAGAGTCCTTGGAAAGAAAAGTGAGGTGGCTGCATTTCAGCCTTGACGTTATAGACGGTTCATAAACTACCAGTTCACCTTCACCTGGGCATGAACGACAGGTAACTTTGCCAATTAAAATACATTTGATGGCTAATGGACTGGATGGATGAGGGGGACATTTGCTCCCTAAGAAAAAAACATTTGCTGTGCAAACAATCCTAAAGCATCTGGTCAACTTAGCAAGAGAAGTGAATTCAGTCAAAATATCACTCATTCCTATAACAAATGGTTAGGAGATCCTCCTCTATACCAGGCACTGTTCTAGGTGCTGATGAGAGACACCAGTGAGTGAGAGGCAGGCTCCCTGCTGTCCTGGAGCTTCCTGTGTGGGGATGGGGTGGGGAGCAGACAGAAAATCAACAAATAGAATAGAGCTGAATAGGAGGATGGGGCAGGGAATGAGGGGAGAGCTGTATGGCCCAGGATGATGGGTGAAAGCTGTGTGGCTTTAAGGAGGCAACTTCAGGACCTAAAAGGAGTCCGATCGTGAGCTTTGTGGAGTCAGGGGTGGAGAGCTTCAGGCTTGGGGTCTGGTTTAGTTTGAGTGCGGGACTGTGATGGGAGACAACGAGGCAGGACACAGAAGTCTGAGAGGGAGTGGGAGATGATGCCATGTTACCCTTGGATGATCTTCGGGTTTAGTTCTAAACGTGAGGCGAAGCCACTGGAGGAAATTGAGTAGGGGAGTGACATTATCCAGTTTACATTTTTAAAGGATGCCTTGAGTTGTCGGCTTGAGAGCCCAAGAGGAAGATACCTGTCTTCCTCTTCATAAGGCAAAAGAGTCCTTGGAAAGAAAAGTGAGGTGGCTGCATTTCAGCCTTGACGTTATAGACGGTTCATAAACTTCACCTGGGCATGAACCTAGGGACAGCGTGGAAGCAGGGAGAAGAGTTAGGATGCTGTAGTAGCGGTCCAGGCTAGAGACGGAGTGGCCAGGACCATCGGGTGATAAGCTAGTTAGTATGAGGAAGCCAGGACCAGTCGCCTGGTGTCAGTGCCCCTAGAAGCCCAGCTACTGCTTCCTGACATATTAAGAGTGCCATGCACCATGAAGGCCTCCCTGTCACTTGGTGTTTTTAAAATTCCTCTTCCAAGAACACCTTTGGCATTGAAATCTTTATAGAACGTCTTTTTATTGTTTTTAGGGCTGTAGCACGGGATCTGAGAAAGGCACTCATGTGTCTCATCCCTGCTCCTGGAAGAGCTGCTGTCCAGCTAAAGAGCAGGACCTCAGATGCCAGGGTGACCAGCAGGCCCCGTTTTCAAGAAGAAATAAGTAAACAATGAGAAAAAGCTTATTTAAAAGAGAACACTTAGCAGTAGCGTTCAGAAGGCTGATGGGGACAGGAGTGGCATTTGGGCAGCAGATGAGCCTGCGTAATGGGGCCTGCGACCCAAAGCCAGTGATCTGCACAGAGAGGGAGGCAGGCTGTTGAGACAGGGTCCTACATAAAAGTGGAGCATAATCTCTCTTATATGTGAAATCTAAAAATGCCAAGCTCCTTGGAACAGAGAGTAGGTTGGTGGTTGCCAGGGGCCTTAGGAGAGGGCGAAATACAAGATGTGGGTCAAAGGGTACAAACTTCCAGTTACAAAGTAAGTTCTGGGGAATCTTATAGTCATAGTGACTATAGTTAATAATTCTGTATTGTATACTTGAAAGTTGCTAAAAGAGTAGGTCTTATATGTGCTCACCACACCCCAAAATGGTAATTATGTGAGACGATGGATTGTTAACTATCCTTGTTGTGGTCATTTCATAATATATACATATACCAGATCATCCGTTGCGTACCTTAAACTTATCCAACGTCACATGTCAATTATAGCTCAATAAAGCTGGAAAAGTGGTACACAAAGCCTTATTTTATGACATCTGAGATTATTATTACGACTGTTATTTTACACAAGGCTTGAAAGTGATCACACTGTCCTCACGGAAAATATTCCGGAGAAAAATTGTATTAAAGAGTCAGTTTTTCATAACTCTTCGTGATTTCATCCAGGTCATTTCCACATCATTTCATGCTGTGGCATCTTCTGTTTTTACTCCAGGGTCATGGAGAGTAGTTAATGATTTAAAATAAAGAACCCTCTTTATAGTGGTGAAATGCAGAACATTCTATTGACACGAGGAAGCTAGACAGAACATCTTTATGGCCATTTCACACTTTAATATTCTAAGAGGCTGTGGGATATGCACTGAGGACTTGCAGTCAGTGTGGCACGTGCTTGCCTGGCAGAACACACCTGCTTAGAAAGCGGCAGTGAAAGTTCAAGTCTTATCCCTGGGGACAAGGGAACTGTCACCCTCCAAGTCCCTTTCATGTCAGTGTTGGAATCTATTTGTTGCCCTTTTTCTTGCCGGACTCCATTGACAGGGATTCTGCTCCCTGCCATTCCCCTAGAAACCAACTTTACATCAACCAAAACTTTTACCACATCTGCAATAGAATAAGGGAAGAATTTTAAGCCTAACTTAGACTGTAGTAGAGGATGTATAAAGAGGAGAAATTACTGTGTCACATAAATTTTTAATTGATACTAGAAAGCTTTACTTGCAAGATGAATAATTATAACATGTAGCAGTTGTACATATTGTATTGAAGTTAAATTATTCTATCGGAAATATTCACGTATGGGGTTTTGCCCCAATAACAATATACTAATTGCTAAGTAAATACAATAAAATAAAGCAGTGTTGGAAGGTAGTGATGTCGAAACCCAGCTGTGCATCAGGAGGACGGGGAAGTATGTCAGAACGGAAGGGCCCCAGGTGCTGCCTCCAGCAATGATTTATCCAGACGGTCAGATCGAGGCCCTGGTGTCTGTGCCACAGCTTCTGCGGGAATGTTTTTTTTCCCAACACCTGCACCCATCGGCTGCTTTTGAGATATTCATTCATCGTTAGGTACTATGTGCTAGGCTTTTAAGACTCTTTTTTTTCTTTCTTCCTTCCCTCCCTCCCTCCCTTCTTTCTTTCCTTCCTTTTTTTCTTCTTTTGTTGAATCAGTACGTCATTTTCTCAGTTCATTTGAAATGAGGAGGTAGACCTTATTGATAACTGAAGCTTAAGGCTTTAAGCATTTTGTTTCATGAAAACTGGCGCAGTCCTTCTGTTTTTCTGTTTCTAACGCATTCTAGATCGAGATACCAGAACATCGATTAGACTGAATTTAGAATAAGGTCACAGGCTCACAACGAGAGCCCAGCTGCTCATCCTTGAGGAAAACACTCACACTCTAAGAGGGAAACTCATTTCTATTGCTTTTGGCTCTGGGAGGCCTTTTTTGCTCACTTTCTGATTCTGAGCTTCGTCCCACTCTGATTAGTGACTTTCAAATATGTGAGATGTTAGACCATAAATTACAGAATTCAAGTGCCGAAAGAACCTCGACATCATCTGATCCGAGGTCCCCCTCCAAGGTAATGCCTCAATAAGTGAAAGTGATTTCCAGGGTCACTGAACTCACAACTCGAGAATCAGACACATGCACCTCTGGGAGAATGAGCCAACAGAGCCCAGCTCTCACCTGGCAGAGGCTCCTGCTCAGCCTTAATCTCCTCCTGGACCAATCAGATTAAATTCGACCAAGTTAAAAATAAAAACCCAAATGTGTAAAATCGTGAGCTGATCATGATGTCATTCCAAGTGTGCTGAATACATAAACAAATACATTTTAAACATTTGGCTCTACGTTTTTCAGAAATGCGTTTCAAAATATGAGTAGTGAAAACACATTGTGACAAAGCATGGCCTTGGCATAGTTGGGCTTATAGAGAGAGTGTAATTAAGGATCTTTGAAATAAATAAATGTGCAACCAAAGCTACCGATGAAGCATGGCTTGAGCTCTCGGCATGAACCGGCATGGATATCAGAAACTCTGCACTGCAGTCAGCTTCTCCCACTCTGCAGAATCACTCAGCAGCGTAGAAACACTATCTGGTTTATGTGTATTTCTCCAACATTAGTTGAGTCTGTGTCACAAGACAAGGTCCTCAGAAAAAGTTTGTGGTGTGGTGAATAAATGGATGGATGGTGGCCGGATGGACGGAAGGATGATGGATGGATGGATGGATCTTCTCGGTTCTGTGAGTAGAATGGAAATGGTTTTTCTAGATGACAAGTCATGACTATCTCACATGGAGATGGTGAATGAGTGTTGAGATGTGGCGCATACTTTTTCACACACCTGTAGTCGCGGGTGGAATTATAAAAACAGTGAATTAGAAAGTCTCACAATGGTCGGCTCTTGCTTCTCCTGGCCTCGCAGAGCTTACCTAGGTCCCGGCGGGTGAGGGGCACTTTTTAGATACGTAGGGACAAGACGTGCCCTAGTGACATTCTTTCTCTCCAGCTCCATCTACCTTTTTCATTCTGACAGATATTTTTTCCCTCAGTGTTTCTTGTGGAAAATGAAAATTTAGGAAATCGAATTTTCTAAACCCTTATGAGTCGGTAGATGATCAGGGCCATGAAAGCTGACTTGTTGACATGTCGAGGGATTCATATTTTAGATAAATGTCCTGTACTACAGAAGAGCGAGGTCAATTCCAATGTCCGAGCAGTGAAAACCGATAGGGCCAACCCTCGCCCGAAGGTAAGTGAATACTATTACTTGGCGATTGTGTAGAAATTTCATAATTACAAAACGCTTCACATATTATCACCTTCGGTGCTCAGAGGGACCCAGGACACTACATTTATCACCATGAAGTGGCTCGCACAGTGTCACGCAGCCAGAAAGCTGCGGAATTTGGACGTGAGCCTGTACTTCTAGATGCAAATCTCACGATCTCTCTGTCTTCCCAAAGGACTCATTAGTAATCTGTAGGAGATGTTTCAAGGGGTGACGTCCCCCAACGCAACACGTCTCCCCTCATGTCCTTGCCTCAAGTGCTTGGTCGACTCAACATATTGGATTAAGACACTTTCTATGGGAAATCCTGTAATTAGGGCCTGGAGGTAGGCTGTCCTTCTAACACAATGATTAACATTATGGGATGGTCAATTCTTTGTCATGGGCGTTGTTTGTCATGGGGGAGGACAATGCTGTCCTATGCCTTGGAGGAGGTTTAGCAGCATCTAACTATCAGATGCCAGTAGCACGCTCCAATCATGACAACAAAAACCGTGTTCAGTCATTGCCAAGTGTCCCATGAGGGCCGACGTTGGCCCCCATTTGAAACCGACTGCTGGAATGCACGACCATAGATCTGTTTTGTCAAGTCAGCATCCACCACTGCCGATGTCGAGGTTCTCGGAACTGGAGGGAGGAGATCGAAACCTTGGAGTTTAAAAAGAGTTCGAAGAAATTCAAGTTTCTAAAACGTGTAGGAAGCAAATACAGGAGATTGGATAGTTTTAGAAAAATACCAAAATGCTTACATTAGAAAACTTTCCAGATAGAGGTGGAAGGGTTGAAACGGACTTTCGGTCTTAAGTGTTAGTATTGTTCCCATGGTTATGTCTGAGGCCTCTGATATTCATTCCCTTCCAGATTATAGGCTGCCTTTCCAGAAAGGCTTCCAGCAAGTGATTTGTGATAGAATTTTGGGGGGCTTCTCTTCCTCCTCCCCTACTTCCACCTCTCCTTTCCTCCTCCCCCCTCTCTCTACTTCTCTTTTAAAAACATCTCTTCTACCATCTGATGAGTATCTGTTGGAAACCTAGTTTGTTTTGAGAGCAGTGCAAGATCATGCGGGAAGAAACCAGGAAAAGCTCTCACGAGCAAGATAAGTTAGCTCATGATAAGGTAGCCCTACAATTCACTGTCCAAACGAGGACACTTTCCAGAGTGACAGGAGATGCTCTTATATTACGCTGCTGTGATGACAGGCGTAACGCAGAACTATCAAGCCTAAGTGGAACAAAGTGTCACCTTAGTTCTCTGTGGCTCTTCCAGAGCTTTAATACACCGTACAGTCAAGAAGTGACAGCTCTATCCTCTGGGACAACACTGATAATAACTGAAAGTCATAATGAGGTCATAATGTTAACCAGAACGAGTGCCCAGCATGAGACACTGTGATTGTGATTGTCATCGTGATTTAAAACTCACAATGACAATGGTCCCATGACAATGGTCCTACTGTTCTGGGGGAAAAACTTGGTCAGGATCACTTAGTCAGCACAAGACAGGGTGGGATGGGCACGTGACCTATGAACCCACCCATGTCACCGTGGTTAGTCTTGGTTCCGCATCCTGTTCTGTTTGACTCGCAAGATGCCGTAGCTACACGGCCGTCCCTGCCTCCTCATTTAGGCCTGTTCTGCAGAGATATCCTTCTTCTGAGCTGAAACGTACCTTTACAAGGGGCTGACAAAGCCAGGAAGATTAAGGCGGCTCGGGACACGCTTCCGTGAGGAGGAGGAGCTGTGGGAGGAGAAGGCAGAGCGAGGGGAACTCTCGTCCGGCCGTCCGTGCATCCTGCCATCTGAAGGTCGTCGATATGTCAAGATCCCAATGACTCTGCTGACAGGGGAGACCTGCAGAGGAAGAGGGGACCTCTGAGGAAGTGAGCCCATCCCTTCCCTCAGAACAGCAACAACGACAAACCTGTGAATTGTTTATTTATAGACCCCGGAGGTTATTCTCTTTCCGAGTTCCCCTGCTTCGTGATTCCTCGTAATACATGGTAGGAAAATTCTACGATGACTAAAAGCCACTTAATTATCAGCATTTTTGCTCTTGCCTCCCATCCCTGAATTTGTCACCTCTGTTTAACCCTCCTTGGTATTTAAATAGCTAATCTGGTGCTGGCTGCCCAGTTAACAATGTGCAAATCTCTAAGTGACTTCACAGTGACCTTCGCAATTCTATTTATTTGGTATTTCCTTTGTGTTCCTTTATATGAACTGACTCGGCCTCTGCTAATAATTGAAAGCATTCGCTGAAGTATTCACCAAAGTCAGTAGATAAGAATTTCTGTGAACAGCATGTCTTGTGACTTTAGCTTGTCCCCTACTGTAGAAAACCAACCAAGAAAAATATTTTTGAAAACCGGTTCAGGTTGATACATATGTATGTGAAAGCACGCGTATTTTCATTCATTAGGTACATATTTATCGAGCTTCTACCATGTTTTCAGTCCTGTTCCAAGCAGTGACAAACAAAAAGCCTGTCCTTTACAGAACCATCATCCTAGTGGGGTGGGATAGGGAAGACAGGTAATAAATAAGCAGAATATGTTCTATGTCACATGGAGATAACTGCTATGGGGAATATAAGGCAGAAGAAGGTGACAGAGAGCAGGAGCCGTGTTTTAAAATAGGGTGTTTATCCATGTTCATTGCAGTATTATTCATAACAGTCAAGATATGGAAACAACCTGAGTGTCGTTTGATGGATGAATGGATAAAGAAGATGTGATATATAGATCACGTTCAGCCACCCAAAGAAGGGAACCCTGCCATTTGTGACAGCATGGATGAACCTGGAGAACATCATGCCAAGTGAAATAAGCCAGATGCAGGATGAATGCTGCGTGATCTCACTTACATGCGGTATCTAAAATAGTCCAACTCAGAGAAACAGAGAGTAGAATGGTGGTTAGAGGTGGGGGAGGGGGGCTGGGGAGATGTTGGTCAAGGGAGGTTCC
>NW_006442484.1:1732258-1733344 GCF_000325575.1 Pteropus alecto
AGACACACAGACTCTCAGTTCTCAGAGAGCAGAGAGAGGGAGGGTAGAACCTTCTCCCAGTGTGAGATCCCCAGTGCTTGGCGCGGGGGGAGAGGGAGGGTCCCTCACACACAAGGGAGCTCATCTCTGGTCACGGCTGGCCCCTCTTGATTCTACCTTGGGGCCTCTGGAACTTCTCAGGAGGGCCTTGCAACATTGGAAGGTGGCCGTGTGGCCTCCCCTTCTCTTTTCGTCCAGGATGTACCACCCTTGCTCTTGGGCACTGAGGCACCACGTGGGCATCTGCAGTTGGGTACCAGCTGAGAAGCTTAACGCCTGGCTCCTGGGGCATAGTGGGGATTAGGTATTTGGCCGTGGGGTGTGTGTTTGGGGGGGCGATTTAAATGTCTCTGGAACTTTAAGCTGTTCCAGAAAACACCCAAGCGGCCAGTAAAACCAGGATCTTTCCACTGAAATCCACAAGGGCCATGGGCAAGGCTGTCATTGGCCAGACTCCCAGGTTATCCGATCTTAGACAGGAGGGAGTGAAAACCCCGCCCAACCTCCAGAAGGATGGAGTTGGCACCGGAGACTTCTGCACAACCCCAGGACTGCAGGCCAGGCACTTCGAAGGTCGCAGGAGCGAGGCGGCCCTCCCCACCCGCGCTCCGCTCTGTTGAGGCCTGTGCGTTGAGGGAACTCTCATCGTTATTAGAGTCCGCGGGTGAGAAGCAGACGAAGAACCGGGAGAAGCACCGGCGGCGAAGCGTCTATAGAGTTTACACTTAGGAAACGGGCGTGGAGTCCAGCGCACGGCCCCCAGGCCGCCGGGCCCAGAGCGGGGCATCGTCTCGGAGGGGGCGCACTGGCCCCTGGCCCCGAGCCGCTCGCCAAGCTCCATCCGTTCCCTGAGCAGCACCCAGAAAGGGTGTTCGGTCACAGACAGACATCTGCGGCCATGGCCGAGGCCACAGAGCCGGAGGGGGGCGCCCCGGGTCCGCAGGGGCCGCCCGAGGGCCCGGCGCCGCTGGCGGACGGACCCGGAGAGCCAGGGGCCGCGGGCCTGGCGGCGAACGGGGAGGAGGCGCGGAGGGGGGAGGGGACAGG
>NW_006442484.1:1733608-1736461 GCF_000325575.1 Pteropus alecto
AAGGGCGCCCCGCAGGGTGTCGAGGCCCCCCAGGGAAGGGAGGAGGCGGGCAGCGCCCAGCAGGTGGAGGAGGGCGCCCCGCAGGCTGCCGAGGTCCCCCAGGGAGGCGAGGAGGCGGGCGGCGCGGAGCGGGCGGAGGAGGCGAGCGTGGGGTGCGGCGCGCAAGGCGAGGAAGCTCAGGGGGAGCGCGGGGAGCCCGCGGCCCCCAAGGCTGAGGAGGAGGCGGAGCGCGGGCCCGAGGAGCCGGGAAGCAGCGCTCGCGGGGCGCCGCGGACCAGCGTGGACGTGGGGGGCCTGAGAGGATCCAGCATGGAGGCCGAGGGGTCCGAGGGAGCGGCACCGAGGGCCGAGGAGGTCCCCCGGGACGGAGGGGACCGTAGCTCTCAGTCCCACGTCCAGGCGACTGAGGCCGCAGCGGCGGAGACCGCGGATTGCACCCCCGGGGAACTTTGTGGGGAGCCCCAGGGCGCAGCGGTGGGCGCCGCGGAGGAAGCGGGGGCCCCGGGGGAAGAGGATTCAGAGGAAGCGAGCCCCGGGGACGCGAAGGCAGACGCCAGAGAGGCCGGGGACCAGGGGGCACCCCAGGAGGAGGAGGCAGAGGAGGAGAGGCCAGGCGAGGAGGCACCGCCCGACGGCAGCGCGGACCCGGCGGCGACCGCGCAGACCCGGGCCGCGGAGCCCGAGGGTCAGCTCAGCAACCACCTGGCGGCGGAGGGCAGCGCCGAGGACGCCGCCGAGGCCGCGCGCGTGAACGGGCGCGGGGAAGACGGCGAGGCGTCCGAGGAGGGGGCTCCGCGTCGGGAGCACGACATCACCCTCTTCGTGAAGGTAAGTCTCGCTCCCCCCACCCCGACTCTTAGGACGCCCCTCCCATCCGTAGTCTGGTCTTCTCAGGTGCAAGAGGGACGACGAGGTCCCTGCCCTAGGCGTCCCGATTGTCATCAAGCGCTTTTATCGGCGGGAGGGATGCGGGACAGCCTGGGTTTCACGGAGAACAGTTAAAGGAGCGTTTTTGGAACGCAAAGAGGTTGATTTGGGAGCCGAGGGGTGGGGGTGGGGGTGGCGGGAAGTCCGGACGCGGGGGTCGACATCTCACTGTCCTTTGTCCTGAAAATCCTAACTGGTCCTTCTAGTCAGGAGGTTATTAAAGAATTGACTTAAAAAGAAAAAAAAAAAAGTGACAAGCCCTATCGATGTTCAAAACAATTTCTGCCAAAGGAAGCTCTAATGCTTGGAGTGGGAAAATGCAGACAGGTAGGCTGGAGCGCGAGAAGTATCGGGGACTCATACGTATCCCAGAGGATCTTGTCAATGTTTTCAGCTCTCAAAAGGTATTCCATTTCGGTAGAGTCTATAAGGTATGTTTGGGAGGAAAGTGGAAGTTTCTTTAAGTATCATAATAATTTTTGAACATTTTAACATTTATTTTGGAAGAATGCAAGGGGCGGGTGGGTGACTTGCACAGCATCTGCCTTTCTGTCATATTTTCGGCCTGACTTCAAATGGGTAGAGAGGAATGATTTTGTAAGAATTGTAAGAGACACGACCGAGGAAGTTGAGAGCTTAAATAGGCATTTCTACAAGGCATCAAAAATAAGGTCCAGCAGCAGCTCACATGAGGATCTTTGTTCAAAAACCTCTTTGAGATCAGGAAAGCGGCAGATAATAAGGCCAAGAATGTGCATTGCATGTTAAATCATAATCCTTCCAAAATACTTTAGGTTTAGAGAAGCCAGTTACCACCTAAACCTCCTTGACTGAAATGTAAGCAAATTCTCATAAGCAAAAAAGAGAAATGTTCCCAAAGTGATTAATATCAGAATTACAAGAATTGTTTGGGTGACGAGGGAGTCAGGGAAGAGAAGGCATGCGTTTGCTTCTTCATGAGTGAGAAGGTGCTTTTCTGAGCATTTTTTTTTTAAGACCTTGGGGGCATTTTAAGGTTCTTTATTGGGATGTAAACTGGAGGCATAACTCCTGGGAAGGCCACTGGGAGCTGGAAGTCTGCAGGGAAGTTGGGAGAGGCAGAGAGCCGAAGCTGGATGCTGCTGTGTCTCGATGCTGCTGTGTGCGCCCCAGCTCTGCTCCTTGGTTCGAGACATCGCCATGTTCCGGCATGTTCCAGTCGCATGGTGATTCTAGCCTCTCGTTACACTTTTGAAATACAGTAACGGCTTCCCAGCTGGTCTTCCTGCTTCATTCCCTGCTCTTTCCCATCTAGTCCCTTTGTGACAGGTGGTGAGCTAGGAGAAAAGATCTGATCATTTCATTTCTTAGTCTAAAGTTCTTCAGTTGTTTATTACAGAGTTTCAGATAAATCCTCACTCCTTCGCCAGGCCACGAGGCCCTTCGTGATGTTATTCCTGCCTCCTTGGCATCACCTGGGTGTCCCCACCCTTTGTCACCCATGGTACTGCTGTCCTAGCTGTATTGAACTATACTTACTGTCCCTTGAGAGAACACATTTTTTTTTCCTGCCTTGAAAGGGTGACTTCCCCTTTATTCCTCTCCATGCCCCCAGCCTGGTTATCTGATATGTGTCCAAGATTCAGAGCAGGTATCATTTCCTTGGGGGAACCTTTTCCAACTCCAGTCTGGCTTGGGCGTCCCTCTGTTGAAGCTCCACTCACACGCAAGACGAACCTCTGCGTGCTCTGTCTCTTCCCTTGACTGTGTGAAATTATTCTCATATGTCTGGTGTGGCGCACAGGTCTGGAACGTGATGAAGGTTTGAGTGGTGACTGCCTGCATGAGGTAGTTTACTGTGGTGATCAGTATCACAGACCTTAGTGCTTGCAGGTCTGGGATCAAATCCTGGCTCTGCTACTTTCTCGCTATGTGACCTTGGACAAG
>NW_006442484.1:1737038-1755005 GCF_000325575.1 Pteropus alecto
AAATCCCTCAAAGTACCTAATTACCTCCATTATCTGGGAATAAGAATGTTATGAAAAGTAAAAACAAGCTGTTTTCTCAGATCCTGCTTGGGAGTAGTTTGTGTAGGCAGAGGCAAGGGGCATGTACGGCAGGGACAGCTTATCCAGAAGGTTTTACTCTGATGATTATTTCATGATCAGTTGTTGTTGTTCTTTTTTTTTTTTTTTTCCTTTAAGGAAACAAACATCTCCAAACAGTGAGATTGGTTTTCAAGCAACTACTACTTGATCCAACTTCTGAGAGTCACTTAAGATGTCCCATAGAATTGCTAAGGCATCTCACTTTCTTCTTATCCTACTAATCATTCTCTTTAAAAACAAAACCGAAGGGGCCAGAGCAAAAAAACAAGCAAAACCCGGTTAGACTCTTATACTTTTTGAGTTTGTAATACTTGATTTGAAAGCCTGAAATTAGTTCAGAATAGGATTTCTTTGCCAGATTTAGCCTTCTCTAGGTTCCTTCTTTGGGCTCCGTTTTATTTGGACTCTTTATTCCCATAGTGGACATCTGACCTCCTGGGTTTCGTAGACATGTCCAGGCATGTGTGTCATGGTGAGTTTTCTATGCCATCGCTGGAGTGTGGAATGCACAGAGCTGTTCTTTACGAATAGTGCCACATGTTCTTCCAAGCATCCCTCTAGCCTTTCCATGACAGCTTAACAATAAACAGTTTGAGATTAACCGGATGATATTTGTAAACTTTTAACTTTTACATTTCTTCCTATTTAAAAAAATAAATATATCAATTTTGGATATACCAGAAAGTAATGACCTATGACCCAGTAACATGTCATAACAAAATCTGCTTCTAATGTTAGCTACTTGGTGGTTTCTATTCCTCATCTTATCGACTTGCCATTTATTTTATCCCGTAAGTATGTAAGAATGTATTCTTGGACATTTAAGAACCAGGAACTTATAGAACAGGCCAAGGACAGTTTCCTTGAGTTAATGCATGGTGCTAATTTTTAGTTTTGTTTTCTCAGAGAAGTGTTAATTTGTCATCAAATTATGGGGCTGCAATAAGAAAGATTCTTTTCTTCTTTACTCATAGAGAAGACGAGCGACAACATGGTAACATACCAGCGTAATAGCAACTAATGACAAATAAAGTACTAATGACAAAGTGAAGTAAGGGCTTCAGCAGCTGTGGGATTTGGTCACTAAGGAAGTCTCACCTGAAGGTTTGTTTCCTCTCATGCAGCGTGTATACTCTGAGGCAGGGTCCAGTCCAAGACATGAATTTTCTAGCAAATTTCTCGTGAGTTAAAAAACCTCAGCGTGACCCCTACCACCCTGCTCTCCCCCCCCAAAAAACACCAAAAAACCTCTATGTGACCAGTGAATAATCCTGGGCCCACGTCTAAGAATTTCTTAAATAATGTTTTAGACGTACATTTATCTACTAATGTGCAGCTACTGCTGAGCCTGAAGACCTGCATTCACCATCACGCTTGGGTTCTCCAGAGAGGTGGAGGGTAGAGCAAGTAAAATTCAAAAAAGGCATGGTCTTTGAGTAATTGTCACCCAGAAATGCCTCTCCCAATCAATCAGTCCATCAATCAAGTCACTCCAGCTTTGTCACACCATGTGGCAAAATGGGAGTAGGTCGGGGATCTGTTGGGACCAGCATCTGATTGACTCCTGGTAGACCAGAAGGTTCAGCTCTCTGTGTACACTTGGCCAGGAGAGAGCATGTTGAGACTTGTTTTGTGGGCTTGGTCTCCAAGGAGCTTGAAAGGGAGATGTTATTTTCATAACAGTGTGTGGACGATGTATTCTGAAGGGACATGCACAAAGATGCACTTCTGTGACTTTAGTTCTCTTCAAAATACCCCTTCTTTGTCATTTTTTTCCTCGGTGTCTTCTACAACTTGCTTACAAATGCCATGTATGAAATGTGTGGAGGGTTCGTCGGGGTGGAAACTGAGGTGGAACATCACGTCTTGGTAACCTCTTATACACACACACATGCAGCACATGCGCACTGAGGTCCGCACGGTGTCCTCACCACCTGGCGCGGCAGTGGGCTTGTGGTAAGCTGTCGATCAGCGCTTTTTGGTGATGATAGGCAAATAGCCAGATAGAGGGATGATTGGTTCAAGGCGACTTGGTTGATGAGAAGCTGGACACGAGTCCTGTTTCCCACTGTCTCGATCCAGTGTCCCCTGTGAACGGGCCAGACCACTCTTCTCCACGAAGACATCTTAGCAGAAGGGCTACGTGAGACTGGAATTCCACGGGGCTATGGCAGTTTGTGGCTCGGCCCTGTCCCATGTGCAGATGCCACAGCTCCCGTCCCCGTCAGGGCTCGGACTCATGGGGCTAAGTGAGCCACGTGCCTGCCTTCAGCATAGGCTCCTTCTCCTCACGGGGTCCCCGTTAATGCCTGGTTCCCCGTGGCCAGCTCTTCCCCAATACCCTCTGTCCCGAAGTATCTGAAGATCAGCAAGAAACCTTCAGAAACACTGTGCTGGGTCTTTGAAGCATGTAAATTTACCCTTTTGATTTAGGTATGTAGGAAAAATAACACCCAGAGTTTGAAGGCGTGAGTGTGTAAAATTCAAAGCTCTGATCCACGCTTTAGGTTCAAGTGGGTCATAGTGCGACAGGTTAATCTGTTAACTCAGTCCCTGTGGCTTTATCACCCACTGCGCATCAGGCACTGTGCTAGAGTCTGGGGACACGGTGTCAAGCAAAGCGGACACAGCTTCTGCCCTCATGCGGCTTATTGTCTAGCACAGAAGACAGAGGTTAAGCCACATATTGTACATCTGTGGAGTGACAATCTCTGCGGCTTCGTTCAGCAATCTCTAGTGGGCTGAAAGCTCGCTGTAGCAGGACTGTGTGGCTTTGCTTGCCATTCTCCCAGCCCCCGCACAGGGTCTGGCATATAACAGGTACCCAGTGAATGCTGGTGGGGAGGGAAGGCAGGCGTGATGATGAGTAAGAGGCTCTAAGAATATGTCACAAGACTTCCAGAAACAGCGGTAATCACTAAATAGTGATTGATTTAATTGTGTTTGGGGAGACACAGAAAATGAGACCCTTGATAATCCCTAGCACACATTCTTGAAGATTTTTTAAAAATAGGCTGGCTTTGCTGTAGCCATTCTGAGCTCCCGTGACACCCAGCACACACATAACAAGTGTTCTCTGAGAATCGGGGAGGCAGATGTTTAAAGCGAAACTTCGTCTCTTGCATCATTAATTTTTCCTGCACCTTTTCTGATGGAGCAGTGATTCGTATGCTGGGGTCTATATCTGGGAGCGGTTGGGGGAGAGATTTTCTTCACAATGTAGACAGTTTGTGAAAAAATATTGGCTTGTTTTCTGGCAGCCCAGTCTCCTCCCCATAGGGAGGCAGTGTCCGATTGCATCTTTAGCTGGAGTCCACAAAGCCTGAAATATTTCCTATCAGGCCCCTTAGAAAAAGTTTGCTAATTCCTAGCTTAAACCCACTTTGATTTATCGTTGGAGGTTACATTGCTTTTGGCACAAAGTCATTTTATTTAGCAAAGAGAAAGAGGAATCAGCAGTGTCTATCACAGTACAAAATATTTAAGACACTGAACATCTTATGTATATTGTTAGAATTTATTTTTACTTATGAATTTAATTTAAGTAAGGTTGAAATTAAATAGAGATCAAACATATTTATGCATGATTTGGTCATTCATGTAGTCCATGGGATTCCTTTATAAAATGTACTTACTGATTTAAAAAAATGTATAATACATTATGATAATGAAACATTTATAAATATAAAAAGATACAATACAGTGAAGTAAGTCTTCCAGCCTCTCCGTTTTCCCCCCAGAGAGAACCACTAAATATTTCCCCAGAGATGTCCTGTGCATATTCAAATGTATATGTAAATATCCTTGTTGCTTTCTTTTGTTATCTATTGCTATGTAACAAATTACTCCAAGACTTAGCATCTTAAAATGACAAACATTTATTATTTACAGTGTGTGTGCGTGTGCGTGTGAGGAATTTGGGAGCATCTAACTGGGCAGTCTGGCTGATGGGATTGTAGTTGAGATGTTGGCAGGGCTGTGGTCTCATCTGAAGGCTTGGCCGGGGCTTCCAGCATGGCTGACTCACATGTCTCTTGGCAAGAGGCTCAGTTCCTCACCACTTGGATTTTCTCCATGGGGCTGTTTCAGTGTCCTGACAGCATGGCATCTAGCTTTCCCCAGAGGAGGGATCCAAGAGACAAGAAGCCATAATGCCTTTTATGACCTAGTTCTCAGAAGTCACACAGCGTCATTTCTGCCTTATCCTATTTACTAAGACCAGCCCTCAAGAAGAGTAGACTTGAACTCCACTTTTTAAAGAGAAAGAAAATAACTTTTTAAAAATATAATACCCATGTTTTTTTGGTGTGTTTTTTTTTTTAACCCCATAAAGAGTAATACAGTGGAAACACATTGGGTTACATCTTCCTTTCTTAACAGCATATCTTAGAAATCATTCTCGTTGCTGCCTATAGGCTTCTTGCTAGAAATTTCTTAGTTTTCTAATTAGGGCATTCTACAATCGGATGTCGAGGTAGTTTCCTGTCGTTGATATGCTGAACAATGCTGCAGAGATTATCACTCCACAGATGTACAATCATATACGGAACTTAAATTCTTAGAAATGTAATTCTAGTGCAAAGGTTATGTGTAATTAAGATTTCGATGAGCTTTATCAAATTTCCTCTTCAAAGACTTTATCAATCAGTGGTCCCCTGACACTGTACAAATGCCTTATTTCCCCAGCTCTCCCTGCTCATTGTCATTGAACTCACATCTCTCTTAGTATGCGTGAGACTGAGTATACTTGTAATATTTAAAGACTGTTGGTAACTTTTTCTGTGAGCTGGCTGCTTATGTCCGCTGTTTTTTCAAATTGCCTTTTAGCCTTATCCTTTCTGATTTTTATATTAAGAAAATTAAACCTTTGTCTGTGACATGCATTTCATATATTTTTATGAGGCCGTTTTGACTGTTCATACTGGAGTAATTTATCTTTTTAGTCTCAGTAATTTCTTGTAATTGACGCACGGGGGAAACAAAGCGTAGGCTGTGCTGGCACTTTTGGAGACTCACCTTCATTTACTGGAATCTTTAAATGCTCTGTTTTACTTTATATTCCATGACTTCTTAAATACTGAGGGATTAGGTCTTTTAAGTCTTGCCTTTCTCCCTTTCTTCTTAATTAGCAGGTTACAGTTTATCAAGCACATGTCTTTGAGGATCAAACTCTTTTTCACATCGTAAGGATTCCTCTTTAAAACAAAGTTTGAAACGTGTGGATAGCAGAATGATTTCATGCCCACACAGCTCCATCTTTGATCTTGGCTTGCCATCTACTGAAATGAATTTAATTCCACAAATAAAAATCATTGCGAAAAGTCATCATCTGTGATTAAGTGGTATCAAAATATGGTTTGTGAGTTTTTGTCTCCTAGACACAGCCTCTGTGTACGCTTCCATATTGTTGAAAGAATTGACCAAAACTTTAAGAGACCGATGACAAACCCTACCTGCAGAGGTCCAGTGAATTGGGGGAGCCTGCCTCTAGAGTGAGAAGGAGAACTGACATACACAAATATCAGAGGTTGGAAAGAGAATTCTGAAGCGTTGGAGAGGGTAGCTCTACGGACAAACACAGATTGTGTTGTTAAATGCTTATTCAGGCGGTGACGGTGAGTCTAACCCTATCGCTGCCTGCAAGAAATCATCAGATAGAAGCATCCTCTAATTCCCAGTTTTTACTAGGTTTATGGACTCTCCCCACCCAACTCACTGTTTCTCTTGCCTTCTGTGCTCGGTTGACCACACGAACGTTGAGTCTTTGGATGTGGGGAGAAGTAAAAGCTGCTTTTCAGTGTCCCAACCTATGAGTGATATTTTTGGACCCAAGTGGCTATTGAAAGCAAACATGTATTAATTACCTATCGTGTATCAAACAATGTGCTTGGGGCTGGGGGTAGAGCGGCGACGCACGGTGAGAAGCACAGCTTCTCTGGAGCCTTTAGCCTGGCGGATGACACGGGGGCAAACGATGACAGTGCCATGCGGGAAAGGGGAGCCCAGGGGCTGCTGAGACAGGGAGGAGCGGGATGGCAGGCTGGGCAGTGACGGCCAGGCGGGGAGGTTCGCCCTCCGCTGCACGACGGACGCGTGAATGCACGGTGGCGACGCACCAGCACGGCTATTGTATTGGGTGGTCAGTCTGTCATGGTACGTTCTGCAGCATGGAAATTTTATAATCCCATAAACTCTCTCCATCGAAGCCAGCAATTTCTCGCCAGTCAGACTGCATTTACAGACACCGACAGTAATTGGACACGGGTAAAGCACCGGGCCCGATAACCGTCGCTCTGGCCTTTCCATTTCCGTGGCAGGAGACCAGAGTCAGGGGTGCAGGTGAAGGCCGGCACGGGCAAGAGGGACAAAGGTCGCTCAGTGGCGGTCAGCTGGCAGCTGGGCCGGTCTAAGGGGTCCGGGACAGCTTCGTGCGCTTGTCTGGCGTCTTGGCAGGCTGGCCTTGGCCGGGACTGTCAGGTGGAGCACGTTCAGGTGGCCCCTCCACGTGGTGGCCTCGAGGTGGTCTTATTTATAGATCCAGTCCTTCACTAACTGGAACTGGTTTAAGAACACTTTAGCAGCGTCTAAAAGCAACGGAGTTGTTTGGTTTGGGTTTCTATTTTCACTGGGCAGAGCAACATACCTGCAGTGACTACAGCAAAGCCCGATATCTGGAGAGTGGCGGAGCCCTCTGACTTTATTGCTGCCGTTTATGATGCAAAGAATCGTAATCCGTTGGTTGAAACGGCAAACCCGTCCCCTCCATAGCTGATGTGTTTTCCTGAGTACCGAACTCTCTGTTTGGAGGGATGAATGACACAAAGAAGCCATTGAGTGCAACCCAAAACTTCACCCAGTCTAGCCGTCTATGGGAACAGAGTCAAAGGCATCAGCCTGGAGTTCAAACAAAGGGAGCAAAGCTGGGGAGAGATTAAGTCTTCCCAAGATTCTTTGAACTCACCGCCGCTAATGCCTTGACACCAAAGGCACCAAAAAAGTATTAATTTTCCTCATCTAGGGAGAAAGCCCGGTGTCCCTGGACCTCCAGACCAGAAGCACGTGACGGCTGTGATGCACTCAATGATTATACACGTAGTGTGGCAGTCACCCTAAGGGCCGCATCAGAAGCCCTCGTGTGTCCCCGCCAGGATGGCAATGACCCCCCTACCCTGCTCCTCATCCCCACACCCCACTGCAGCTAGAGGAAGGCCAGAGGCATCGTTGGGGGGGGCTGTTACAGGCACATAACGAGGGTCTTCCCCCCTGGACTGCTGCACCCCAAGCCCCCGGGACGGTTAGAAAAATAGGGCCGCACAGGTCCAGGTTTCCTCCTCTCCTGGCAGGGAGCCCCCCTCTTCATCAGAATCCCGCAGGTTTATGAAAGGGGGACCACCTCTCCCGCTCCTCAGGGACAGCCCTGAACCTGCAGCCTTGGAACCCAAAGGGGCTCTGGGACTGGTATCTTCTTAACCAGCCCTGTATCAGCTCTCGGTCACAATAAACACTGCTCCTTAGAGATGACAAAGAAATGACCGCGTAAAGGGCATCAGCAGTGGCCCAGACCAGGGCTCAGGGCCCTCTCTGCACATAAGTCACGTGGTGATGATGTGTCGCTGAGATTTGCCGTAGGCAATACTGCAGATACGTTGCTCTGCCCGTCGCTGACAACAAAAATGAAAATTAAAAAAGAAAAACAACAACAATTCCGTTGCTTTTAGACGCTGCTATAATGTTCTTAAACCAGTTCCAGTTAGTAAAGAACTGGAGCTATAAATAGGTGGTTTGGACATTTAGGCACCTCCGGAAACCACGCAGCCTGCGGCTTACAGACGGCTGTGATGCTCCTCTGCTGGGAGGCGGGTGGTTCTCCTCACTCCAGATCCAGCCTGAGCTTCGCGACTCCCCAGGAGTGACGCCGTGTGGTTTTCCTCAGAAAAGGCTGGGCAGTTCCTGCTGCCTGGTGCACTGACCACCTCGAGGCCAGCACGTGGAGGGGCCACCTGAACGTGCTCCACCTGACAGTCCCAGCCGAGCCCAGCCTGCCAAGACGCCAGACAAGCGCACGAAGCTGTCCCGGACCCCTTAGACCGGCCCAGCTGCCAGCTGACCACCACTGAGCGACCTTTGTCCCTCTTGCCCGTGCCGGCCTTCACCTGCGCCCCTGACTCTGGTCTCCTGCCACGGAAATGGAAAGGCCAGAGCGACGGTTATCGGGCCCGGTGCTTTACCCGTGTCCAATTACTGTCGGTGTCTGTAAATGCAGTCTGACTGGCGAGAAATTGCTGGCTTCGATGGAGAGAGTTTATGGGATTATAAAATTTCCATGCTGCAGAACGTACCATGACAGACTGACCACCCAATACAATAGCCGTGCTGGTGCGTCGCCACCGTGCATTCACGCGCCCGTCGTGCACAGCACAATCTTCCAGAGGCAGATGCAGTGGAGGGCAGAGACCTTGCTGTCACAGGGAACAAAGGATCACCTCGTCAAGCCTCGTCCAAATTCCTGACTCACAGAATCGTGAGAGAGAATAAAACAGACACCTCAGGCTGCTAATGTTAGGGTCGTTCGCTTTAAGGCAATAGGTAGCTGGGACACGTGGCCTGTGTCTTTTCTAAGCTGGTGAGATCTGGCTGAGTGAAAAGACAGGAGCGAGGTGAGGGGTACGGGGTGGTTTAAAGCAGTTCGAAGGAGGGGGGGCTTCGTGAGGCCAGTCCCTCTGTTTGGTGCGTGCGTTTTTCCCCCGTTGTCTCGCTATAGGGGTTGGCATACTCCCAGTCATTCAACAATGTAAACTCCCAGCATATATGAGAACAGGCTGCGTCGTTAGGCAGGCTTTCCAGAACAAGACGTTCCTTTGTTGGAGTAATTCCTTGTGAGAATTTCGCAAGGAAATAAGCTTTTCGTCTCCATGTAAAAGCTTCAGTTGGTATCAGGCCATGTTATTAAATAAGGATTAGAAATAGCCCTGGAGTTTTTAAAGCATAATTCGTATATGAGGATAAGTAGCAAGTTCCATTTTGATTGTCCACGTACTTCTTGGGGCTCGATTCCACCCACTGTGACAGGAACCCTAAGCCTTGGCCAGAACGTAAAGCTAAGAGCAACTGGTTCAATGATTAAGCTTGTGTGGGTCGAGGGCGGTCAACCACCTAATCCATCTGATAATACACTGATTGTTGTGACAGTTGAGTAAATACTATACATCCCGGGATCATATTTAGGACGAATAAGCTTTCTGAAGAGCTCCGATGTGTGTTTCAAAGTCTTAAGGTCTAGAATACGTTTCTCAGGATGTAGGTGTAATGATGAATGAAGTGATGCTTAAGTTCAGAGCATACGGAGAGCGAGAAGTGTGTTTAATGGCCGAGCGTGCTCCCCTCTGTGGGCTGGAGTGAGGAACGTAGCCAACAGGTGTGAGGAGTCGTCGTTTGCAGACCAGGAACGTCGCCGTCCACGCCGCTGGGACGTCAGCCGGCGGGACAAAGGGCTAGCAGGGTGGTCTCCAGACCAGTTAGCGGTTCCTCTACCTTGCGGAGATGCCCAGGGGGTGGGCTGGACGGGCTCAGGGCGCAGCCCACTTAGTGCCTGCTCCCCACTCACCCCCACGTGGCCCCATCCTGCACCCAATAGAGAGGATTCCTACTTTGCTGGCACACACTGTAGAGGGAGAGGGTAGGTGACACTGAGCTGAGAAAAGCTTTTAAGACGATCAGACCTTTGTAAGTAGCGTGTCTCGTGACTGAGATGTGACAAGACCAGTTTCCCGCGCTCATAAGTAGCAAATCCAGGATTTGAGCCGGGGGGGATCGAATTCTGATGGCAGCAAGGTCAGCGTCTCCCCAGAGAAAGCAGCTTGCCTGCATTCCTTGCCCTTACGGAAATTGTGAAACGCGGTAAGAACTCAGTATGTTAGGGACTGGCACTCTCTGTCATGTTTCCGTTGGTTTTTCCTCGTGTCATGTTCTTTATATATCCTTTAGGACCCTTTGCTTTTCATAAGACACCCCTCCCCCAACTCGATTAGACATTTCTATAAACCTTGTTCCTTTAGCTCTTGGCGAAGAAAATAATCTGTTACATCATCGTTTCCATGGGGAAATCGTTAGTATATCAAGTCAACTCATCTTATCCACTTACTGAGAATGCCCTTCCCCTTAAAGCTATCAGTGGGTGATATTCCGGAAACAGACGTCGTTGAAATCCGCAGTCCAGATTTGCAGAGCTACGGCATATTTTATTCAGGTGAATTAGGCGAAGTAGCTTTTCAAGGCTTTGTAGAGTATCATTTACTATGTTCTTACGTCTGGTACCAAGAGAATCAGAATAATAACGGCAAGAGTTAAAAATCCCCTGAAAGTATTCATCGGATTCACAGAGAAGAACGCGCGATTTCGCGAGTCTATGGCCCTGGGTTTCTCCAACACTAGCCGCTGCAGGTGGGGTTTCGGACGTTCTCGACACAGCGGGTGGTACCCCAAACTAGGTGAGGAGTAGAGCGACGCGTGTGAAGCTCCGGAGGCCGACCCTTCTCTCGGCGGACCTGTCTTCCTGCTCCGTTGTCTGTCCTCTGAACGCCATGAAGTGCTGCCCGTCAAGGTTTTCGTTTTGAGGTTCACTGATTGATTGGCTCCTATATTCATTCGCTCATTGGCTCAGCAAGCATTATTAAGCATCCCGAATTCCATAAAAGAAAATCTTTTCATATTATTTTTGCACGCTTTTGTCTTTCAGGATGAGGTGTGGGGCTTCCTGGTTTGGGACAGCCGATGTTTTGTGCCATTTTTACCCTCGTGCCTTATTTTGTCAAGTCAACCTTTATTGAACAGACTCAGAGACAAGGCAGCGCCAAACCAACCCCCTCTCAGCTCCCTCTTCTCCTGGTGTTCCCTGGAGGGTCTCTATGACCAGGGTCGCACACTTGGGCATCATTTTCAGACATTAGAAGATGTAGATTTGGACAGAAACGAGGTCCAAGGAACCAGAGCAGGTCTGGTTCAGGTGATGCCCAGGGGTGGGCTGGACGGGCTAAGGCATGTAGCCCACCTAAGACACAGGTTCCCCCCTGCCCTTTAAATCTCGTCAGCTCTCTTATTTTTATCTGTGTGGACGCCTTTATATCAGGGACAAACGAGCACTCCGTTTCCTTCCTGAAATAAACTTGGCTTTTCCTATTTAGTTAATTACCTACAGACACCCTGGTGTAAAATACTGTTGATATTTTGTACAAAAAACCAATATTTTGTTGCATCATCTTCGAAGTCCAGTTTTCCAAGCCTTACTTTCCCCTCTAACATAAAACTGAAACATGTCGGTTCTTAAGGATTAGACTTGCCTAGATCGAATTCAGGGTAATAAATGAACATCTTCAGAAAATTCTAGCCTTCCTTGTGTCTTGTCACCGTGTTCATGAGGCGGGCGAAGCCTTGACACTGGATTGCTTTGGCCACAGGACAAAGTGCAATAAATTAGGGACACTGGTTTCCTGGCCACTTCGCGTAGCTGCCCCTTTTGAAAACAGGAGCCTTGGAATGGTTTTCCTCGCGACTGCTTTGTGGACAACTGTGTGGAGCTGATCTCAATCAAGTTTACTGTCTTTTTTTTTTTAATTAATAGGTCAAGTTTAGAGAATCTTAAACCAGGATTAGGACCCCTCCCTCTTTTCTTTTCCCAGGGGTGAAAGTGGGGAGAGAGTTAGAGTATTTGCCAAAAAAAAGTCATGTGGCACAGAAAAGATTTCCTTATAATAAAGCCAGGGTATTAGCCTTGGCTTTGGCTGGCCAGTTTGGTGTTTCTATTTGGAGAGTGGCTCATCCCCTTTGGCCACAGGCTTCCTTGTTCCGTGGGAGGGCATTAGCCTTGGCTTTGGCTGGCCAGTTTGGTGTTTCTATTTGGAGAGTGGCTCATCCCCTTTGGCCACAGGCTTCCTTGTTCCGTGGGTCAAGTCAGGCCATAGAATATGGTCATTTAACTAACAGCGGGAAACGGGAGTGGCTGAAGCTTCCAGATAGTTCTATAATGTCTGACATCTTCTAAAAAATCTCTTCGTTTAAATTGCTAACACCTGTAGGGTGGTACCAGGTATCTTTGCTCACTGACAAAGACCTTTCAAGGTCAGCAAATCAATTATTCATGACCTAGAAACCTTTGAGCTTGTAAGCATTTAGAAACTACGAGGAAATGCAAAACGAAATCTAATCGTTAAAATTGGAGTAGTTACCATCTCCAATCCTAGTAAAACCTAGTGATTTTCCTGAACAACACTTTTTTTTTGGATGCTGACTCTGATTTTCTTGCTTTTGAGTTTTCCTATTTTACATATAATATGATTTTATGTATTCCTGGTCGATTCTTTTGTCTTTTTTCACGAATGCAAAAAAGGACAGGCTGGTTTGAGCCCAAAGCTGGTGAAACCTGAGGTTTTGATTTACAAATGCAGACTGACCTTCAACTCTCAGTGGCAAGGAGAAAAGGGACAATTAACAACTTGATGGAGCTTAGGTTTCTTAAACAGTGAATAGAGAGGACAAAGTTTATTAAATTTACGTTTAAATGAAAGAATACCAACCCACTATAGCAGGAATCTGGCTGTCTGTCCCACAGTGCCTTATGCAGTCAGCTCTGTCCTTTAGGAGAAGTTTTGTTTGTGCTGGGAGCTGTTCCTTTGTTTGCTATTCCTGTCGAAGTTGCAAAGCCTTTCAGAAATAATTCCATTATTCCATTAAGTGAGACAACTGCAGGAGAAACTGATTACCTAATTGACTAGAAATAGCTCTGTTTTGTTTTATCTTGAAAACGAAGCAAACATTTTCAGTGAACACGTCGTCCATGAGATCTATTGCGAACTTTGATTTCGAAAGCCAAATCCACTTAGTTCCCTAGGTTGCGATTTTTCAGTATACCAGGTGATTTAATTTTGTGTTTTTTTGTCTATTTATTAATTACATATTTTTATTGAAGTATAATTGACATAGGATGTTATATTAATTTCAGGTATGCAATGTAATGATTTGATGTTTGTCTGCATTGGGGAATGATTACCACAAGTCTAGTTAGCATCCAAGCGCCCTACATAGTTACCGAATTGATTATTTCTTGCAATGAGAACTTTCAAGATTTACTCTTAGCTATTCTCAAATATACAATAGAGTGTTATTAACTATAGTCACTGTGCTGTACAGTACATCCCCAGGACTTATTTATTTACTAACTGGAAGTTTGTCGTTTTTGATCCCTGTTCCCCACCCTGCCCCCCCACCAATCTGAGCTTTTTTTTTTTTAGATTCTATATGTAAGTGAGACATATGATATTATGATATGAAAGATATCTTAATATCTTATTGATATTAAGATACTCAATAAGAAAGATATCTTATTGAGTATCTTTCTCTGTTTGACTGATTTCATTTAATATAATGCCTTTGAGGTCCATCCATGTTGTCACAAATGGCAAAATTTCCTTCTTTTTATGGTTTAGTCATTTTTCATTGCATATACATATATATTACAGTTTCTTTATGCATTCACCTGTTGATGAACTAACTCTTAGGTCGTTTCCATATTTTGGCTGCTGTATATAACGCTGCAACACACATGGGGTTGCAGATGTCTTTTTGAATTAGTTTTTTTTTCAGATAAATTCCCAGAAGTGGAATTGCTGGATAGTTCTACTTTTAATTTTTAAAAGAACCTTCACACTGCTATCCACAGTGGCTTTTTATCAAGGATTACCTTTTCTCCACACCTTCGCCTACACTAGTTATTTCTTGTCTTTTCAATAATAACGATTCTCACAGGTGTGAGCCGATCTCTCACTCTGGTTTTGATTTGCATCTCCCTGATGGTCAGTGATGCCGAACGTCTTTTCATGTACCTGTTGGTCATCTGTATGTCTTTGGAAAAACATCTACTCAGATCCTCTGCTAGTTTTTAATCAGGTTATTTGTTTTTTGTTACTCAGTTGTGTGAGTTTTATTTTTAATGTGTCTTGGATTTTAACCCCTTATCAGATATTTGATTTCCACTTATCTTCTCTCATTCGGTAGATTGTCTTTTCATTTTGTTGATGGTTTCCTCTGCTGTACAGAAGCTTTATAGTTTGTCGTAGTGTCCTTGTTTATTTTTGCTTTGGTTGCCTTCGTTTTTGTTATCAAATCCAAAAAAAAAACATTGCCGAAACCAATGTCAAGGAACTTACCTTCTATGTTTTCTTCTAAGAGTTTTATGGTTTCAGGCTTTACATCCAAGTCTTTAATCATTTTTGAGTTATGTGTGTGTGTGTGTGTGTGTGTGTAGTGTAGATAGTGGTCCAGTTTCATTCTTTTGCATGGCACTGTCCAGTTTTCCCAGTAACACTTATCAAAGAGATTGCCCTTTCCTCATGGTATATTTTGGCTCCTTTGTCATAAGTTAACTGACCATATATTTGTGCATTTACTTTTGGGCTCTCTGTTTTGTTCAGTTGATCTGTGCTCTTGTTTTTATGCCAATATCATACTGTTTTCATTACTATAGCTTCGTTATGCAGTTTGAAATCAGGGCGTGTGATGTCTTCAGCTTTGTTCCTCTTTCTTAAGATTGCTTTGGCTATTTGGAGTTTTCTGGATTTCGAATTTGAGTATCTTTCATAGCTATAGTGACCAGCTGTAGTCATTACTACAGCTTCTCAAAAGTGCCTCAGACCTTTTGGAAAGAGATCCAGAAGCATACCTTTACAAAGTGAACTGTAATAAAATAAGACATGAGTGTTCATCTGGCTTTGCTGCCTCATCAGACGCCTGCAGGTAGCTGCAGAAAGAGTCACCAAAATGGACCCTTTGGTGTTGTGTGTGGAGAAATGGACAGCGTCAGCTTGTGGGAAGGTAAGTGGTCGCAGGCACTGGTACCCTGTCCTGGTTTGGCCTTGAGGAAAGCAAGGGTCACCACCACCACTTACCTTCACAGACTATGGCTTTTTTTTCTAGGTAATTCTCTGAGATTCAGGCTTTCTCGGAAGGCTGGGGTGGGCATTTTCAGTCAGGTGGATTCTTCCAGACCTCACATCTCATACCACAAAGGTCATCCCAGCCTTCTACCTGAAAAGTTAACCATGAAGCCTCTGATTTGTGCTATCTTTCAGCATTAAAAGGAAAGCATTCTAAAATCCATACCGATCCTAAACCTGATCTTGTAAGAATTCCCTCAGTAACCTTTAACATATTTCTGATGAACTGACTAGTTTCAGTCTGAACAAAAAGTACAGAAATACCAGCTCTCCCCAACTCCAGCCCATAGAACTTTCATAGGTTGGTCATTGAAACCAACCTGTTCGTCTGCGAGGTACTAGGTTTTCTCAGGCCTTTAGCCTCCTTAAAACTTATAAACATTTCAAAGAGTAATAGAGAGAAAGCAGGTACCATTTTTATTTTTCAGGAAGGTACATGTTTCCAAAGAAGTTTGCGAAAGAGCTAGAGAATCTTGAACAAATTGAGAAAATGGAATGTGAACACTTTTAGAGATAATTAGGATTTCTTCTTCATGGTATGCTCTGTCCCTCTCCACCCCCCACCCCGCCCGGCACCCATGCTTCCTCCCTCTTCATTGCTCTTCAAAGAGAGTGGAGAAATAATTTACAAATCTTCAAATGTTATTTTTCTGCCATGAGCAAAGTAGGCACTTCCGCTGCTGATCTCAAATCAAGACGCACTTTTAAAGGCACACTGCCCAAGTGCCAGTTGTATTTGAGGCTCCGTTATGGCAGTGTCCAGGGTGAAAAGACGTCGCTCTCTTCGGGTGGTTTTCCCGTGGGGTCTAAGAGGGAAGTCACAGGTATGAAGACCAATGTGTGCTAGTCTTTCCAGGACTTTCCTAGGTTTAAAACTGAAAATCCTAGGTTGAAGGAAACCAGAGTCCTGGACAAAGTGGGGGAGGTTTAGCCTCTGACAGGGGCTTAAAACTAACTTGGGACATTTTTTAACCGAACCTAATCAGGAATGGACGAGGTAAAAGTGAAGGCGATAAATTTGAGCGTGCATGTCAAGACCACTAGGGGGAGCTAACAGCAAAAGAATTAGAGAATTACCACAAACTTGGTGGCTTAAAACAGCTCTGCTGTAAATTTATTCTCTTACATTTCTGCTGGTCAGAAGCTTGGCATGGGTTTCACTAAGGCATCAGCAGGCCTCCATCTCTTTCTGGAGAATCCATGCTTTTGCCTTTCCAGCCTCTAGAGGCCACCAGCATTCTTTGGCTCGTGGTGGCTTCCTTCCTCTTCAAAGCCAGCAGTGTTCATCTCTCTGGCCATTGCTCCCTAGCGAAGGCTTCTCTGACCACAGCTGGGAAACGTTCTCACTTCTCAGGGCGTATGTGATCAGATTTGGCCCACCTGATAATCCAGAATCATCTTTCCATTTCAAATTCATAATCTTGACCATGTTTGCAAAGTCCTGGTTTTTTTTTGTTGTTTGTTTTTTGTTTGGCCATGTATGGAAACATATTTACAAGTTCTGCGTATTTGGGTGTGGACATCCTTGAGGGGCCATTATTCTGCCTACCATACCAGTAAATCATCTTAGAGCTTTTCATATTCTGTCATTGACACTCTAAGCCATGGCCAGAATGAGTTGGGGTCAAGGGTGGACCTAGCTGGAAAGTCAGCAGATGGTATTTTCCCAGCTGCTTCGGAGATGGCCCCGCTGGGCCTTACCCGATGCCTTCTCAGACCCTGAAATGAGAAGAGCCAGTCTGAAAAGTCCTTTTTCTGCCGCAGGAAGTGGCCTTGCCTCGCGCTCGGTGCTCTCCGGGTGCTTTCACTGAAAGCTATGCCAGGCCAAGATCAGGCATTTGGTTTTACCTGTCTTAAAAAGAAACTTTTTTGTCTACATGACCCAGAACATGCTTCCTGGGCTGTGATGGCTCGGGTTGGCGTGGATTTGACAGGATCTTTTAAGGAGCGCCTCGACCCTGCCTGCTCTGCTAGAGGAAGGGGTAGCACCTCCTGCCAAGGGGCTCGGCCCTGCAGGACGCCCCAGTCCCTGAGGTGGAGGCCGGACATGGGTATGGCGGGGGCTGGATGTGGGTGTGGCAGAGGCCGGACATGGGTGTGGCAGCACCCTGTTGTCGATCAGGCAGAAGGACCTTTCACGCTCCAAGTGTGGCGATGGGGGATGCAATGTCAAACGCATCTCACCTCGAGTTCTAGCACAAGTTTCCTAGAGAGGAAACAGACTGTGTAGCACATGGCCAGAGCCCCCCAGCCCGCTCGGTCACAAAAGCTGTCCCCAGGACTGTCACATGTCTTCTTCCCATCCGACCCTTCCCCTAGCGCACGGGGCATGCGTTTTTCATAGCCTCAGCCCAGCTCCTTTTTCTGTCCCAACCACTGCCCTTTGCGCTTACATCTACTTCCAATGTGTTTTCTTGTTACTATGGAATCCTGCAAGCCACCTCCAGTCCTTACTGGAAAGAGGTAGGATGACACCAACAGGTGGAGTGCCTCTGTTTGGACGTAGGCCATTTTAGCAGTGGGGTGAAGAGGATGGACTCCAGCTGACTCCTGGGTTCGAATCCTGTTGGGTGACCTGGGGCAGGTTCATCTACCTCCTTTTGTCTTCATTTTCTTGCCTGTAAATGGAGATAGTAACAGGTCCTGCATCGAATAGAGTCGTTTTCAGGATTAATTGAGTTAACGTAAGCAAAGTGTTTTAAAACAGTGAGTAGTGGAGGGTAAATGCTGTGAAAGTGGTAGTTGCTATCACCACTCATCACCATCATCATCACTCATCATCACCACTACCATCACCATCATCACCATCATCATCACCACCATCACCATCACCATCATCACCACCATCACCATCATCATCATC
>NW_006442484.1:1755221-1760084 GCF_000325575.1 Pteropus alecto
CATCCCTATCACCGTCATCATCACCATTATCACCATCATCACCATCATCATCATCATCACCATCATCATCACCATCACCACCACCATCATCATCATCACCATCACCATCATCACCATCACCATCATCACCATCATCACCATCATCACCATCATCACCATCATCATCATCACCATCATCATCACCATCATCATCACCATCATCATCATCATCATAATCACCATCATCACCATCATCACCATCATCACCATCATCATCATCTTTATTTCACAACAGCCGTTTTGTTGACATTTGTCAGTGACTGGACTCTGTGATCTCTGAGAAGATGTATCTTCTTTTTTGAATGAGGGATGGGAGTTAAATTCCAAGGTAACACGAATCGATACTGATCTCTCGATCCTACATTCCCAGGAGACAGAAACTTAAGTGCACCAGGGTGTCTCCCCCAGCTGCTGCTGACCTTGGGGACACCCGGATAGTTTTCCTATTTGAATTGGGACAGAGGTTCTTGCTCTTCTTTTTTAATCCAAGGGGAAATATGAAAGATCGAAGAGAAATTGTGGCCTTTGTTGAGAGTGATTTAGGGACTTAAAAATGAGGTGGTCCTGCTTTCTGGCCCCTGCGTGCAGTGTGCCCTTTTGGTCTGGAGTGTCTGTCACACCCAGAGATGGGCCATTCTGGGCTGCAGTGTGCCCCCTCAACTGCTCCCTGAGTTTAAATGCTTCTCTTTCCTGAAGATGGTCTGACAGCGGAAGGGACAGCCCGGTAGCCGGCCCCACGTAACTTAGGGCGTCTGCCAGGCTTGTCTCGCATCTCCACCTCCTCCCCTGACTCGCAGGCTCAGCCCGTCTGTCTGTCCCCTCTCCTAGGGAGCTCGCAAGTTCTGTCTCCTCAGCCATCGTGGGTATCGGCCACCTCCTCTGATTGACCGATGGACTGACTGATCCGTGCCAATCTGCCACTAGGGGAGAAGCACAGCCCTGCTTCCGGGGCACCTGTGAGGACTTTCGTAATGTCCCCCTCCTCTAAAAATGAGGCTGTCGTCTGGGCAGGTGGTGGGGTGACCAATGGTCCCAGCTCACCTGGGACTTACAGGGGGCTTGCGGAATCCCATTTTAAAATCAGGACAGTCCCGGCCCACCAGGATGGGGGGTCCACCCAGAGCTTGTCATTTTGGGTGCATGGGAAAGGAGCCCCAAGACAGGCAGGCTGGGGAGACATTTGGGGCCAGATCAGGCTGGCAGCCCTGCTGGGCCCTCAGGTTTCATTGTTTTTAAAGAAACACCATTTCCTCCATGACGTGTGGTTTTATGATGTGACTTCCACGGGCCTGGCTCTGTGCTGTGGGCTCCGTCAGGGGAGTGGGAAGAACATGAGCTTGTCCCAGGCACTCAAGGGAACAGTTAATCACCCGTTCTGTACACAGGTCCGCCCCGAAGGAATGTAACCAACAGGAAATAATTAGTAAACAATTTGCTGCTAAACCAGGCAGAGCTGACTAGATTTTAAGTGGACTTCAAAAAGGGAGAAAGCAAAGCTGACCAGAGAGAGAGTCAGGGAAAGGGACCCAGAGTGGGAGACCTCCCCTGCCAGGCCGGAAGGAGGAGCTGTGTGGCGGGGAGGTGGACAGGAGGTGACCTGGGATAATTAAGGACACAGCGGTTGGTCTGAGAGGGGACGGCATTCGAAGAGGGTAATTGGCTTGACTGGCATATATTGGAAAGTAGAAAGGAAAGGAAGAAAGGAGAGAAGGAAGGAAAGAAGGAAAGACAGACTAAGGACCGACGGACAGACGAGGGACAGGGAGTAAGAGAGGGAGAGAAGTGGGGGGAGCCCCCAGGAATGGGGAGGGAGGTCGATGGAGTGTTCCCGAGTGTCAGTCATCATTCTGGTGTTTTTCGCATAATGTCTAATTAGTTCTCAGCCAACCCCGAGGGGCGGTTATCCTGTCATGTAAAGCCGGGGAGGGCTGCAGTGGCAGCTTAGGTACTGTGCCCTGGCCACAGGGCTTGAGAACCAGGTAATTCAAATTTATACTTGAATAAAGTCCAGCAGGGTGATCTAAGGAAAACGATGCTTTATCAGAGTTCACCTTGTGCAGGGTACGGGAAAGATAAGAGGGGCCAGACATCCAGGATGAAGACCTGGGCGAGGGCGACGTCAAAGGTGGAAATGGGGCCCAGGGACAGACGGACGTTTGGGGGAGGGTAGGAGGGAGTCCGGTTCTCATCTTGGGGACCTAGAAAGAAGCCGGGACCTTTCACTGCATCCGGGTTGGGAGACCAAGGCAGAGCGTTCTTCAGCTAGTCCTGTTTGTGTTTTGGGGCAGATTACGTCATCTCTCCGAGCTTCAGAGTCCTCATCTGTAAAATGGGACCAGTAATAGGACGTCTTACAGAAGTCCGAGAAGATTGAACGCAGTCATGTCTATAATGTTTGGACAAGATTCAATCTTCTCAGACTGCTATAAGATTTCATCCTTGAAATCAGAGCGATGAGTGCACGCTATTATCGGTCCTGAAAATCGCCTTCGAAATCACTGATTTTGGAGGCCAGTTCCTTCAGAATCGTTCTCGCTGGGCAACGAGGGGTGAGCTAAGTTGTTTCTCCCGCACGGTGACCTTTCTTCACGTGGGCCTGTGACTCCAGCGTGTAGGATTTCACATCCCGATGGGGGAGTGTTGCCTTTTTTCCCCATTGTATGGAATTCTTTTCCCCCCGAGGGGACAGTGGACAGTAGACAGCTGGTGACGGCTCAGATTCCCTCAGTGCCAACTGCAAAAGTCAGAAGGATCAGCCTTTTAACTTTTGTAAGCAGAGGCCTCTGGTGTCGTTTCTTGAAAACAGAGCAGTTCCCTTGGGCTCGTCAGCCCTGCCATCGGTCAGGGGCACACAGCTCTCCAGATGTCCTGTCTTCTGGGCCTTTCCTCTGGAGCTGGTGTAACTCCCAGACACCAACGCCAGGCCAGGGCCCTGCTTTTTTTTGCTTCTTGACCGAAGATATGTTTGCTTTTGCAATGAAGAAAATGACTTCAGTTGTTAATTTTCACTCGGACTAGATATCAGAGGCATGACTTTTTTTGGGGGGAAAAAAAAGAATCGATGGTTCTTTAAGGACTACATGGTTTGGCATGAAAATCAGACTAATTGAGCCTTATTAAAAAGTACCGTAAATTCCATAATTGCCTGTTCTGGCGCGCGCAGGTTCGGAGGAGTCACGATAATGATGTTGACGGTGATAATGACAATAATAGCTGCCTTTATGGGGTGCCCAGGAGACTCAGGCGTATCACACAAAGCCCTGCAAGGCATTGGAATCTCTACCCCTATTTTTTACATGGAGAGACGGAGGCTCAGGGCGAACCAAAGGCTTGCTCGAGGCCACACAGTTCGTGGGTAGCGGGACGGAAGTCGCACGCGCCCACTTGCTCGGTGTGGCTGCAGGCCTGCACCCACTCCCCTCGGCCACGTTGCCTCGGAGACACCTGATGCTGTTTAAAAGTGGAAACTTCAACTTATCAGGCAAATGGAAAGAATTACACATTTTTTTTTTTTTTTAAAACTCACAGAATTATTCAAAAGCAGGAAGTCACAGATCTATTTAAAGACTGCGTTTTAAGTCAAACCGTTAGACCCGGAGGCTTGGGGAAGACTCTGCTGCCGGTGACTCAGGCCCTTTGCGTGCTCCCCGCCCCCCCGTCTCCTCCTCCCGCTGTCACTCTCCATGGCCAGGTGATCTCTGAGTAGTGAGACTCTGAGCTTCTGAAAGGAAAAGCTCACATGAGTGGCTCAGAAAGGGATGCGCAGGGCGGGCCGCGAGGCCCCTTCTGAAAGGGACCAGGCTCCAGACAACACGGGAGCCCCTGGATTCAAGCCCCTGGTCATCTTTGGATTGTTCAGCGCGTGCCAGGGCCTCTGCCAGGGCCCGCGGGAGCCACTCGGGGGAGTGAAATGGGCCCTGACTCCAGATACTGCTGTCCGAGGGGTCAGAGAGATCCCGGCTCTCCCGACCGCTTCCTCGTGGGGCCAAGAAAAGACCAGCAAGAGTGTCCCCACCCGGCCCACAAGGCCTGCTCTCTGGGATGGGACAGTTTCTCCAGCCCAGCCTGCTGCAGAGACGCTGGGTGCAGCGAGGTGCCTCGTGGAGCCGTCGGCACGGCCGCCACACTGTTCTCTCACGAGCGGCAGCTGCTCCACACGCCCCGTTTGGTCCTGATGACTCTCAGGCCCTCGCCCGCCACGAGAGGTGTTCATCACACTCTGGGGCCGGTTGTATGTGCGATGACATTACATGTGCTGCGAGGAGGGGCCTTGGCCTCCGTGAACGGGTCCAGGGAAGACATCAGAACCGGGGAGGCCGACCGTGTGGCTGGAAGGCCCGGACCATTGTGCCTGGCCACGCGGTGCGTGTCCACTGCCGGTTCCCAAGGATGGGAGGCTGCTGTGCTTTCAGCGAAGGCCCGGGAAGAATTCAGGGGGACCCGTAGGTGGACTCGGGGAGAGGGAGTCATCTTCCGCCTGGCTGGCTTGAGCTCTCTCTCTGGCCGTGCGGTGTCCAGCCTTCCACTGGGCCAGTGGCCAACGGAGGAGAGTCCTGGCCGGTCCTTTTGACCACATTGTTCTTCTCAGAGGAGAACTGATTCTGGTGGCGGCCCAAGGCCTCCCACATCAAAACCCGTCTCTGACCCTTGAGTCTTCTGGTCAGCTACTGTTTTCATTCAGCCTTAGTCCCTGTGGAATGTTGGAAACGGAGCGGGCCATCTTTCCTTACTGATTTTCTCCGTAGCCCTGTGTTGGAGCCAACAAACATCTGTGTGTCCCCAGATGCGCCCTGGTTTCCTGACGGCCTTGGAATACTTCCCTGC
>NW_006442484.1:1760288-1786423 GCF_000325575.1 Pteropus alecto
TCTTCCCACCTCTCTGGCTGAAAGCCAGGGATCAGAAAAGGGATAATTAGAATATCCCCAATTTATTGCATCTTCTTTATTTTTTTATCAAAAAGGGATAATTAGAATATTCCCAATTTATTGCATCTTCTTTCTCTCTATCACCCAAGTTATTTTTCACATTTGGGTAGAGTAAGGAAAAGCGCTCACTTTGCAGAATGTGTTTACCATTTAGGCTCACGTAGAATGTTCTAGAAAGAAGGCAGTGCCAGGAAGGTGGGGAATCGAGATGGTGTGTGCACGGCCTGCTCTGGCAGGAAGGAGCGGGTGGGGTGCCAAGGAGCCACCAAGACTAAATCGAAAGGTCATCACCCAGTTGTCAAGTCTAGACTGGGATGCCTGGGGTCTGTTTGACCCTTCACAAGCGGCGGCTGGGCGGGAGTCATTTCGTGGAAGGTGGGGGAGTGGGGGGTACCCCTGGCGTGGAACTCCAGCCCAGCATTGGAGAGGTCATTGGCCTAAAGCAAAAAACATTGAAAGGAAAATTACAAAAAAAAAAATTTCCCCACAGATTCTGAATAGAGTTAACTGTGCAAAGAGTAGGTGGGAGAGGCTCTAATTTGAAGAGGGCCCGTGGTGAAGAGGAACTGCTGACCTTTGTAGTGACCTTTGGAACCTTACATCTCGGGCCCCGGTGACAGGGAGGTGGGCGCGGGCCAGCACCCAGCAGAATCACCTCCAGCCTTGGGTCTCCAATGCCACAGCTGGTCTCAGTCGCAAGCAGAATTTCTGGGAACACGTCAGAAGCGTTCATGCTTTTCTTTGGAGAAGTGCCATCGTGGGTGCTCAAAAAAGTTGGAATTTGAAAGGCAGACAGGCAATTCTGGGTTATCCCAAGTGCCTGGGTCGTCTGGAGACAAAAGACACTCTGAGCTCTCAAACTGCTTAATTTGATTTTATCAGAAATTTATACATACGAAATTTCCCCCGTAGGCTGAGAACTCTGCTGAGAAATGTGAGCCCAGAGTGTAATTAGCCTGAGAGCATTATTAGCGATGGAAAATAAAACTCTATGCGATACAATGTTCCGATTATGGCGACGGCGTTGGTTATTCACTCCTAATACAAACGTCTTGATCCCGTTGTCTTGTCTTGTCTGCTGAATGAGTCTGACCAGGATGTCGACGCTCCCCCCGTGTTGCTCAGTCACGGGCTTTGGGGACGGCGTATGTCCGCCTTGCCTTCTGCTGGCACATCCTAGAACCGAAGCTAATAATAAAGTAACAAAATCAGGCAGCAGGGCGTCCTGGTCACTCCCACCACGTTCCTGTAGCTCCCTCATTTGCAACAGATGAGACGGAACGTTTTTTTTTTGAGCAATTTAAGACGAGGCAACTCGGGAGATGTAAACCCCATTTTACTGGCAGTTGTGGCTACTCATCTTCTAAAACGCCTAACAGCCTTCAGTCCGCCCTTTGTGCCGGGTTGGAACCATTTCTTTTTAAGGCCATGGGGGAGCGGGGGTGGGGGACACATAGACAGTCACGGCTTCCGTCACCGCCTTCTAAGCCGGGGTGCATGGCCGTGTGGCCCGTCGTCCCACCCTCTGGCCCCGTGTTCGGTCCCAGCTGCAGCTCTAGGAAGGAACCTGGTAAGGAGTCTGAAGTTTTTACAGAGTCCGATGACAAAGGCAGTTTCTAGTTTTTTAAAAAATGCATTGCTCCTTCCCCGTTTCTTGTCCCAAAGAAGTAGCTGCCAGAACTCAAGAAATGGCGAGCAGAAGACTGGCGTGAGTCGGAGACTTAAAGATCCGGGGCAGGGTGGAGAGAGGCCCGCGCAGTGTGGTCATTCTCCAGACGCCACGACAGAAGACGGTTTGCTGCAGGGAGGCCCGACCCGTCCTGTCCCAGACACGGAGCCCGTCGTCGGGCCCGCTGCGTCGAGACACCCAGGGGTGATGGCAGAGCACACGCGGGCTCAGCGGGGGCTGGCCACGTTCAGGCTGTGTTACGACAAGGTCACAGACGCCAGGGAGCTGGAGAAACCGCACTCTGCAGAGCTCCTCTCGGACTTTGTTATGCTCGGCGTAAATGCTGTAAAACTGAGAGGTTGGAAAGCCGCGGAGCAAGTCAGCACTGGCCGAAGTATGTGGCTTCGTGTCCCTGCGCGTTCGTCCCCCCTGCCCCCTCTCTGGGCTCGACTCTGCCCCAACCTGCAGTAGGTAAGGCGGCACCGTTTAAGAGGCATCCCGAGGAGCGAGCCGCTGGGAGTTTTACGGACTCCGCTCTGTGCTGCTTCTTGCTCTGGAGCAGAGCGAGCAGGAGCTGGGCAGCCTTCAGCTGAGGGGACGGGGCTCAGGCGGCGGAGGGGTCGCCATTTCGGGGGAGCCGTAATGACCGCATGGATGCTTGGGTCGTGACCGTCCACCTCCCCACCCCGCATGCGCCCAGCAGCCTCACAGACTCCAGCTGGGGAGCTCTCGGCTCCTCCCCTTCACTAAGTGGACAGCTGATAAAATGCAGGAGAGAGGAAGGGAGAGCCGGAGGGGTTGGAGTGTATGAAGCAGGCGCCCAGAGCTTAGAGGACTCTGAATTCAGTTATCTGGGTGTATTGGCGCCTCTTTTTGTGTGTTAAGTCCACCCATTATCTTCACGGGTCCCTGACCACCAGCATCACATCGCCTCGAGGGAAGCTTGGTAAGAATTCAGATTCCTGGGCCCCGGGCCAGACCTACTGGATCTGACTCTCTGTATTTGTTTTCGAAGGAACATTTTTACCTTCTTTTCTTTTGGATTGAAGTTACGCATGCTCTAAAGTACCCCAACCGTAAGGCTTTACCAGTCGAATGTACTTGTGTAGCCACCACCAAGATCAAGACGTAGGACGCGTCTGCCACCTGGAAGGCCCCCTCCCATCCTTCCCAGACAATACTCTGCTTCGGGGGCACCTGCTCTTCGGACTCCCCTCCCATCACACAGAGACATTTGCCTGTGTTGGAACCTCACCTGCATTAGATTGTACGGGACTCTTTTGCGTCTGGTTTCTTTGACTCGACGTTGTGTGTGAGGGATTGATCTTCGTCGTCCTTTGCATAACAGCTAATTCTCTTCCACGTGGTGTCCTACCGTATGGACACACTACACCTCATGTCCTCATTCTGTCCTCCATGGCAACTGGGCCGTTGCCGGGTTTTGATGTTTCACTAAAGCTGCTAAGAACATCCCTATCCGTGCTCATTGCTGCTGGGAAGGGAACTGCTGTGCCATCGAGTAGTTGCGTGTTGAGCTTTCGGCGGATAACTGCCGAACGGTTTCCCCGAGTCGCCGTGCCCCCAGTTCACACTCTCGCCAGCAATGGGTGGGAGCTCAGTCGCTCTGCACGCTCGTGCACAGGTGCGCGTGCACGCTCGTGCACACGTGGCGTCGTCAGACCTTTTCCTGTAGCCGTTCTGGGAGGTGTGTAGTGGTGTCTCTGTGGTTTTAGTTTTCATTGCCCTGCTGGCCGATGATGTTAAGGAACTTTTCATGTGTTACCAGCCATTTGGATTGTGCCTTTAGTGAAGAGGCTTTTAAACACTGGGCCCTGGGTCTCTTATCCTCTTAATTTGTCGAGGCATCTTGTGGTCGGCAACCTTCGGGCGACTTAACTCCGGGGAACCACCTCCCTGAAGGATGTCTTGCGTCGTCCGATCTTCTCGAGGTGTCTTTTCTTGGTTTCCCGAACAGCAGCTCCCGCTCCGCCTCGCGTCCCCCTCCTGTTCAGGTTCTAGGCATGCTGCTCTTCTCCCGACTTTGTTTTAACCACACGTGGTGGGAACGGACGTCATGGATTCAGCGCAGCGTGTTCGCGTCCTTGAATCCGCTGAGCGTGGTGCTTGAAATCTCGGGATGCGAGGGGCGCGTCTGAGCCACCTCCGAGCTTTTCCAGCAGCGTTTCGCGAGCACGATGACCTTGTCAGGGGTGCGTGGAGTGAGAAAGACGGGGTGAGACAGAGGCATTTCGGAGCTTCCTCCCTTAGCCAGAATCCAGCCCTCCGTTTCCCCAGGGGTTGCAAAGCCCACATCTCCCGCCTCTCCGCCCGCACCTGTCTTTCTGCTCTGGCGGGGGCCGTGTGCTCAGTATGTTCTATGCCTGTGTTTGGGGAGGTGTGTGTGGATGTGACCAGCTTTGGGTCGTCGGAGAGGAACTATTTCACACCTTCCACCGTCGATGCCCACTGTGTGGTAACCTGCCTTCTCAGCACGTTCGCTCCCCATCCCTCCGCCGCCCTCTGAATCGGACAGGGGACATAACAGTTTTACAGCGTCCTGGCATCGCCGAACGCACGTCATCCAACCCTCTCATTCTGTGGCCGAGCACAGAGGAGACCGTTAGGGGTCCTGCCTCGCTGGAGAGTCTGCTGGTCTGATGCTAAGCACCTGTCATCCTGGAAAGGGAGGTGTGTTGCTTCTGCAGAGGATCTAGGGACAGGCAAGGGGGAGAGGGCGTGTCTGTCCTCTTTGCCTTTGGCAACAAAGGGGGTTCCCTGTGAGCACTCTCCCCCTCCGTGGACTGTGCAGAGGCCCAGCGCGGCAGGAAGTGGTGAGGCCGTGGAAAGGAAGGAAGAACATGTCGGGTGCAGCGTGGCTGTGTCCTCCCCCGCCCGCCCCGCCCCCGCCTTGGCGCGGAGGCCAAGTGAAATGGCCTCTGAAGGGTATTTACGGTATCGTGACCATTAACAAAAGTTTATAATGGTTTTCTGCTCAGGCATTGCGCAATCTGGCGCTTGTGATCCTGAGACCGGCTCCAGTGAAGATTTCTTTTTCCGTTTGTAGGCTGGTTATGATGGGGAGAGTATTGGAAATTGCCCGTTTTCTCAGCGTCTCTTTATGATTCTCTGGCTAAAGGGCGTTATATTCAACGTGACAACAGTGGACCTGAAAAGGTAAGACGTGGTTTCTGCGTTAGGAAGATAACTGTATGTCACGCACACGCGTGTGCGCACACACACGCGCTCTTCAGACCCGTGAGGTTATCATGGGCATGCCGGAGCTCCTCGGCGCCCTGCCCCGAAGCTGAGCGTGAGCTAAGCAGTAATTATGGCATAAGGAAGGAGTGGGAGTTGGGGGCGCCAGAGGAACCTGCTCTCCTAGTTCTTGGTCAGCCCCGAACCTCTCTAAGGCCTGTCTGGGCACCACTGCTGGCGACGATGCAGGGGAGAGCTGACTTTTTCACCTCGGATCCTGGGAATTTGGCCTTATTTCCCAAAGGGGAGGGTCCTGTGGCTAGAGAAGGGGCCACACTTTCAGCACCAGTGAGACATTTTACAAGCGCACGATCCCCTTTGAAATTCTCAAGGGTCGTTTCTCTTACACTGGGGAGGATGCAGCTCAGCCGTGGCAATGAACCTGAACGCTGGCGGCTGCCCACAAACGCTGGCGTTCCCTCCCACCCAGGAAGCCCGCAGACCTGCAGAACCTGGCTCCCGGAACCAACCCTCCTTTTATGACTTTTGATGGTGAAGTCCAGACGGATGTGAATAAGATCGAGGAGTTCTTAGAGGAGAAATTAGCTCCCCCGAGGTACGCCTTGTAAAACCAGTGTTGCAACCTGGTTGTCACTGCCGACCCCCCAGACAAAGCTCTTGGCTTCGTGTGTTTGGTTTTCTGTGGCCTAACTTTCCCCGTGGTGTGCTACAGAAGACACAGGGCGAGACGAGAAACCGTGCGTGAAGGTGGCCTGGATGTCTTTGCTCTGCAGCTGCCGCCTGGCGACGAGGGTTGTGGGATGGCAGGAAGTGGGGGGCGGTTGGCCGCGGCTCGGGCCCTCTGCGGGGAGGGCAGGGTGAGTGCTGGCACGCAGCCTCACCCAGTGCTGGACGAGGAAGGACCTGCTCGTCCGGCACCTCCATTTTAGGAGGGAGGGCTCTGAGGCCAGTGAGGCCCCGCGGCCCTGTGTCCCAGGGTGAAAACTGTCAGCCTAGAGCTTTTCTCCAAGGGGAAGTTTTCATGTTTATTTCCACTCCCCTCAGAGGGACACTTTCCCCCATTGTTTTATCCTAACTCAAGCGCTGCTTATCTGCGATGTTCCAATTTTCGATTTTTCAAGGTACCCTAAGTTGGGGACCCAATACCCTGAGTCTAACTCTGCAGGAAATGATGTGTTTGCTAAGTTCTCGGCATTTATAAAAAACACCAAGAAGGACGTGAATGAAGGTGAGTGCGTCCCATCTTCTTGGTTTCTGTTTTCAAACATGGCCCTCTGCTTGGCCTCTGGGCTGGCTTCTTATGAGATCCTGGGACTTCGGCCTCATTTCACAGAGAGCTGGAGGATCTGTGTCTAGAAATAAGGGAAAAGTACCTCCAACTTTGACTGTACGAGGTTTCAGATTGAGTGCTTCTTCTAGAGGTTGAAAGCCCAGAAAATGACATTTTGGAGGGGGCGGGGATAACCACCATTAAGAGTGCCCAGGTGCATCATGGGAATTTGTTTGAATGATGCTCCTGCCAGGGTCTACTTCATGGTAGGATCTCCATAAAGGTTTCTGAAGAGATGAATGAGTTCTAGAAGGTGCAGTGTTGTGTAGACAGCAGAATTAGTTTTCAGGGAGGAGTGAGGCCATGTCAGACTCCTTCCTTCGTCCCTAGAGAAAGGTAACACTAACTCACACGGCTTATCGTCATCGGTTTTGGCCCTTTCTGTTCTAGTTTATGAAAAGAACCTCCTAAAGGCCCTGAAGAAGCTGGATAATTACTTAAATAGCCCTCTGCCTGATGAAGTCGATGCCTACAGCACCGAGGAAGTGGCTGTTTCTGGAAGGAAGTTCCTGGATGGAGACGAGCTCACCCTTGCCGACTGTAACCTCTTACCCAAGCTCCATATTATTAAGGTTCGTTGCTCCTCCTGCCATGTGAGCCGAATATGGGAGTGGGGCTTTGTTTTATTTTGTTCTGACTTGTGTCGTGGCCGGACAGCGAGACAATCTAAAATGCAGTCAGCAGTCTAGCTTGTTTCTGTTTGAGGCAGCCAAACCCCCGGTTTCAGATATGCGGATGTTCTCAGGTGCTCTTCAGATAGTCAGTCTCAAGAAGCGTCTGGGAACTTGGCTCCTGTCCCTCCATGCTCGCTGCTTCTCTTCTCAAGTCTTGCCCCCCACAACCTAAAGAAAAGTTACGTGAAAGCCACTTGCAGGAACACATTGATTATACCTGGCATTTAACAAGCAACGAGTGGGATCTGCGAGTATTAAAATGTAAATTCCGTCCATTGTTGGTGACTGTCAGGGTAAACAAAGCCTTCCCCAGGGACGATGGAGGCGTGTTCTCTCCGTTCTTCCCATTGACCTTGTGCAGCTGGGGTGCACTGACAGCTCCTTGGCTGTGCCTCTGCAGATTTGGCACCCTGTCTTCCCAGATGGTTAAACATGAAATAAAAGTCATGGGTTATATATAATTAAGGTTTAAAGGCTCTCTAGATCCGTGAGTGGTTTCAGGGAGCTTTTTAACATGTAAATCCCTCAATCCAGCCTCTGACCTACTAAATCAAGACTTCTGGGGTGAGCCTGAGATTCCAAGGCAGACGGCCCCCCAGTGGACTGCTTAGTTACGGCTCTCTCCCTCTCTTACTTACAGGTGTTAATTGTTCTTGTCATTATGTTCTTGGCCCGCAGTAGCTTCCAATGCCACAGGAAGAAGCCCATGCCTTGTTCTGGGGCACCACTATTATTCACATCCCACCAGACCCCGAGCTAGGTCCTTGGTATAAGGATAAAGGACATGGGAGAGAAGACACAGGGAAATGCGAGCCAGGGACCCCGTGTTCTAATACACATTTAATTGGCATTTAGAAATTTACAAATTAGATTCTCATGACCCGGGGTGCCGATGCTCTTATAGCCACCCCTGGATACTCCATGTCATTCTCCTGCCTTCCTCTGCCTGCATTTCTTATCCCCCTCCCAATCTTTGCCCCATTCCCTCCTTTCTCCTCTCTTTTTACAGTGCTCAGGGTACCAGTTTGAAATTCCAGCCTTAAAGATAGTGCCGATTCCGCAAGCGAATTGTTCTGAAGAGAACATTATAAATAACTTTGTAATATTATAGCAACAATATAAACCATTTTTCCAGTGCCCTGACACCTGAAAGTTAATGCGAGTACATTCATCCCTTAAACCTTCTACATTGGTCATTGTTGGAATCGGAAATTCGGGAGCCATTTTCCAACAAGACATGTATGGAGTTGTGTCTTGATTTAGTCCCTTTAGTGAATATTCTAATCATTGCTATGACCAGTGTTGTATCACAGAAGCCCAAGAGGGTTAGGGAAGAGCGAGCGAAATGGCCCAGCCATCTAACATCAATTGCTACTTAAAAAAAAAAAAAAATGCTTTACATTTTGGGAAAGATAAAGTATTTAGCGTAAAGTAGTCCATGGCTCCAATGTAAGACCTAACAGCAAAATCTTCAAAGCCATTTAGCACTCAAAATACCAAACAGCTTAATAATCTTCCAGGATGGAACACTTCTGAAAGGAAATGAGAATCGGTCTAAAGGAATTCATGGTAAGAGATGAGAGAATAAAGGAATTTATAATTTATTCACCTTCCTGAAACCCAGCAAAAACGATATGAAAGAAATAGAGAATTAGTTTTATCTTTCATAAAGCCAGAAAAGGGCGGGTCGCCAACTTGAAGACTAAGAAACTTCATCCAGTGTGCGGTGCCAGAGACAAGGCATGCTTCTTTAAATCTTCAGCAAGGTTCAGATGGCTCTAAAAGTAAATCTTTTAGAGTCCTGAAATGCCAGCCCAAACTTCTCTGTTTGAAGACTAGGGCGTGGAGTGGGTCATGAGAAGCAGGGGACATCCCTGCCGAGATCACTTTCGAGCTGAGATCTCTGGGGAGGTAGAGTGGAAGGAAGAGCCACATGGTGGTGCCATCCTCACATTCTGCCACAGTCCCCTGATCCAAAGGAACAGAGAGGGGAGGTAGAGTGGAGGAGAGAAGGGTGTGGCATTCTGCTTCTCGGTCTCTGAGCAGAGAAGAGAAACAAGCCTTGAACCAGTCGAGAAGTACTGTAAATTACCTGAGCTTCGTTTTTAGCCACGGTGACCTCCTGCCTTATTTGTGAACCTCCAAGTGGAAGATGCCCTACCCAGAATTCTGACCTTCACCCTAATCTGAACCCTGACCCTGATGGTAGCCCTAACCCTAACCCTAGTAAGACCCTAGGGCAGAGTGTAGAGCAGTGTTTAGTGAGACAGTGTTTGAGGGTAAATATCCAAATCGGTCTACCAGCTGCCCCGTCTACTTCCGTGGCCCTCCACACTATATTTAAGCAAATAGTAGGTCTGATAGATCTGCCTCATTCAAAGATGATTAATAACCAGGAAGAATCCAAGTGGGACCTCTCTGTGGATGAAGATGATAAAAAGAGGAAGGAAAAATGGATAAAGGGAAGGGAAAATAGAGCGCAAAACAGATGAGATACACACCTCTGAGGAAGAGAGGCTCCGGTAAATTAAAGCACCTGCCAGAGGAAGCACGTCCAGGCGTGGTGTCGCCCGTGCTGGCTACGGCCAGTCGTCCTGTCCTTGGGCCCACTACCTGCACGAACTCAGGGTTCGTGTCCATTTCGTTCACAACTCCGCCCTCTCTGCCCACGGCGGACCACGATGAAACGATCCTCTCGCTGGCAGCGGGATGGAAGTCTGCGGGAAAACGTACAAGGTATTTGGGATTTCAGGAGGTGAGGCCCGGTGAGTAGGACAAAGAGGGCGCTTCATGGCGATCTGAGCACAATCTAAACCGAAGACCCGTCTTGAATTTTTAGGCATCAAGTAACGCAGCAGCAGAATGCACGAAGGGAAAGCCACAGGACACACTGCGGGCAAATCTGGGATACAGAGCAAAGCCAGGCCAGCCCTTCACGGGGACTGCCCGAGACACCCGTGGGCAGGCTTGTGTGGAGCCACTATTTTGAGTCCAGTGCCTTTATCACCTCTCCTGTCCCCAGTATGTCCCGTGCAAAGTCAAAGTGCGACTCAGGTGGCCCAAATGACTGGAGGATGACATTGGGACTTGAGAAAGAGGATATGTTACCCACCTCAAAGGAGTAGATTGATCTAATTGCCTACATTGGTGGGGTTTCCCTTGGCTGATAATTTCCTCTTCATTTTCAGATTGTGGCCAAACGATACAGAGACTTTGAATTTCCTCCTGACATGACTGGCATCTGGAGATACTTGCACAACGCCTATGCCAGGGACGAGTTCACAAACACGTGTCCGGCGGACCAGGAGATCGAACACGCCTATTCAGATGTCGCGAAAAGAATGAAGTGAAGCCGAGGTGTTTCTGTCTTATTCCTCGGTTATTTGAGCTAAGCTCTGAAAAGAATGTGTTCCTTGTCTTTCTCCCCAGTAACCATCCTTTGCAAAATAACGCTCACATTTTAATAATGACATATCACAGCCTGATCCACTCAACACCCAATGATACGAGGCCCCCTAAATTGTCAACTCACTCGGGCATCTGAACAATATCAGCATCTATTATTATACAACCAGTTGTCCAGTTTATGTTAATTAATTTATATCTTTGACGTTCGCTGGCATTGTAATCTGTAGTATTTAGGACATGTATTTTGCAGTTTAAGAGTCAAAGCAAATTAGGTTTGGGTTCAATTCCAACTACAATTTTTAAAAAGTTTGATAGTTTTCATAATCATGCGTAGCCTGTTTTTCTCATCTGAAATAGTATTTTAATATTTTTCAGAATGAAAATACTGTTTTTGTAATTACAAAATGACACATGCCTATTTTAATATTTTCAAAATAACGTCAGAGGGTATTAAGATGGAAGGAAAAAAATCACCTGAAATTTCATTATCCTTTGATAACTACTGATCACTTATTGGTGAACATCTTCCAAATCTTCAGTCTCCCTCTCTCGTACACACATTCACACACATCCAATTCCATTCATATGTGGTATTGCATGACTTTATTTTGAAGGACTGGTGAGGGGACCTCTTGGTAACGCCTTGATGACCATCCAGAGAGGACGTAGAACAAACAAACAGATTTGGCACTGCAGAGCTAGAGGGGATGCTTGCGATCAGGTTTCACAGGCGTGGAGAACTGCAGAGTCCACAGACTGGCAGGGACCGGCAGGGACCGGCAGGGACCGGCAGGAACCAGAAGCTGTGGATGGCCCCCACTCTGCCTTGTCACCACCTTGGTGGTGCCCGGGAAGGCAACAGAAGAGAGCGCCTCCTCCATCGCTCATTCCAGCCTCCTCACCCCTGTCTTCTCTTGCTCCCTCCCCTGACCCCCTTCCCTCTGGAGGACTCTCAATACCAGCTGCAAGTTGGAGAATCTTCTGCCCTGTGTTGAAAGGCGAACCAGGCACACCTCGTGTCCTCCTAACGGCCTAAGACCCAACACTGCATCTCTTCAGCGCCGATGTGGTGTGGGGCTAGCCTGGTTCTTGCTGCTTCTCTGCCCTTGATCATGTCATTTCAAGGTCAGAAAGGGAAAATCCAGAGAGATAAAATTCATGGTGACTCCTCTCGGGCAGTTCTGGTAAATGGTCAAGTTGGGGAGGAAGTGGAAACTATTGACTCAAAAGAATTTTCTGGTGGGTCTGTGGCTTTCCCTCCGCCGTCCTTGCAGCCGGCCTGTCACCAGCATCTGCGTGGGCTGGCTTGCAGGGCTCCAACTCAAGGCCTGGAAGACAAAATGGGAGGCTTTTAGACGCTCGCCAAGACCTCACAGGGTTTAAGCACTGTGTTCCTTTGACATTTACAGACGTCTTAGAGAAAACCCTCTTGTCAAGTTGGTTGTAGCCTGTGGTTGATGCTAAAACGCTCTTTAAAAAAGTAGTATATGTCTGCTCTATGAGCGACTCATTTGGAAGAGAGTAAAATGATGAATGTAACTGTCCTGTGATGTAGGGGAGAACGTCCAGTGAGAGAAACAAAGTCCTAGCATCGAATGTGTATCACCACTCACACAGTTTTCACATCTGTTTAGGAGTCGGATTTTTAAGACTAATTTTATCATGACATATTTAAATGGTAAAGGTACCATTTGTAACTAGTGCTAACTTTGTATTTTTAGATGTTAAAATGATCTCCGTGTGCCTTAAAAATTAAACAATTATAAAAATGTTTACGTGGAACCGATCTCTTTACTTTTTTTTTTTTACTTTGCACCCTTCCGTTAGATTTAAAGAGATAAAATGAACGGAAATAGGTTTCCTTTAAAATGGCGGAGCAGCTTTGAACCAGAGATTTGTGGTATCTGAATTAGAGATAATCTGCATTTGAATTGTGAACCACAAAGACGTTTTAAGGGAGCCTTAAAGAGGTCTGAAAAGATAGGGTGATCTGTTCTTGTCCAGGTGGCTGTAACAGAGACCCTGCAGACTCTTCTGGTTTAAAAGAATTTTTTTAAAAATCAAGGTATAGTTGGCATACAATATGATTACATATTGTATGCCAACAATACAATTAGTTTCATGTGTTACGGTCTAGCGATTCGACATTTTACATACCTTATGACATGATCACCCCACTCAATGTAGTAACCATCTGTTACGGTGCAAAGTTCTTGCAGTATGATTGACTATATTCCCTGTGCTGTAAACTACAGGCTCTTAATTTTAAATGTAGTTGTCAGAAAGTGGACAGTTCCTGGCAGGCTTCCCCTCCCAGCTCCTCGCCCCCGGAACCTCCTTCTCGAGCCCTTAAAAAGCTGCTCTTAGGTGGGAAGGTGAGATAGGTTCTTGGGCTCTTTGGCTGGCCAAAATCTTATTACAGTGTGGTTTTTGAAACAAAATGCATCGATTTTTCAAAGCATACCATACAGAACACAGAGTAGGAATCTCTCCTTCGAGGCTGATGTGAGATGTTCTAGCCGGGAGAGGGTTCCCTTCTCGCTCCTAGTTGCCCAAGAAGCCTGACAATCAGAAAAACATCAGCTTTACTCCTGAACACAATCTCCAAATAGAAGCTGGGAATGAATCCAAGAGCGTCACAAAGTCATACTTTCTGGACACTGCCCAGCAAATGGGGATGGAACCATAGAACATAGCCCAGGAAAAGGCTGCTGAGTGACCAGAGGTCTCAGTAGGTTATTTCTGATCTGCGGGGACCATCCCCAAGAGCCGAATGTGTTCCCAAGCCCTTCGCCCCCACACGGACACACACTCACATACACACAATCGCATTCACACACTCTACACATACACTCACAACACTGTCCCCAGCACACTCGCGTGCACAAATACACAGATGCATACTCAGCACACACGTACACGAACACACACAATACACGCACACATTGACACACACATACCTACACATGTGCGCCCCTCAACACACACATAAACATCGGGGGGTGAGGTCAGGCTCCCTTTCATGCCTCCTTCAGCCAGTGACCAGAGACAGATTCTTAGCAACATTCCACCTATGCCTTCATCCCCACTTCCAGTGGCTCAAAACTAGGCTTGGGAAGAATTTTTAAAGAATAGCTTATATATACATATACATACATATATATACATACAGATACACACACACATACATGTAATACATATATACATACCTATGTATACATATATGTAATTAATCCTGAATTTGTATGGCCAGTTTTCCTGCGGATGTTTGACCTTTGGTTTAATGTGTTGCTGCATTTGAGGGTGCCAGCACTTAATGAGACTGGACGCACACACGTGGCCCCTGCTCCCAGAGACGTGACAAGATTCTCCAGGGCCTTTGCAGCAGGGCCCAGGGAGGACCTGCTGCCTGCCTGTGTGCTCAGGGTTCCCGTAGGGGTGGCCGCTCATCATGGCAGCCTGTGCTCTGACAAAGACATCGTCCTCACCGCAGAGGTTTATGCTGAGTCTCTGATGCCCCTTGCCTTGAAGAAGGCACTTTAGTCAAGGAGAGCCCAGAGCTGCCACTTTTGGGTCAGGAAATTGTGTTCAAAAGCAGTGAGTCGCAGATTTTGGGTGGAAGCCATCGATTTGGGGGGCAAGGCCTGGGAGTGGGCTGTCTGCGGGACCTTATTCAACCTCCATTCAGCTCTCCCTTTCCAGAGACTCCTGCTCACATTGTCCTACCCCTGTGTCTCCCTTCCTCAGTCCCTGGAGGGGATTGTCAGCTGCCCTTACAGCCCTCTTAAAGAGAGGCCCGTGTTCTTGACGACTCCCCTCCCCCCGTCTTTTCACCCCCCACTTCTGTGATGGGTTCACTGAGGCACTTCTGGGAGAGTTGACGAGGAGGGTGGCCATCACTGGCTTGGGGTTATCCATGGCTCAGCCGAACTCTTCGGCTCTGTCCCCCGCAAAGCCATCTTTCCAAGTGGGTAAAGCCCATGAATGTGAGTCAGGCCCCTTTTTGAAGCCCCGATCTCTACTGCTGCCTGGGTCTCTAACACCTGCCAGAGCATTGGGGGGGCCCTTAAGTCTTTCAGATCCCATCGCGGTCCAGAATAATCACGCCAGGAGAAGGGGAACGGCCCTTGCTCAGAAGAATCCTCAGTTTTGTAGAAGGAGGTGTTCAACAGCAGTTGGGTTTCCTCCTTTGCTTTCCCGCTGCTGGCATCAAGTGCTGACAAGTTAAACGTGTTACCAGCCTTGTCCCTGGAAAGAACTTCGAGGCAAGGTCAGTGTCGTTGCTGTTGTTGTCGTTTTGTTAAAAAAACACAAACAACAGACACAGGATTCTAAGTCTGCCACTGATACCTCTGACACATCTGTGTGATAATTGAATGTCTCTAAGCCTCGTTCTTCTCATCTGGAAAATGGAAACGACGTCTCAGGCACGTAGGATGCTGTGTGCTTAGGTGTTCTCCGTGAAAGCTGCGGGGCAGCTGGCTGCACATGACTCGTTGTTTCTGGTATTTGCTCTTCCTCTGTGGGTCATGTCAGAATGGACAGGGTGTGAAATTACAGGACCTCGAACCGTTCTCACAGAGATGGAGATGTTCTCGCAGAGGTGGAACCTTTTTCGCAGAGGTGGAACCTTTTTCGCAGAGGTAGAAGGCACCTGTGCCCTGACCTCTTGGTTTCCTGCAATGACGCACCACCGAAGGGTGGTGGTTGTTAACCGCTCAGCTCTTCCCTAGGCTGGTCCGGTTGTCTGTCAGGCACCCTGTAAGCTGGACGGGCTCCACAATGGACTGATGGCTCTATCAGGACCCTCCCATTTGGCTCGGAGACACAAATTTCAGTTGGATGACATTTACTTGAGTGGAAAAGCAGATAAATCAATGTGCGTGGTCTTCGAGCCAGAGCCCAGGGCCACCCAGGCCTGTCTAGCCTGCTTACCACTGGATGGCACTGAAGTCAGGGGCCTCACTCTGCCTTCTTCAGGAACGTGCCTTCGGACAGGCACTGGTGGAGCTGACACCCCTGGGTCCGAGGCAGAGACAGCCTCAGGACTTCGTCTGATCCCAGTCCAGCCTTCTCAGTGTTAGTCCAGGGCAGCTCGGCTGTCACAGGGGTGGCTTTGGAGGGCCAGATAAGCAAAGCGTAGGACGGGGCTGCTGGGCTTGGCCCAGCTTCCGGGAAGTCCATGCTCAGGGCGGGCTGTAGTTCCTGATGGGCTGAAGGATGTCTGAGGCGGGGCTCTCTCTCCGCCCCACCACGGAGGTGCCCTCGAGGAAGGGGCTCCCATCACGCCTGCCTCCAGCACATCTCCCTCTTGACAGCCCCTCGTCCATTTCCTGTTTGTAGAAACAGGCAGGGTGGCGGCTGGCACTGCCTTGTGGATTCAGGAACTGAGAAGGGCCCTGGCATCAATCCTCAGCCTTCTCTCCATGCCCGTGAGCCCAAGGCTCCTTCCTGGAGCCCAGACCGCTGGTGACTCTAAGACGCTTGAGGATTTTATAGAAGAGGCATGCTCCTGGGTCCCAGGACACCGACAGCAGCTGAGATCCCATTTCTTCCCCTTACAAGCCTTGGCTTCTGGAGCCAGCACACATCCCCAAGCTGACCTGTCCTCACAGCCGTGGGCCTGGGAGGAGGCATGAGGGTACCCATGCAGGTGGTTGGCTGCGTCCTCCAAACACCCTCCTGGTCTCTCGCCCGCCCCTGAGTGGGTGGAGAGGCTGCGCGTTGTGGGGTTGGAGGGTGAGGATGGAGTGCTCGTGCTGGTGGGGACGCTGGAATCACCACTGGACAACCCTGGGGCTGGGACAGAGGCGACAACCTACTTCACTGCTCCTGAATCAATAGCCAGGCAATCAATAGATCCATTCATTTGATTTCACTGTAGAACTGTATGTAAAAACATTCGGGCAGTCTGGACATCTGGTCTTCTGACTGGTCCACGGGCCTTGAACTGCCGTCCAGCCCAGGGCTCAGGTCTTCTGCTGCCTGTGAACAAAAAAGTGATAACTGCATGATGATGATGACGATGGTGATGATGGTGATGATGATGATAATGATGAGGAGGAGGAGGAGGAGGATGAGGATGTTGAGACTGCATATTAGGATGCAATGCTCAGCTCGCCTGTCACCAAAGCCCGCTGCCTTTCTGGCTTTTTTTTGTTTTTTGTTTTTGCACCCTGGAGGTTTGACTTCTTCAACGTGTTTCTTGATAAAGGGAGGAAACCTGACAGTCTTTCATCAGACCGGAAGGCAGCTTCCTCATGACCCCTCGAAAAGCAGACCAGGAAGATTTTATCCACATCTTTCTCCTCGGCGGGGGGGGAAGCCAAAATAGAGCTAGGCCTTGGATTTTCATGAAACGACTCAAGGAAAGGAGAGAGAGAGGAAGAGAGGGGGAGGGAGACTCCCCAGCAGGGGTGAGAGTACTTGCCGGTGCCCGTCAGGCCTTTCAGAAAGCCCGCGGCAACGACACAGAAACGGAGTTAGTTTCGCTGCAGCTACAAATGGCCTAGTGTCGAGGTTTGCGAATCGGGGGAGGCCAGAGACCCCAGACGTGCCTCCGAGCTCTGGGCAGCGTCATCCAGCCAGTCCTTCTCTAGTCATATCATGTGCCCACGTATTTAAAATGTATGTAGTAGGCTTCTTAACCCTTCGCACAGGCTCTCTCAACAGTGCGACTGAGCCAAGATCTGAAACCAGTGTCCTATCTGAGAGAGTTGGCAATTTAACCAAGAGGCAACACTGGGATCATTTTGTGCTGGAGATAAGGTGACCAGACAGGAAATAGCTGAAAGCTCTGATTTTTGGTCCTGCCCCTGCTGCTTCTGACTGGGGAGGCTTTGGGAAAGACGGCTAAGCTTCCTAGGCCTCTGCTTCCTCATCTGTCAAATGCAAGGATTGGATGATGTAACCTTCTACGTCATTTCTGGCCTAGTAAATCGGAGACCCTGAGCCAGTGAGACGGTCTAGCACCATAATAATGCTGGGAGGTAGGCCCCAGGCACAGGCGAGCATCCTGTTCTCACGGCCCTCGCCTCAGGCCCAGTTCTCAGTCCAGACCCTTGGGTGGATGTTCTCCTTTCTGGTGGAGCCACCCCCCAAATTTAGGGTATCTGTGCCATCTGTGACTAAGTTAGCAATATCTAATCATCTGATCATGTACTATGAAGGGAGAATTAATCACCCACAATGGGTCTAATGAACTGTTTTTTCTCAAAACATATTCGAAAGAGCAACCAGACCTTCAATAACCCAAACCACCAGGTATAGAGACCTTGGGAGCCATTCCCAACACTGCCCCCAGCCCCCCGCCCTCGCTCCCATCCACACAGCATCTTGCTTTGCCCATGTGTAAAACAACGCCTTTGAACATTGACCTTGACCAGGAAAAATGGGTATAGAAAATATGGATATGGCGAAACGATGGAGAAAGTGTTGGCACACTTTTTCTGTTATTCCTACGGTGATATATTAGTTTTCTCCTCTGCCTAACAAATGACCACAAACTCAGCGGTTTAACACGCTATGCATTTATCATCTCTCATCTATGGATCAGGAGTCTGGGCAGAACATAGCTGGGTTCTTGGCTCAGAGTCTCACAGGCTGATATCAAGGTGTCAGCCAGGGCTGTGATCATCACCTGAGGCTCAGCTTCCACTTCTAAGCTCACAGCTTGTTGGCAGAATTCGGTTCCTAGGGCAGAGGCCATCATCTTCGAGGGACCACCCACCATTCCCAGCCATGTGGCGGTTTGCTTCATCAAGGCCGACAGAAGAATGTCTCTGCTGCTTTGAATCTCTCTGCCCTCTTCCATCTGTGATCTCTAGTCCCAGAGATCGGATTATTGAATCGGGCCTACCAGGATACTTTAACTTAAAGTCAACTGATGGGTGAAGCCCACACAGGATAAAGTCACCTGGTCAAGGACTCTAATGACATATGCAAAATCCCTTTCCCTTTGCCGTATAACGTAGCCTGATCATGGAGCTGATATTCCATCCTGCTCACAGGCCCTGCCCTGCCTGCTGAGGATGGGGAGATCATACAGGCTGTGTACACCAGAGTCTGGGAATCTTGGTGGCTATTTTAGACGTCTTCTGCCGCAGATGAGTTTGAGGCTCCATAACGGCCATACCACAGGAAATCTGCCTCACCATACGTAACCCACGGGCCGAAGCCGGCTGAGAGGGTGTCGCCAAGCCTCTCCGGTGGCTCCAAGCGGCTCCGTGGCCTTCGTGTTTGCTGCGTGTGTTCTTGGCAGGCATTCCCGAGACACTTCGCTTCTGATCCTTAGACTCGAATGCCCGCGGAGTGAGAAGGTATGGCTTTTCCGTGAAGCCCACTGACTTCATTCCCAGGGTCCCTTGACAAAGCATGAGTCTGTTGACCTTCAAGTCTTGGCACCAAATGTACCTATTTACTCAGCTTCATCAAAGGGTGGGGGAGAGGGTGGAGCAGAGAGAAGGGTTCTTCTGCAGTTGGTCAATACCGTGCTTTGTTATGATGTCGCTTCACATTACACACTTGGCCAGTGTCCAGGGACAAGGCAGACAGATTTCTCTCCCTGGCTTTCCCTGCTGTCAGCCCAAAGGTCAGTTGTAAAGATTAAAAATAGTAATAATAATAATAATAATAATAATCAAAAAAAAAATAAAAATAAAAAAATAATAATAAACCATGGTTTCTCATGGTTTCTCCTGTGGTAGAAAAAGCCATCTTTAGAAAGAAGCGAATAGTGTGAGAGAAATCACGTGGAGTTTGGAAAAATAAAACAAAAGACGCCCATGCTTCTCTCGTCTTTGAGTTTCATTGCGTGTCATTCGCTGATGGTCGCTTGATGGTTTCACGTCCTGACGCGGGTTTTATATTGCGTGTTTTGCTCAGGGATGTTCCTGGCCTAACCGTCCTCACCAGGCGGTCTTTCAGGTGACAGGAGTCATAGGGGGAATGGATCTGGTTTCTCTCACTTCTGTCGTGAGACACGTAGGCGTCGTTGGCCCGTGGACTTTCAACCGCGAGAAGGCCCAACCGCCGTCAAAATAACAACGCTGAGCTGGGGAGTGGAGGCGAAAATGTGACTCTGTGCCCAGTGAGGCCTCCTCGCTCCGTGGAAGGTCACGAGACCATCTGCGATGTGGCCGGAACCCTGGCTCTCAGGCCTCAGGCTTCTTATTGCTGAGAGAGGACTTCGGCCTATGTAATGGCCAATGCTCTTTTTAGCAGCAAACGCTCTGATTCTATGTAGCGTGTGCTTCTTCACATTGCCCGAGCGATGACACGACTTTCCAACTTTCACAAGGGGACACCTCCAAATAAGTCATGACTGGGAAGGGCCGAAGGCCACCAGCTCTCAAGTTTGGGTTGGTTGGTTTGTTTTCCTCAGATCATCTCTTCATGAGAGAGATTAAATAACAAAACGTTGCTATTTTTTTAAAAAAATAATTTAATTTAAAAAGTGTTTTTAAGCTGTTCTTATTCATGTATTTTTATGTGCTGGGAACAAAATGATTTTTTTTTTTTTTTTTTGGAGGAAGATAAATACAATCAAGGCATGCTGATTTTGTTCTGAGCAGCTATGTCGTTCGGTAATGCTGAATGAGATAAAGTCATTCCCCCTGGTATGAGATGAATATACAGTTTCAACCACAATGAGTCTTCACAGACCAAACGATTTCTATCTTTATTAATAAGCACATCTTCCAAGGGCTCTGGGCTTCCCTGAGAATGTGATCTCTAGGAGGAACATGTCCCTCCCTTGTCCTCACGATGGGACCCCAGAGATCCCCTCCCCGTGTGCAAGAGGGATCTGACCTCACTCTGTGACACATCTCCGGAGAGGAATGACCACTGGAGATGGAAGGGGCTGCTCTGGAGCGGGGTGTGACATCTCCTCCTTGGGAGAGCTTGACAAAGGAAACATCTTATCTCTCAGAGACATCTTGCTGGCCCTGTCTGGCAGCTGGAGAATGGATTAGATCAGTGAAGTACCCTGAACTTCAATGATATTGTTTTTCTATGAAAGGGATTCTACTTGGTATTTCTGAGAAGTCTGAAGATCCATTGTTGTTTTTAAAGAGGAGAAGTTTCTGAAATGCAGAGGCAATCACAGGAAACATTTGAATTGCTACCTTGTGGGGACCGCCACCTTCACAGCACCAATGCAGGAGCCTCTGAGCACCTGAGGACAGCCACGGAAGCCCTGTGGGAGTTGCCTGGTGGTTTGGGGCTGGTTTCCACAGTCGTGACTTTGCCCGCCTGGCACAAGACGCCGTCCCAGTTTGCTCCGTGGAGACACATCAGCCCTGGCTCTCTCGCATACTATGTAACAACTAATGAAGGAAATGTGGATCTAGAACCCAGAGCCTGTTTAGTGCCTGAAGCTCATTTCTGTGGAACCAGGTAACATCAGGAGAAAGGCAGTTCCCAGCTCCCCTGCACTCCTCCAGCCCATCACGAGGTCCGGGCTGCCGTTTGTCCAGTGTCACGTGTGTAAGGAAAGATGTCGCAAACGTGGTTTTCAGATCGGCATCTTCGTAAGGGCTGTTGGGACAGAAGTTGAAGTGGATGAGAGTCAAGGAACAGGGGAGGGTTTAGAATAAGTGGGAGCAGCAAGATTACTCAACACTCGGATTTTTAATCAAAGGATCTTAGCAGAGAACAGTCTATCCTTTGTCGGGCGGAAAATAAAAATGCAAAACAGAAGCCAGTAGAGATTTAATAAACGGAGCCATCAATAGGGTGCTTTCAGGAGGATGCTGTCGCAATGGATGTTTTAACCCAGTAGAGATGAACTCTGGTGCCATGGCCACTGCTGGTCTCCTTTGGCATGGCCTTCAGTTGCTCCAGGAGTCAGTGCAGGAGACTTCGGGTTAATTCAGACAATTAATTATTGCAAGCAGTAGGCCCTAGTATTAAATGTTTGCGATGAACTTTTAAGATACTAGAAGAGGCTGTTTTCAGGGACAAAGCGTTCCCCCTTTTTAAAATGCTTTCAGAAGTGACTCAATTCACTTGGGTGAGGAACGCAAGTGCGGCCAGGGCGGGTACTCACTCTACGCGTAAAGACCAGTCTCACGCCTAGGTTTCTTATTCCCACCAGCATATTCTCAGTCTGTACTTTCTTTCGACCTGGGACTCTATACCTTCTTTAACTGGATCTTAAGATAGCGGTGCCAAGAGCTTTGTGGCCTTGGGCAAGTCATTTAACTTTGCTGAATCTCTACTTGCTCATCTGTAACAGCCTTTTCCTACCTAGCTCTTGAAACTGTTACAAAAAAGTATGAGAAAAATGCATGGAAATACGAAACGCTAGGTAGAAGCAAAGATTGATATGGTTTCTTCCTGGTGACTGGGCCAGACCTCAGGAGGCAGAGCAGCCTCATGGCCAGGCAGCCAGACCAGGAACCAAGATTCTCCTCTAGTTACGAGGCCCTGTATGAGCTCCTTTTCCTCCCTGACACTAAGAATCACATCTTGTCGTTTGAAGAAAATGGAAATGAAACCATGTTGACTGTCTAAAAAACAATGTCAAGAGGAGCCACATCGCTCCAAAATATTTTTAATGTTAACGGCCTCGTTCTGTCCCAGGCGCCCTTCATCCCTGAAAAACCTCTTCAAGAAGACCCCTCGACCTGGGGTTCCGTGAGCCACCCTCTGGGTGCAGGTTGCTTCTGAAGCCAAAAGCAAGCACAGGGCACCCACAGTCTGATTCGCTTCCTCTCGTCAAGAGAGCAGGCGAAGGGCCTTGCAAGGCATGAACCATCTTTCTGTTTTCCTGGGTTTAGCTGTTCCTTTTTGTCATCTAGATTGTGAGCTACTTCAACCGTGACCACAAATCTTTAGAGAAACCGATCACTACAAAGCAGCACGATTCCATGAGAGAACTCATAGGAAAGCACGTTGAAAACGTCAAGGTACAATTGTTTATTATGTCAATAGTTATCTGGTTAGCCGCGAACTTTCTAAATGACTTTCAGTGAAAAACTTAAAGCTTTTTTATTAAAGTGTAGTTTGCTTACAATGCTATGTTAGTTTCAGATGTAGAACATAGTGATTCAACGTTTATATGCCTTATGAAGTGATCACCATGATAAATCTAGTACCCACCTGTCACTATGCAAACTTATGGTCATGTTATTGACTATATTCCCTGCTCTGTACATTTCAGCTCCATGATTTATTTATTTTATAACTGTACCTTTGTATCTCTGATTCCCTTTCACCTTTCAACGATCCCCTTACCCCCCCGTCCCTCTGGCAACCATCAGTTTGTTTTCAGTATCTCTGAGTCTGTTTCTGTTTCGTTTGCTCGTTTGCTTTGCTTTTTTATTTTTCAGACTCCACACATCAGTGAAATCATATTGTATTTTTCTTTCTCCGGGTGACTTATTTCACTCAGCATCATCCCCTCTAGGTGCATTCACGGCAAGAACGTTTTTAAAACACCAGAGAAGAGACGAACAGTGTCAAAGAGGAAATTCTGAAGACGGAAGAACAACAATCCTGTTTTTAACTTGCTCGCTTAGAGACGAGAGTTACACCACACTCGCCTCCCATGGGCGGTTATTGAAAATACGTGTTTTTCAAAAAGTGTGTGTCAGGAGCTTCAGGGCTAAAGGATGCTGACTTTACTTATGAAGCCAGAGTGGCAGGCTCCTCAACGGCCAGTGTCCCAGGAATGACTGAGCCATGGTTTCAGAAGCTTGTAGACTGGAGAGCAGGCAGTGTCTGACACCTGAGCGTGCGGACTCAACACAAAAGTGAAGAATGCGCTTTGCATGAACTGCATCGGGTGTCAGTGTCAACCATATCACAGCCCTAATTTTCACATTATCGTCTCCTGGAGATGGTCATGGGAACACGCCTTTTCATCAATATCTCGGTTGGTCGATAGTCCATAGTTGCCTTGCCCTTTGAGGATATGAGAGCGATTCTGGGCATTCTTCCCCCTTGAAGGTCCCTGAGCCCTGATTCCTCTTCACGTACTCAGTGCCAGGTGGAGATGTCATTAGTGAGGGAGACTCCTGCGTGGTGACGTGAAAGAACAAAGCAGACATCACCTATCTGCAAGTGCTGACGCCTCCTAAAGGCAGGGAGGAACCAGTGGCTATGACAATGGGTCATCCTCTCTTGAGACCTCGGCCAGTGAGCCAACCCGTGGAGCTGGCCACTCCTGCATCCTGAGTAAAGCCAGCGTCCTTCAGGGCCTGGAGCCCATGGAGAGCAGTCCATCTCAGATCAGGCTCTGGTGCGACAGGTGAATCTGGTCTGACTCTCTTCAGGGTCGGCTCTTGCCCCTGTCAAGTTCCCAAGTCTCCATGCTGCCTGGTCTCAGTTCCTTCCTCTTACAGTCTTTCAATGGAACCTGGCATCGCTGGAGGCTGAACTCTTGTGAGTCCAAGATTTGAAAAGCAGTCATAGTTTGGACTAGTGCCTTTGTTGCCTAAGGTTTCACGAAGATGATAGTATTGTAGATGACACAGGAAGAGTGTTTTAGATCTGTTGTATTCAGATAACTTTAGAGCTAAAAATAACCTTAGCCATCATACGAGGAAAATTTCAGCAGATGAAACCTGGAGAGCTTAATTTACTTGCCCCAGTTCCTCATCCACCTCTGGCAGAGCTGGGACGAGTATCCAAACCTCTTGATTCATTGCTGAGGCCCGTGGAGCCAAGACAGTGCTTCTCAGCGTGGTCCTCTGCATCCACGTCACAAGGGAGCCTGGTAGAAATGCACATTCTTGAGTTCGCCCCAGGCTTACTGAATCAGAAGCTCTGCAATCTGTATTTTAACAGGCCCTCTAGAAGATTTTGATGTTTTCTAAAGCTTGAGGACACTGTTCTGTGGAATGTCAAACGAAAACTTTTGGGGGTCGATTCAGTACTTTTCATTGTGTGTAGAAGATTTGAGTGCTGAACAGTGTTTTCTATCACACTTTCTTCCGTTTGTTCATTAATTCATTTAGTCTTGAGCACCCATTCCCTTGTTAGGCACCATGTAGATGAGAAGGACATATTGGGCATAGATCCTTCCTTCAAGTAGCTGATGGGAAGTCACGGCGTAGACAAAGGGAACTTTTATGCTGAAATGCAAGCCAGATTATAATTGAATTCTGGAATGATGCAGACGTCAAGGGCAGTGAGTTGGGAACACTTCGGGCTGCAGAGGGGAGGCTGGGTTGTCAACGGCGAGTGAGAATCAGCAGTCAGACAGGGAAAATGGGCCTGACAAGTCCTAGAAACAGTAGTAGTAACCAGAGACTGATCAGGCCAGAGGAGAGAGCTTGTGCTGGGAAGTTATAAGATTGAATCTCTCCATTCAGTTGAAGACTCCAAAGGTGCTGGCCTCAACGACAGAGGGGACTGGATGGTTGGCCTGAGGTCCACTGCCCAGTGATTGACTCTGCAACTTTCTATCTGGTAGGGAGAGCAAGACAGAATCTTTTCAGACTTCTCTGTCGTACAAGCCTTAAGCAATCTGGCATAAGTCGGGTGATTGGGCAATAACTGTGCTCCCAGAGCAGCTGGATTTGTCATGTGAGCAACTTCCTCAGGCTGAGCTGTTCTTTTTAAGAAAGCTCTGGGCTGATTCCGAATTCAGAAGAGAGTTCAGCAAATAGTAAGGGACACAGCAGGCTGAGTTCTGAGGCAGGGGTCGGGAAGGAGAGACTTATCAAGGCCAGTTCTCCCTTCCACGCACGAAGTGAGCTGCAGAGTTGATTGGCTTCTTCATTCACCTGCATTTTTAAATCATAACAATATACTCTCTGTGATCCATTTCTATTACCTGGATTACTCCGTATACCTGGATGGCTACATCTCTGCATAAACATTAAAGTGATAGTCATGATGAGGTGCCACTAGATCCCCAAAGGCCTTCTGGCTTGTCCAAAAAAAAAAAAAACTAGTTTACTATCCAGCTTCAGAGTATTTTATCGTGTTTTAATTTTTGAAACATAGTCCTCCATCATGATCTATATGATAAATCTAGATATTAGAACATTTTATTAATCAGAAAACTTTGTTATCAATTATGCTGGATAATAGAGAATTTAATGCAGTTACAAGGGCTGTTATTTTTGAAAATAACACTGGCTAACATTGATTTAGTACAGGCTCAGGCATTGCACTGCTGTTTAAAATTCATTTTGTCTCATACTCACAATTATTCTACAAAGTAAGCAGTGTTGTCTCCATTTTACAAGTTAGTAAACTGAGTCACAGAGAGGATAAGTGATATCTTCAACGCTGTGAAATGTGCAACACAGCGCACAGACACAGACACAGACGCACACACACACACACACACACACACACACACACACACACCACTCCTAATCCTGGTGGGAAATAACACTGCATCTTGGAAATAGGTAAGGATTTTAGCTTAATTAAGATCTGGTAGTTGAGAGACTTAGGGAAGATGCTTTTAAACAATTAGAGTATTGTTGCCATTTGAATACCATAGAAAAGATTCTGCATTTAGAGGTTTGTTGCAAGGAAAAAATGAGATAATATGTTGAAAAGTATTCTGTAAACTGCTCTATAAACTACCTGCTGCCTCCCCTTCCCCTACCAACCACACCTAGAAGTTAGGTTTCTCTGATAGGTCATGTATATCGGTCCATCTCAGGATCCCCTGATCCAACCCCCTTATCCCAGCTCAAATGGGCCGATTCTGTTCACAAACTGTCAGTCGGTTCGGTTCATCATAATCGTCTGTCTGGCCAGGTGACCTGGTAAGCAGTCAGTTCACTGCGGGCTCCACATGGACCTTTGT
>NW_006442484.1:1786453-1789985 GCF_000325575.1 Pteropus alecto
CCTGGACCCCTCAGCGCTCTGATAGGTGGATGCCAGCATCACCAAGTAAGGCTGTCTTGTTTTTGGGTCTGTGTGTTTGGTTGCCCAGGTAATCCTCCTCTCTGGGGAAGTAGCAATTTCCTCTGCTTCGTCCCCAGGCCCTGCAGCTGGTGGTTTAGGGCCCCAAGTGCTCACAGGGCTTCAAACCCTCACTTTCTCCAGCACCAGGTATCCGGGAACCTGCTAGCTAAGCCCCCTGACCTCCCATCCCACCCCCTGTTGCCCTTCACCCGCTGGATTTTAGCTCTTGATGAATTAGTGAAGTAGAGGTTCTTGTGAGCTAGCGTCTCTCAAGCGTTCATGAAAAAGCTTTCTTCCCAGAGCAAAAACAAATATTTGCACTCTAGTTTCTAGAGCAAGTGGGACTTTGGAAATGCTTCTTGAATTATAGAATGATCCGCAGATGAAGGCCTGTGAAAGCAAAAACATAGTCGTTATGATAGTTTGGTTTCTTTTTCTTTTGTTGTGGTAAATAGACAGAACACAAAATCTCCCACGACACGTAGCACATCCACGGCGTTACACGGCCATCACCGCTCTCTATTCCAGACGTTTCATCGCCCCCAAAGGAGACCCAGGGCCCACGCGAGAGTCCTACTGCATTTCCTCCTCCCACCTCCCAGCCCCTAGAAACCTCTACCCTGCATTCTGTCGCTATGAATTTGCCCACTGGGGATATGTTCATATAAGACAGATAAGTTTGGTCATTTAAACATTTTCAACTTGCTAGACATTCACATTGCTTAAAAATATAAAAGTCTGAAGTGTCTCCCTTCCTTCTATCCCAGCCCCCCCATTAGGCCATGTCTCCTTTCCCTTCTCTACATCTTTATAGATTCGTATTATTCTTCTAGAATGTGTGTAATCCTATACAAGCCGCTATGATACACCTTCTGATCTCCCCCTCTGATCACATGAAACGTCTCTACACAACGTTCTGCACCTTATTGTTCAGTCACTTAACGAACTTTGTCCCGTCGGTGCAGAGAACGTCCTCACTCCTTTTCACAGCTGCATAATGCTTTGGTGTTTGGATATCCCGTGCTTTATTTAACTAGTCCTTTCTTGATGGACTTCCAGGTTTGTTTCCAGTTATTTGCCATCGCTAACAAAGCTACAATAAATCGCCTTGTAAACACGTCATGTCCAAGGGTCTCTGCAGCACAAGTCAGAAAGCACGTGGATGTGTTAAGTGTGTTAACTATCGCCCAGTGGCCCTCTGTAGGAGTCGTGCCGACTTACACTCTCTCTGGCAACACGAGAGAGCCACACAGCCTCCGCCACAGTGTGTCACCAAATGTCTGTATTTTTGCCCAGCCTCAGTGTAATCTTTATTTGAATAGCTATTCAGATATTTAAGCAATACTATTTAAAGCACAAGTATTCTGTTTCTGTCTCCTTAAAGGAAAGGAATTCATCTGGCCCCTCCCCTTTGCCTGTTCATGGTCTCCACTAATATCCACTGAAGCTGCGTCTTGCCCAAGCCTGCCTGCCTCTCTCCCGCTTGGAGAGAACCCACTCCAAGCCTCCACCCTGTGGAGGGTCTCTGCTTCCCTGGGCCACAGCTCACCCGAGACCATCTTTGTTCAAAGTGATTTGTCGTTTTCAGAATAGGTTCCTTTCATTTCTAGCCTGAGTGTGCTGCCCATGCTCCCAGCAAACGCCGTGAGGTCCAGCTCCCACACACGCCCGCCCTGTTGACTCGGCCCCGCCGGCTAGCTGCAAGCTGACGGCGAAGCCAGAGCTCCAGCAGTTTCTTAAAAAGTGTGATGAGAGCTCTAATTATGACGATGAAAGCCATGGGGGATGCACAGCAGGGCTCAAGGAGAAGGTCCCTTTCTTGGCGTTTTCCCATCTCAGTGGAGTGGGGGTGGTGGCTGGACGTGCTAAGGTTTAACCCTTGGGCGTGATGCGACAGAGAATGGCTAGAATCTCAGCACTCACACCCTTTGATGGTTCCTAAAAAAAAAAAATAATAATAAATAATGTAAATATATCTGGAAAAAGTGATTTTCAAGTTGTGTCAGTCTTTAAAGAACCTTATTTCTCCTTAATTGGGAGTCAAAGAATCCATTGCAAACCCGTGGCCAGTCCGACGTCATGGGATATCGCTCTCCCCTTGGGTGGAGGAAGCAGAAGGCTCTCATTTCCGATTGCATTTCCCATTTCCTCCTCAACGTGAAGAGCTGTTCCTCCTCCTTTTGGAGTATGAGCCACCAAGATCTGGAGAGCACGTGGCCGTTGCTCAGCAGCCACATGCCACACTGGATCATCCTGGAGAGACAGCTGGATGGGCAGTTTACTTCCAACCAGCATGTCAAATGCAGGGAAAGAAATTCAGCCCTCGGGCGGGCTGACACCCAAGCAAAGGCTGCTCCTGAGAAGACCCCATGCCCTGGTTTGCAAACAGAGCAGGTTTGGAGCCTGCATGTCTTCCCACCACACAAGCTACGTCTGAGCAATGCTCCCTGCCACATTTGTCACCATGTCCGAATGGTCCTTAGGTGAGTATTGAGTCAGGAGTTTTACACCAGATGACTGTGAAGTATGGACACCTTGACTTCCTGCACCTGCTGGCAAGTATGTCACCTACGTCCTCTAACTCAAAGAGTGTTTCCCGTCACATCCTCTGCCTCTTCCCTGAATCCAGTATCCCGGCCTCGCTCGGCTGTCCTTCCCAAGCCAACTCCAGTCTCCCGTTCTCGGTACAGGGCTCCGGCAACTAGGGACGCCTTGGGAGCCAGTTACAGAGGGGCAGGTCCCGGTTCGGTCATTTAAAATCCAGGAAAACTTTAAGTTTTCCAAAACTCAGTTTTTTCATCTGTAAAATGGGCTCATAATACCAATCTCCAACAGCAGTGGGTGAGGATCAAAGGAGACATTCAGAAAGTGCCTGGAAAATACCCATGGCTGTCGTGAAAATGTGCCCTCATGGCCAATGACAAACCCATTTGCTGCCCCTTCGAACTCCCCAGTGAGTTTGCCCAGAGCCACACTTGCCATAGGCTGCTCCAGGCAGCGACTGAGTGTGATGGACACTAAGACAGGCCCCTTCCTGAGGGATATGGGATTCCTCTGACGGACAGCTTTGGCTCGAGGACTCCCCATGGGCCCAGCTGGAAGCTTCTAAGAACTGCGCTGCAGTGAGACTCTGCCTAGCCACCCTCCGCTGCAGTCAGCACGGGCCAACGCGCCCCCACCCATTCTCACTCCTCCCCTTCTCCCTCACAGATGTGGTCCGCGATAGATCTCCTGTGTCCCTAATCCTATCTTGGTGTCTGTTTCTCGGAGACACCAAATTAACACACCGTTCAACACCCATTATTTTCCTCTCCTCTTCACGTTGCTCGAAGACCATGGTTAAGCATTTATTATCTAGAAATCATTTAACGGTACAGTGATGTACGTTACCTATTTAGCTCTAATTATTTTTTCTTAACCTGGTGAAGAGGCCTGTACGTTCCTCTGAGATCGTGAATCCTAGGACTCCTTT